>NC_072487.1:68079730-68393847 GCF_027574615.1 Eptesicus fuscus
CATAACTGTAACCCAAGTGGATGTACTTTTATTGGTTTTGCATATGGAACACACAGAGAAACATTTTTGTTTGAAGAATGGGTACTTGAGCCAAAGAAAACAATGACACCACCACCAATAACGATCATTCAAATCAAAAACCTTTGATTTTGCAAAGCTGTTCTATGGGAAAGAGGGCTTTCTTATTAACAGGGTATTTTAAGTAAGAAATGATATGGGAGGTCAAAGGAGAAACAGAGGGAGATAATAATGAATAGAAGGTGTTCATTTAGTAGGACAGCATTTCCTACGGTTGCCATAACTTTGAGTGCACATCAGACATGAGCAGCCAGCCATCCAGTGCGCAGTGGTAGTGAATTGTTGGGAAAGCCGGCCTGCAGAGATGGAGACAAGAACTCCATTGTTTCTATCTCTAACAGGAGTCTGGCCAGACCTGACACTTATCCCAAAGAAAGGCAGCAATGCTGACTGGCTGAACTGGAAAGGTTTTCAGAGATCACCACTTTCAACTCCTTCACATGACAGCTCAGAGTCTTGAGACCCAGAGAGTGGAAGGCATTTGTCAGGTTACACAGAGTCATGAACCAATTTCATGAGACCCAATTCAACTTGTTCTCCTCTAACACCAAAATTAATATTTAAACAAATAAAACGAGCAGCCTCTTAACATAAGCAGGTGTTGGGGACCCCTACATAATAGTTAACAATAATAAGTACAATCTACCAAGCCTCAGTGGCAGGTCAAGCATTGTGCTAAGGTCTATGTATGCATTAATTCCTTTAATCCATGTAATACTCCCAAGGAGCACATGGAAGTTAAAGAAAATAAAGAGATAAATTTAAGTCCAACTGGTTGGTAAATAGATGCTGGATCCATCAGACCCTGGGATTCACAGTCCTCAGCACCTCCCTCTCCCTCATCAATGCCACTGGGGATCTGAACCATATCATCTTCATGGGGATGGCACAAGTTTCAGTCAGGTGTTTGGGAAAGTTTCAAGCCAGGACATCTCTAGACTTACTCTGGGAACCCCAAGAAGTAACTTAACAGATTCTCTCTGGATCTAATGATCTTTCCACTCACCAACCCCTACTCCCCAGCCTTTCTGGAATATACCCGTGTCCATGGCACAGACAGTCTGCTGGGTGGTGAAGAGGGCTTTCTAAGTAAGAGTATATTTTAAATGTTGGATGATGCATGATGCCAGGTGGTAGGATAAAGAGAGGGGATGCAAGAATTAATAGAAGATGCTCATTTAGGACAGGGCCTACTTTTAGCTGGAAAATTGTTGCGGTCACTTTAACTCTGAGTGTGCATCTACCATTAGCACTCATCAAACGAGCATGGAGAGGTTCCAGAAAAACCAATAAAAGAGGGTCCACACAGTCTTTACTCCTTTGTGGGCACTGGGGCCTTAGAATTTGTGTAAATCTCTCCGTTAGCTACTGACATGGATAGCAGTTTTGGCACCAGGCATCTAAGTTCATCTCTACCTTTCCTCCCACACTTTGCCTGATAGCCCTTCAGGAAATGGCCAGAATGTCCTCCCAAAGTCAACCTTTTCTCACAGGCTGAGCAACCTTGGTGAAGCCTCAAGTATCTCTTCTGGGTCTTGGTTCTCCACCTGGTAAAGAAAGGCCTTGAATGTAGATCCCCTCACATGCTTGGTCTGTCTGCTTTCCTGTGATTCTGTTTTCCAATGGCTAAAACAGAAACCACCTCTTCCAAGAAGCTCTCCCTGATAGCCCTATAAGGAATGATCATTCTCTTCTCTGAACTCATTTTGCTTTTAGGAAACTGGACACGTGCTTTCTGGTTTTCGAGTCATCTTACCACACCCTCTCCCACCCCAGACTGGATGATTTTTTTGAGAGGGATGACTCTGTCTGGGTCATCTGTGTTCTGTCAACAGCTCGCTCCATGCCTTGCCTACAGCACGCACTTATTGTTTCATGAATGAGCACAGGAATGATTAGTGGGATCAAAAGCACTGGTTTATGTCTCCTTGGCTAGAGGACAGAGAGGATCAGAAGACAGAGTGTGTTCTCGGTAGGGTAGGAAGAGTAGGGCCTCTGAACTCGGGGTCATTCTGATGATAGCAATTACTAGCTGTACATTTGGGCCAAATCCCCCCACCTCTGTGGATCTTACTTCCCTCATCTGTAACTCTCTTTTAAGTATATGGTCATACTGAAAAGCCATAGTAGATACACCACACGTGGCACATGGTGGCTCTCCAAATGGTAGTTTCTTTTTCAGATGCTGGAAGGTCTAGGAATGATGTCAAGGGCAAAAAGTAGAAAATGACAAGAAGCAAAACACAGAAAGGTCAGAGAGAGATGGTACCCTGAGGGCATCTTGACCATTTACCAAGAGCAAGTACGATGAAGGTTCAAAAAACACTAGTCCTCTTGCAATCCCCTGGCAAGCCTACTCAGAAATCATAAATCCCAGTGGGCCTAGCTGCTAGCAGGAGACTGCACCTCCACACTGCCCCTTCCCCGCAAGCCAAGGCTGTGACCCCAGATTTGGAATAAGTTAGCCCACTATGGGAAACAAGGAGAACAAAGGTTCCTAGAGCCCCCACTCTGTGTTTCCCACCTCACCTCTAAACTCACCATCTCCTCCTCCCCTGGCTAACACAAAGACCCTCCACTTGAACAGAAAATTCTTCTAATGAGGAAATGAACATCTGAAATGGGATCCTTTCTCCCCCCCCCCCACCCGCTCTCTGTCTCTGCAGGTTTTTATTTTGCCAGGGGCTCTCAGTCCCTGGTTTTCCTGTTGCCTTTGGAAGGCGGCTAGCAGGGTTAGCAAGGTAAAATGTTTACACATCTGTAGGGTGCCCTCAGTTCAGAACCTTCCTGGCTTGGGACCATGGCTCAGGGCACCCCTGTTTGCAGTTGAGAGATGAAGGAAATAGTAAGCAAAGGCCAGACTGCGACACTGAGCACATGGAGCCAGGACTAAGAGGTGGCTGAGCCCCAGGAGGCAGAGGAAGGGCAGAGAGAGCGTTTTCAATGGAACCAGGAGGAAACACATTAAGGGAAATGAGAACCTTGAAGCGGTGGCTTCAGAAGTTCAGAGGGAAATATTTACCTGGAGTGTGAGGGGCGAATGGAAATCACTGACTCCAATAGGGATGGGATGGGGGATATAATGATGACAGCGACTTATTTCTGTATGAAAATAACTTCATCAATAGTAGTCACATTTCAGGGGCTGGAGGTAGGGAGGCGACACTGTGAATCACCAGACCAGGACCAGGGCCCTGGAACCAGAGATTTGGGCTCAGCTTGCTGGATGGACTTGCCTGGGAGAAGTCACCATCCCCACCCCATGCTGCTGGGCCTTATTTCCTTTCTCTGAAAAAGTAGGGGGTTCACATGAAATGACACCCCACCGCAATTTAAGAGCTCTTTTGTTCTGTTAGAATGGTTCCTTGTAACCAGAGGTCCTCAAAACTGTGCTGCTTTGAATCAGATGCCTCTTGTCACTCCCTATTGATTCCAGCATACTTAGGTCCCCTCGCCTCTGTGTATCTCCACACAGGGCATGGAACAGTGTTCTCTAGAGGACACAGGTGTACCCCTGACAACTCCTCCTGTGGGCTCTCCCCATGATTCTCCAGGAAGATAGAGATGGTGAAAGATGGGGAGAATCCGTCTGAAGCTGGCACCATCTGTGTAGTACTGGAGGTGGATCCCAGGGGACGTGCGCCCACCTGGCAAGACGGAAGCCTCAGGCGATCATGCGCACATCCACATCTGATTAGCACACGCTGCTCCAGGCTGTCATCACGTACAAGCAGACAGTGAAGGTGGGAGAGAGCCCGTTCCCCAGCCCAGGAGGTATGTGGGGCCCACTGCCCAGGCAGAGAGGTGGAGGCCCAGCCCAGGAAGGAGGCTTGCCCTCAGCTCCCATAGTAATCAGCGGTCCCTGGACCCCTGGTCAGCTGGCCTCTCTAATGTGTCCCTTGCTCCCTGTAGGTAGGCTTACTGTGCAAAGGGCTTCTTATTCCCACCTAGAAGCTTGATGGCCAATGCCTCGCTTTCTTCTCATCCACCCCCTAAGCCTCACCCCAGAGGTGAAGATCTGAGTGAAGGGTCACGGCCAATGGCAGCAGGCTTCGAGGTGTCTCCCCAAAACTTGGCCTGGACAGGACTGGGAGACTCCTCTGGGCTTCAGGGTCACCCTCTAAGGTCACACTTTAAAGACATTACCCCAGGGCAGCTCTGTCTGATCACTGTGTTCCACCCCAGGGACAGACGAATCTTCCATACCACTTATCAATCATTCACCCAATGTCTCCGTTTCATCCATGTGTGTCTACTTGGTTCATTGTGAAATGCCCAGCACCTAGCACAGAGCCTGGTGGATGCTCCACAGAGTTTGTTATTGGAAGTAAAAAATAAAGGAAGGGAGGGAGGGACGCCTCTCTATTGCTGGCTTCTTTAAAGAGCAGCGAACCTTTTATTTAGACCTTTCTAAGTACCATGTGCCCTACATTAATTCTCTCACTTAATCTTCACAACAAAACTATCAGCATTGCTCCTCAGGGAGGGGAAGAGGCTGGTCCAGGGCAATGTGGCTTGGAATAGAGGCCTACAGGATTCCTAGGCTCAGGTTCTTAATGGCGTCATTGCATGAAGCGCCAAGTGTGGGCTGTCTGAAGGCACGGCCCCTCCAAAAATATTTCTGTAAGTCCCACAGCGCCAACACAAGCAAGTTGAACTGAATTGCAAGCCAGGAGGCTGCCATCCTTGTCATTCTTCGGCCTGGGCCTCCAAAACCGATTAAGACTCAAAGGTCCTTTATGACTAGATCCTAAGCTGTCCTTCTTGGCTCATCCCACTTCATGGGGACCCGAGGTTTTCCTGGACCTGTTGTCTCTCTGGAATAAAAACTGTCTCCTTGGGTTTGTCCCTCAGCATCTGGACTTCCAGCACTAGCCTCCTTGCCTGTTGGTGTCTGACCCAGGTTTCTCCCAACTTACAGGGTCTATACTGAAATGTTTTTCTCACAGTTGCTGTCAAACTCTTGGCTGCCTGTCCATTTGCTATGAGCTCAATTGTGTCCTCCCAAAATTCATAGTTGAAGTTCTAATCCCTAGTTCCTCAAAATGTGCCCTTCTTTGGAGAGCCTTTACAGAGGTAATCAAGTTAAAATAGGTGCATAGGGTAGACCCTAATTCAACTTGACTGGTGTCCTCAGAAGAAGAGAATACAAGGACACATATGCACACAGAAGGAAAGCCATGTGAAGACACAGGGAAAAGATGGCCATCTGATCAGCCAAGGAGAGAGGCTTCGGGAAACCCCGCCCCCGCCTCCCTGCCCGCCCCTGGACACCTGATCTCGGATGCCTAGCTTCTAGAATAGTGAGAAAATACATTTCTGTAGTTTAAGGCACCCAGTCTGTAACACTGTTATGGTAACCCTACAAAAGGAAAGTACCATCATTTTACGAGTTTTCTCAGCTCTCCCACAAAAATTTCTCTAAGATCTATGCCAGTGATGGCGAACCTATGACACGCGTGTCAGCACTGACACACGTAGCCATTTTTGATGACACGCGACCGCTGAGGCGGCCGCATGCCGAGGATGAAACATTTGCTGCTCCTGAGGATGAAACATTTGCTAAATAATGTTTTTTCCTCAAAGTGACACACTACCCGAGTTATGCTCAGTTTTTTGGCGAAGTTTGACACACCAAGCTCAAAAGGTTGCCCATCACTGATCTATGCTATCTTCTAGTGCCTGGTGCCCGGAGCAGAATTCTTGCCTGGTTATGATACATTGCCTCAATCTACTCAATTCCTATTGTGAGCAGAGCAAGATGCATTAGGAAGATGAAAGAACTGCCATGTGTAGTCACCACACACAGGAAGTGATCCTCACAGGGGCCAGGTGCTTCTGTTTTTCGGCTCCAGTGTGCATTTCTGAAGCACCTGCTGTATGTTGAGCAGGTGGATAGGTGCTTGGTGCCAAGGTGTCTCATATAACCCTCATAGTAACCTTGTGTAATGGATGCTATTTACAGGTGAGAAAACTGACAAACAGATAGGTGAGGTCACCTGCCCAAGGTCACACAGCACTAAGCAGTAGGAAAGACTGGAATTCAAGATTCCTGCTTTCAAGTTCAGTTCTCCCACAGATGAGTGGGGCCTCAGCTATGCCTCCATCCAGCATTTTTTGCCCTCAAATATATCCCTGGGATAGGTTAACGCAGCACCAAATTAGCTCGGATAACATTTGACTTTCTCCCATCACTGTCTAGGGAAGACAATTAGCAAAGGATGACAATGTGTATCAAGTTTATATTATTATTTGTTTTCTCTCATTGGGAGAGTAAAGATGGGAGGAAAGAAAACTCTACCGGATCATTTCTACCTGTGACAGTCACAGAAGCCTCTATGTAGCAGTCTCTCTACAAATGTCTTAGTCCTATTTAGTGCTCAGAGTGACCCACTGAAGTGGGCTTTTCTGACATCCCTTTGACAGAGAAAGAAATGGAGATGTAAAAAAGCTAAGTGACCACCCCCCCATCCCCAAGGGTCCCAGCTAGAGAGCGGCGGCATCACAACCAGACCAACACCAAGCCAGAGCTCCCCTCCAGATGCTTTTCTCCAATGGGAACAACTCCTAGCCCAAGGTCAAGGTTCTTTGCTCAGCTCCACCACTACTCAGCTGTGAGAGTAGCTCCCTTCTCTGGGCTCCCTCATGTGCCCACCTATGAGACAGGAGGGATACACCAGATGGCTACAGGGGTCCTATTCGTCTCAGACTCCCTGTGACTCTGATATCCCAGGTTTGTCAGACATCCCAGGCTTGGTTCCCACTGTGGGGAGATGTAAGGTCACGGAGGAGGGGAAAGAAGGGAAGGAAGGCAGTTTCAGGCCCTCCAATTTAAGGGTGTACACTCTCTGTGGGACCTCTGCTGGGGAAAGACAAGCAGAGGTGAGAGGATGAGGGGATGAAAGGGGGAATTTAGGTCAACAGTCTGGTTTCTCTCAGGAGGCTAAAAAATTTAAGAGCTAAAGGTTGGAGCTGGCCCCTCTCTTGTTGTGTTTTGTTTTGTTTTCCCTTCTGTGATTTAATGGCCGGTATCAAAGCTACAGAGCAATGCTTGAGAGAGCAATCCCATGGAAAGCTTTTATCTGTCCAGAGGACAGTGATTAAAACAGACAGATTTGGGTTAAGTGTACCCATGGTCCCTGCATTTGCTACAGTTGGGAGGAGGACCATCAAGGGGACCCTGGAGGACTTGGCAGCCCCAGAAAGGCTGGGACATCGCTGAGACAGGCATCTCAGTACCTGAGGGACTGCTCCTCAGCATCCTCAGCCCTCCAGGCCGACTCTGGCTCAGAGGATTGATTGTGGGCTCAATGGAAGGGGGATGCTTAAAAGAAATTACACCTGGCTGGAGGCTTATCCCAAACTGTTCTGAGCTCTGGACATCCCTGTCTCCTGGTGTAAGAAAGGCTAGAGCAGTGGTCGGCAAACTGCGGCTCGCGAGCCACATGCGGCTCTTTGGCCCCTTGAGTTTGGCTCTTCCACAAAATACCACGTGTGGGCGCGCACATACAGTGCGATTGAAACTTCGTGGCCCATGCGCAGAAGTCAGTTTTTGGCTCTCAAAAGAAATTTCAATCGTTGTACTGTTGATATTTGGCTCTGTTGACTAATGAGTTTACCGAGCACTGGGCTAGAGCATCAAAAGAGACCCTTTGGAGCAATCCACAAGGTCAAGATTAACTCAGGTGTCTCCTATGTGTTGGCCATGCAAGTGAATGTATGGGGCCAATTCCCCAGTGCAGGACTGTGTGGAGCAGTGGGAAGAGTCTCCGCAGTGGCATGCGTGTCTGTTCTCTGCCTGTTGGGAACCAGTATCTGAAACTCACCCAACTCCATGAGTCTGCTTACCTTTTTTACTAGCTGTGTGACCTTGGATGAGTTCACTCAACTCCCTGAGCCTCAGTTTTCCCACAAGTACAGCAGGGATTAAAAAGTCTTATCCTGAAAACGTGATAGATTGCTTTCAGAGATGAGGGAGAGACATGCTGCATATTTCCTGGTAAACTATTTAAGGCTTTCCAGATGTAAGGTGAGATTGACCAGAGTATGCCCAAGGGTTCCTAAAACCCATAAGCTTTATTAATACACAGACCTATATGGTGTGTTTGGGACAGCAAAGTGTTCTTGAGGGCTCAAGGTTCACCTGTGATTCCCTCTGGCTCTTGACACTCCAGCTTGCTTTTTCTGCTTCTATGCAAGCAGATTGTGTGGACACAGGAACGTCAGGGTCTTATAAACCAACAAATGTGCATTCAAATGCTGCCTCTACCATTCACTAGCTATGCAACTTGAAAGTCGGGGCACCTCTCCTCATATTAGTCTTCATCTCTCTCTAAAATGAAGATGATACTAACTACCTCTCATGGTTGTAGAGCAGTGGTTCTCAAATTTTCTAATGCCGCGACCCTTTAATACAGTTCCTCATGTAGTGGTGACCACCCCCCCCAACCATAAAATTATTTTCGTTGCTACTTCATAACTGTAATTTTGCTACTGTTATGAATCGTAATGTAAATATCTGTGTTTTCCGATGGTCTTAGGCTCTACAGCAGCGGTTCTCAACCTGTGGGTCGCGACCCACAGGTTGAGAACTGCTAGCAGGGTCGCCTAAGACCATCAGAAAACACAGATATTTACATTACGATTCATAACAGTAGCAAAATTACAGTTATGAAGTAGCAACGAAAATAATTTTATGGTTGGGGGGGTCACCACAACATGAGGAACTGTATTAAAGGGTCGCGGCATTAGAAAACTTGAGAACCACTGTTGTAGAGGAACTAATGAGATAATGAACACACCAGGACTTGGCACAGGGTCATTGGCAATATAACAAGTGTTAGGCACGTGTACTACGGAGTCTGATTCCTTGGAATCCCAGGGCTGCCCTTTGTTAGCTATGGAGCCTTGGGCAAAATCCCCTCTCCCCCCCAGTTTCCTCATCTGGAAACTGATCACAACAGTACGTAATGCATAGTACCATTTTTCAGGATTTAGTGAGAGAACGCAAACACCCATGCTCAGAGCAGGGGACAAATGTCAGCTACACTTTTTATTAATATTCATCATAAATGTCTGTTCCTTTTTCTCGGAATTAGAACCAATTGTTTTGTTCCCTCTTTTGTGTTGTTAAACTTTATCCTTTCTGACGTTGTCCTCTGAAATAGAGACATGTTCCCTGCTCACTTTTTCACGTTGTCAATGAAACTGGTGCATATCAACTTAAAAAGAGAAAGTGGGAGGAGAGGAAGAAAAAGACAAAGATGAAAGGGGAGGGGCAGGATTCATGCCTTGTTGTTGTCGTTCCCTCTCACATGTTGCCATAGCACAAAGCTGACTCGCACACTGCGTGGGGCTGACGTTGGCGCTGCCCTGGAGAAGACAGCTTATGTTTTTCATTCGGATGATTTCAGGACCTATAAGCTCTCCCTGCTCACTCATCAAACCTCAGAGAAAAGGATACCGCTTCCCAGCAATTTCTGAGGACCAGTGCATCCTGCTGTCACACTCTTCACAACAGCCTCAAGCCCTTCTCCTCATTCATATAATCAGGCATAGTCAGGGCTGGAGGTTGCCTTTGAGGTCATCTAATCATTTCCTTTACCCCTGACCTCCTGCTGGGACCACCTGTGCCACATCTCCACAAGTATCTGTTCATATTTCCAGAATCAGAGAACACCTACAGTCTGAAGAAGGCCTTTGTACCTTCAGGCATTTCTCACTAGAGTGAACCCAAATCACTCCCCTCTCTTTTCCACTCAGTGGCCCAGGATCGGTCCTTCAGGAACCCATGGAGTTATTCTGTGCCCTTGACCTCAGGACAGCCCTGGAAATGTCTGAGGCTTTTGATGGAGTTACCCCTGCCTCTTCTATTCCCCAAATTAAAAACCCTAAGTCCTGCCTGATATATCCATTTCTTTATTCACAGATTCATTCAACACATGTTCATGGGGCATCTATGTATCAGGTCTTAGCTGGATGTCCCAGGTATAGACCAGACACAGGCTACACCCTCTGGCAAGAGACCTGATAGTCCCTAATTTAGGGCCAGTCCTGTTGATACAATGTACATACAATGGGAGCTGATACTATTGAGATGGCTTATTATTACCATACCATCTCCTTACAGTATCCCTAGGATCACTACTCTGATTTGTTCTAACGCCATTCAGAGCCACATGAACCTACTGAGAAAGAAAACGGTGGTACATCTACACAATGGAATACTACACTGCTGTACAAAGGAAGGAACTCCTACCATTTGCAACAGCATGGATGGACCTGGAGAGCATTATGCTAAGCAAAATAAGTCAGTCATAGAAAGATAAATATCACATGATCTCACTCATTTGTGGAATATAATGAACAACATAAACTGATGAACAAAAACAGATCCAGAGATAGAGAAGCACAGATCAGACCATCAAACCTCAGAGGGAAGGCAGGGGAGGGTGGGAGGAAGGGGTAGAGATCAACCAAAGGACTTGTATATAAGCATAACCAATGGACACAGACACTAGTGGGGGTGAGGGCACAAGCGGGGGTGGGGGTGAGAGGGGAGGGACACATACGTAATACCATAAACAATAAAGAAAAAAAAAAAGAAAGAATCAGAGCCGCCATCTATGGCATGCCATGTACAAGGCCAAAGAACTTACTGTGCATCATCTCTGAATTATTGCAACTACTCTGATATGAGTGCTTTTGGTCCCATTTTATAGATGAGAAAACTGAGATTCAGAGTGTTGCACTGACTTGGCAAAGGCCATTTGATTTGTTATAACATAACTAGGATGAGAACCCAGCTCTCTGACGTCAAAGCCAAGTGCTTAACCAATGCCTTAGGTTTTCTATGGATAAATATAAGCAAAACTTGTTTAATTATTTGCATATTTACTTCTTCATATGGCCACTTTTTGTGTCAAGTACTAAGTGACAAGGAGTCAGGAAAGCACAACTTGGCTGAGTGCTGGCATGACTGAGCCCTGTGATCTGAGGTAAGTGGCACCTCTCTCTGGTCCCCTTTTCCTTTCTGTGAAAATGAAATAACGTCTAGGGACTTTTTTGAAAAGGTAGGAAAAAGTTTTCTGAACTTTGCCTTGATTCATCACTAGTATACTGTTGGTTTTGGGAAAATTCCTCTTCAGCCTGACTTTCATGGGCCTTAGCCACTTTTTCCTCCCCCCATAAATATAATTATATTTTATGACTGCCCTACTATAAAGATTTATATAATCAGGAAGCTAGATTCATTATTACTTATATAGTATTATTATATTAACTTTTTTCTTCTGATTTTAAAAGAGATCAAGCCATTTCATGGGCCCCAAAAAGTACTGTGGACTTTAGACTCTGGGCCAACTTTGACTAATGGATGTGTCAACTTTGGGTCCATCTTTGGACCTCAGACCCTCATCTACACAACAGCATCAGGAGGGAACACTGAGCACCTGTAGTGGACAAAGGCGCTCAGAGGGATGGGGAAGGTTCCCATGTGGGCAAGCCAAATGATGTCAATTTCATAACTGATGCAGGACCATAGCAAGTTATGTAAAAACACATCCTAGACAGTGTGGGCTGAGCTCTGGAAACAAAAGCTCCTCTCTCGGGTGAGCCTGCCATCACCTCATCATAGCCCACACAGCCAGGGGTGAGCCTTTCAGGGAGAGAGATGAGAAAGGGTGATAAGGAAGGGACATGGCCAGGCAGGCAGATCCTGGCTTCACAGGGCTGGTGGCATGCGGAATGACTCTCCAGTGCAGGGAGGGCAAGGACGGCTGATGGCGTCAAGCGTTCACTGCATACCGGGCACTGTGCTAAATAAACCCTTTGCATTGGATTAGCTCAGGCAACCTTTACCAATAATCCAAGCAGGAAGTATTACTATTATCTCCACTTTACAGAGGAAACTGAAGCGCAGAGAAACTCTAGTAATGGGCCCAAGCCTGAGTAACTCCTGGCAAGTGACAGAGGTGGATTCCAAACCCAGGCAATCAGACTCGAGAATTCGTGTTCTTAACTTCCACATTATGCTGCCCAGCCAGGGAATCAGACCACGTGAGGCAGTGTGATAGATTGTAATTATTAATAAATAAAGCATGATAGAGTAAGTTCTAGCACAGGTACAAACAAACAGAGCTACTTAATTGGGACAGGGAGGCTCAGGGAAGTTTTCCTGAATGAGCAACTCAGTAACCGAGCCTTGCAAGAGAAACAGGAATTTGGGGGGGATGGGGAGGAGAAGACGGACAAAGACCTAGCAGAAGGTGAAGCATGTGCCAAGGCCAAGAGCTGTGATCTCTGCTTTCGATGGAACTGAGGGGACAAAAAGTAATAGAGGGAAATGAAATAATAGCAAGGGCTGTCTGAGGCTAGGCTGCAAAGGGCTGTGAACAGCATGCTAAGTATCTGAAGTCTACTCCATAGTCAATAGGGACTCACTGGTGGTTTTTCAGGAGGAGATTCCATGGTGGAGATCACTGGCAAGGGATTTCATCACCTTCTAATCCAGTGGTTCTCAACCTTTCTAATGTCGCGACCCACAGGTTGAGAACCGCTAGCAGGGTCGCCTAAGACCATCGGAAAACACAAATATTTACATTACAATTCATAACAATATCAAAATTACAGTTATGAAGTAGCAACAAAAATAATTTTATGGTTGGGGGTCACCACAACATGAGGAACTGTATTAAAGGGTTCACGGCATTAGAAAGGTTGAGAACCACTGTAATCTAATCTATAGGGTCACACAGCTGAAAGAACTAGAACTCATGTCTTAAGACTCCCTGTCCAGTGCTCAGTGGCCATCTGCAGTCATTAAGACGTAACAGAAAGTGTGGAATGTAAGCAAAATTTTGAAGAGAGAGGGCTGACAGGCTACTCAGATATTTTCTATTGTTTTGCTATCTGCTAGAAAATTGTGAATTGTGACTCAATTCAAAGGAACTCTTTAAAGGCTCCAGATGAAAAACGGTATATAAATGCTCACTAGGACTTCAGAATTTTAATATTATTCCACAGATGGAGGATGACCTAGCTCGCCCATGTCTCTAGTTGACCTTGATCAAATATCACCTACCTTCTGGGGCTTGGTTTCCCTCTACTTAACTGGGAGAGAGTGGAGAGTGGAACTTTTAAGTTCCTTTCCAGCTTGAACAGTCTATCACATAAACTTTTGAGTTGCAGGGATTGGACCTTCTTTAACTTCATACTCTGAGTGCCCAGCTTGGGATCTGACACAAAGTAGACCCCAATAAACAACTGCTGAATACATGGAATGAGTTGAACTGTTGACTCAAGACTCCTGTGGAAGCTTTAGGGGATTTTAAATGGAAAGTTGGTAATCAGGGACCATTTTTTAAACAACAACAACAAAAAGCATAAGAGCAAGCAGATCAGTAACCCAGACAGACTAGTGTTTCTTCTCTGGCTATAAAAGATGTTGAGGAATTGAGAGACTGGAAGGGGGAAACCAAATGTGAAAAAGCACGGAGGTGGGAGTATATGTTTCAGGAATACCAGATAATTCTACTTAACCAGAAGAATCCATGTAAGTCAATGGTGCTCAACCAGGGCACATTTGGTGATGTTTCTGCAGACACTTTTGATCAACACCATGGAAGAGGGGCTGCTACTGCATTTAGTGGGTGGAGGCCAGGGATGCAGGCAGCTAAACATCCTCTAGTGCACAGGGCAAACGCCCAGGACAAAAATTACCTGCTCCAAAACATCAACAGTGCTGACGTTGAGAAACCCTGATGTAAGAAATCAGGAAAGCTATGGTAGGAAACAATGTATAAGGAGGAAGTTGTATGTGAGGCTAAGGCATTCTGAGCTGATCTGGAGAGTTTTGTGGAGGAATGGTTACAATGTGGACTCTGGGACTGATTCTACCACTTATTTGCTGTGTGACCTTGGGCAAGTTATTGAACTTTCCTGGACCTTGATTCTGTCATCTGGAAAACTGGGGTTATAACAGAACCTATTTCAGGAGGTCACTGTTAGGATTAAAGAATCAATGCATGCAATGTACTCAGAACAGTGCCTGGCACATATTACGTGCCAAATGTGTTGACTATTATCATTGTCATGTGTAGGTAATAGGGAGCTATAGAAGACTCAAGTTCTAGATGGTGGTGAAAGAATTTCTCCAGTTGCTGATAATCCTAGAAAAATAACCTAGAGCTGCATGGTCACCATGTGACTATTACATGCGTCTAATTAATAATCCTTCTTCAATCAGCTTCTGCTTCAAATGACACTACAGGCTGGGTGTGTTTGGGTCTACCTTGCTGTTTGTAAGCAACTCCCTGCCTGGGCTCTGTTTTCCAGATATCCATGAGGCCCAGGCCAGCATCCGACTGCCTCTGGCGGCCAGGATCCTCACGGTTTTAATAAGGGGAGGGAGACAGAGGAAGCCAGACATGAAGACAGATGGAAAGATGGAAAGGCAGGAAGCTTTCCATGAAAGCTGTTGCCAGCGATACACACTGTTCATAAAGACTCCAAGGACGGAGCTGGGGGCACGTTTGAGAGGTCTGTTTGAGCTCCTGGTACTGTTCACTTGAAGCCTTTGTTTGTAAACAGATATTTCTGCTGACACTGGGCTTTGTAAAGGCCGACAGATTGGGGTTGGGGGTGGGAGGGTGTTGCAGAAAAAAGCAGGTTGTGTCCGCAAGTCTTAGACCATGTGTTTGTTGTTGAGAATACAAAGACCTCACTGTATTAAATGAAAATGCTTGTTTTACAAGGCGAGTGGGAATATGATAGGTACATGTCGAAAATGCTTCGGAAACTGAAACAACCCCATGCCATGAGGGCTTCCTGCTACATCATGCATCCAAGGACACACATGGATCATGAAGGCTTAGAATCGCTCTACAAGGGTTTTGGGGGTTGTGGGCAGAGAGTCCCATGAGCCAAGTGACTGTGAGCTCCCTTCTCTGCTCTCTTCATAAAGTCTGCCCTTTCTCTGAGAACCCTGTCTCTATTTCACTTGCTCTATTGGCCTCCCACCACCTGCTGACCCAAGGGTAGAAGTTGCTGTTGAACTAAAATATGAGTGTGGTAAAGGAATTTCCAGTGGTCTAGACTCAGACTCAGAGCATACTGTAAAAACTTGTAATCATATAACTGTGCAGGCAGACCACTTTTGTATTTTCAAAGTAGTGTTCAACTTCTGAAGTGGGATTCCACACTAGCGCTCTAGCAGAAGCAAATGGTTCAGGGGAGGTTTCTCAGGGGATTATTTCAAGGACACACAGCAGCCTAAGAACAAGCATTGAAGTCTTCAAACTCTTGCTCCCAGCCCTAGTAGAGAGCCGGGTAAAGGGAAGATTACATGGATGGACAGGTAGATGGATGACAGCATGGAGTGATGGAAGGGTGGAGAGATGAAAGGAAGGATGGATGGGTGGATAGATGAATGAGAGTAATGGAGAAAGGGGGGAGGAAGGGAAGGCAGAGGGAAGGTGGAAGGGAGGGAGAAAGATAAGGTAGGTGGGAGGATGGTTGGATGGATGGAAATGGGATGGATATTTGGACTCAGAGATTCATGGGTAAAGTTCATAGTGAATAATTATGGTCAGGACCACCTCAAGCCACATTTGAAGTGAATTTCCCTATTTTAAAACTCAGAGAAACTCAGAGACCAGAGTTTGAATAAACAAAGTTGTAGGTTATATTTCTAAGGAATAAACTAACTTGTCCTTAGAGGGAAAAATGTCCCAAATTCTATTTACTCCAACAAGGGTACAGATGAAGGAAAGTGCAATTCCTCAGGCTGATCTGACAATTCAGCATCAACATTCTCATTTTCACGGATCTGCTTGAGTGTTCAGATTTTAGAGCTGGGAGCAGGCGTCAGGAAATGACCTCTTGTGCCCTCTGCTTTTCAGCATTTAAGTCATCATTTGGGGACCACAGACCCCTTTAAGAAACTGATGAAAACTCTGGACCCTCTCCCCAGAAAAATGTGCACAGCCTCAAAATTTTACAGTAAATGTCTTGGGGTTCATAAATCTCTTCAAGTCTTCCTGGACCAAGGAAACCCCTCCTCTCCTCCACTGACCTAAAGTATTAGGGCTAGTCAGGTTATTTCAGTTGGTAATGGCTTTGGCAAGGAAATAGATGGTGATGATATTAAACAAAAGACCACGTCATATCAAAAATAATATCAGCAATCAATTCACACCATGATAATGGTATGATTGAGACTCTACTCTTGTCCTCACATATTATATTTTCCCCTTAGAGGTCAGCGTTATCTTTGGAAAACCTACACCAGATATAATTAGTAACTTCCTTGTTTGACACTTTCTAATAACTTCCTAGGTTATCTAGATTAAAATGCAGATTCCATGACCTGGGATGCCTTCATTTCCAGACACACATCTCCCAGTGGCTTATATACCCACTCCTCAACATCCTGAACTTATCCTATGCCATGGTTTTTATCTCCTTTCTCTCTCCTCTCAATGATTATACTCCCACTTTCCATCTTCATTTACTGTATTTCTCTTCCCACAAGAACTCAGAATCCATGAGGGAGGAACCTGCTCTGTCTGCTCACTGCTACATCTCTAAAGGTGCTGGGCACATCACATACTATCTATTTGTTGGTTAGATGGAGATATGTGCAGGTTTTTGCCTTGGTATTGTCACTGTCATCTCCCCTCCCACCTTTGGATTTCAGACTTTCCACTTGTAAAAAGATAGTATGGGTCCTATCCAACTACAGGATCCAATACTCTGAAATCTTTATGGCCAAATTTAAAATATCTGAGCCCAAATCCCAGGACAAAATGGTTAGCAGAAGAAATAGACAACTGGACTCCAGTCCTTTTCTGTCCCTAATTTGGGAATGGAATTTGGGATAATTTCCTTGCTTCTTCTGGGCATGGGTTTTTCCATCTGTGAACTGAGGAGACTAGACGAGAGGCACCATCAATTTACATCATTTCTTCATCCAGAAACCCACACACACACATTGGTTGAACCCCTGCAATATACCAGGCCCTGGGAGGTGCCCTGAGCACAGCAGACATGATTCTTGCCAGCGTGCTGTGCTCATTTCCTCTGGGAGGTCTGCATGGCTCTGGTGAGGGCTGCAGGGGGAGCACTGGTGCATCCCACACTGTCACACCTGGCTGTGCAGCAGCTCTCCAGGGACGGGATTGGAGAAGCTGAGAGAAAACCATGGAGAGAAGGACTTAGAAGCAACAGAATGATACACTGGCTCAGCAAAGAGAAAGGGAGGTGGAGAGTGATGCGGAGAAGCGGTACGAATACACACAGGTAATGGTCAGCTCAGAGAGACCAGGACTATATCTAACCGGTAATGCCATTCATAACATGTTTGCTGTCACTGCTTGACCCTTTCTAGGGCCCATAATATCTTTTTTCAAAGCATCTTTCCTTCACAGCACACAATTTCGGTCACCCTGCTGTCCCACTTATTTGGAGCATCTCGAATCCATTTAACAAAGTTTACTGAGCACCAACCCACAGGGCTGGCCATGTGCTAATGGTAGGAATAAAGCAAAGACAAAGACAGAAGTGGTCCTTGCTTCTGAGGAGCTTGGACAACAGTGGGGAGAGACAGACAAGCTCAAAGGCAATCACAACAGAGTGATAAATGCAATGAGGGGAGAAACAAGGGGCTGTTAGACTGGATTTGAATGGTGATGATTAACTATCCAATCATTTCCTAGTGTCATACTCCTAAAAGCTACTCGTGGCCAATGTCCTCCGCTGAGACATGAATCAAAAAGTGCTCATTGTTCTCATTTGACCTATGGCTCTACAATTTAAATGATGTGTATGAGGTTTCCATAGGAAAGGGAAGGCATGCACTCTACATACATACCCATGCTACCTAGTTCATGAATAAGTCCCCAAACCCCTCCAGGTGGGAGCAACCTCTTACGCCTCTGAAATCTCAGAACACTTTCTAGGCCCCTTAATAAAAACATGATGTATTCAAAAACACAGAGTATCTGACTCTGTGCTTGCCCGGGACATGATTAATTGCTTAGAGTAGTTACCATGCTTCCGCCACTAGGACTGGGAGCTCCTGAGGGATGGACCTGTACCCTGTCCTTTTTAATCCACATATCGCAGCTCAATGTATAATACACAAAGACTTCACGATAACTATCTAATTAAATGAATGAGCAAATGGATAGATGGGCAAATGGATGGATGGACAAATGGAAGAAAGGAAGGAAGGGAGGGAGGGAGGTAGGGAGGAAGGAAGGAAGGAAGGAAGGGAGGGAGGGAAGGAGGGTGAGAGGGAAGGAGGGAGGAAGGGAGGGAGGGAGGGAGGAAGGGAGGAAGGTTGATTTACCTCGCCTAATTTGTTTTTACCTCTCCTAATATGTTGCCATTCTGAACCTCGCAGAATGCCGAGGGGAGAGGTTTGGCACATAAGAAGTGCATAAGAAAAGCAACTGCATGATGGATTCTAATAAGCTCAGCAATATGAACCCCCAGTGCCACTGTCATCCCACACTGGAAGGAAAAACGAAAGGATCCAGTGGAAAGAGCACTGATTTGAGAGTCAAGAAACCTGAATTCTAGTTTCAATTTTGCTGCCAATTTGTTGCTTAAGTTTACTCAACATAGTTTAACAAGTTAACTTGCCCAGACCTCAGTTTCTCTGTCTGTAAACTGAACAGATTGGATAAAGCAGACTCCATCATTCCAGCTTCAGAATTTAGGGGAGGGATGAACAAAATTCTGTTTTTGCTTGTTTTTAGCAGATCATACCTAATCAGCCTAGCAGAGCTCAGCAATGGTTCTACGGAGGCTTGATCAGCTCCAGGGAGAGTACATGGTACGTCAGCCTTGTTACCAGTCCTTCCTTCACTCAGGACCCTAGTTCAATAGGCACAATCACTACACACATCTCGGATTTGGCCCAGAATGTACCCAGGACCTCCCAGAGGGTGACAACCTGTCTCCATTGGGCATATTCTGGAGAACGCACCCCAAAATTTCTCAAAAGAGAAATCCGGAAACATTTTTGGCAGAGAGCATCTTTGAAATACGTGTATATCTCCCAGTAGACTACTTAAAGATGGGAAATGCTCTCATGGATGTAAATGGTCTATTTACTCAAAAGTCACCTGCAAATTAATTTTGCATATCAGAAATTTCTTAGCCAATCTCTTTTAATATTCATTCAGATTTTTCCTCCATCTTTCCCTCCCTTCCGTCCTCTCCTCCTTGATCCCTTCCCTTTTCAGTCTACAATCTCCGAGTGCATTAGTGACTGGAAACACCATTCATTCATTCATTCATTCATTCATTCATAATTCATCCTCTCATCATGGATCATTTACAGGACAACTACAGCATCCCAAGCGATGCACTAGGCCCTGTGGATAGGGAAAAGTTACAATGTCCTATATTTGAACCCCAGTTCCACTAACCTTTAGCTGTGGGGCCTTTAGTGAGTCCTGTAACTTTCTAAGTCGTATTCAAAGGATTCAAAGTGTAGCACTCAGCACAGTGCCAGTACATAGTAAGTGCTCATTATAAGCTAGCTGCTTTTATTACTGTTATTACTGCTGAGAATGTGTACTCTCCCCCTCAAGGGTATATAAACAGTGGATAGAGGATTCCAGATCCTGAGGTTATCCTAAGGTCTCACAAGATCAAGGGAAGTGGAGGGAAGACCCCCTCTCCCATCAAGAAGAAGGGAAATGGATAAAAACCCAGGCAACAGATATGACTGCCAGGACACTGGAGGCCCAATAAGAAGCTGATAGGGGCAGAGAGAGAAATCTGAGAGGGAAGCTTCAAATTATGTGCTGCAGTGCACACACAGAACCAATGCTTGCAAAGAGGCGAGGGGCTGGGAAGGGTAGACCCAAGGCTAAAATGTGGCTTGGATTAGAAAGGCCGAAATATGAGTTGAGGAGGCATTTAAATACACTGCTCCCTCCTGGCTCTGTTTTGGAAGACCAGATTTCTTTTCTCTTCTGACTTCTTTGCTCAAGGGAAAATGGAATTAACCACTGTGTAATGTTTTTGAGTGTGACGCACGGGGTAGGTCATGTGCTTTGGTTACGTAATGCACCATGCCTGAGGTTCCTGAGCTCTTTCTTCCAGAATCATTAGATATTTAGCTGGTTATCTTTTGCAGTCATGCATTCATTGAGCAAATATATATATATATATATATCCTTTAAAAGCCAGGCACTATGCTAGGCAGTGAAGAAGTGGAGATGACCTCAAATATGCACATAATTAAATGTGACAGAAAGAATTCCAGGTCTTTTGATATATGTGTGTGTAGAGGGTACAATGGAGGCAGATGGATAAGGGAGGTGGGGAACCAATTCTACTTAGAGAAGAATCAGGGAGGGCTTCCCAGAAGAGGGGAACCTTGAGCAGAATCCTGCAGAGGCTTAGGTGTTCTGAAAAAAATGGTGCATGGGGATATAGGAGGCACACCGAATGAAGAAAATGATATGGAATAAAAGCCTAAGTTATCTGGGGTACTGCAAATAATTCCGTGCTATTGAAAGACCTCTAGCTAGAGTCAAATTTGCATTTTAGAAATATCTGACTATCGGATATTGAAGGATAGGTTGAAAGGGTGCAGGGGTTGAAGCTCATAGAAATGGGCACCATATTACTAGGGAAAGAGTCAAAGCTAGAGATGAAGAAGGCCTAAGCTAGAAAGAGGAAAGGCAGCTATAAAACTGTCAAGGAGGCAGGACAGACAGGAACTGATGACTGATCGAATGTGGTGGATGGTATATCCACAGTTGGTGGCACTAGATGGGGACACAAGGAATTTGGAGGAAAAATGATTGAGCTAGAAGTGCATGTTGACATTTCTGGCGGATAGCTGGATCAATTAGTCTGGAGTACAGAGAATCTGGAGATAAATGATGCACATCAGCAGATAGATGATAATTACTTCATGAGACTGGGTGCAAAGTGAGGAGACAAGTAGACATAGCTCTAGCCTCACACTCAGAAAACAGAGGAACTTACCCAGCCTGGTCACTGCTCTGGGCTAGTCACCAACCCTTAGCTCCTCATCTATGAAATGAATGGCTTACATGAGTGTTTCTCAATCTTACACACCTTGAGTCTTTGGACTTACATGAAAACAAGTATGTATTATGTTTTCTGTCTGTATATTTTGCATCTCTTAAAGCAAGGCCTACTTGTTCCTTATTGGCTTGTTAATGTATCTTTATTTTCTCATCAGCTTTTGTAGCTGAAAGATGTCCAATATCATACAAACACTTGCTCCTATTCAGTCCTGCCACATTTCATGTTTAGAGAGCAACATGAATTAGGAATTAAGGGAAAATGGACATGGGACAGATACAGGAATGCCTTCTTGACTACAAAGGTGATAGGTTAAACCACAACTTCCAGAGGGCAAAAGAGGCAGGGTTTTGCATTTAGTCACATGCTTCCCCCGATGCACATACTTAAATTCCAAGCTGCAACCTCCCATCTACTGGACTTTCTGTCTCTTAGAAATGAACTTGAACCTGAGACCTTCTCAAGTTCTCTAAAATTTAAACAGGGTCATGTCTCCTACTCTTCTAGGACCCTGGGTTTGTGGTAAATAATACTGAAAAACAAGTTTTCTTTCTGTTGTTTGAAGAAAAAATTTAATGGCCAAAGTCAGTGCAGTAGGTCAGAGGGGTAGGAAGAAAGAGAGCAAGGAAGGGGTTGGAGGGAATAAGAGGTCCTTCATGGATGACAGTACTGGGGATTCCCAGAAGGAAAATAGGCTAACAGATGGCTAGACACTCCAGAGTCTTACTATTTTAATTCATAAAATGATCTGATTAAAATGATAAGCAAGACTAAAAGGCCAGTGCTCTACTCTGATGTCAAAAACTTCTCTGGAATAGTAAGAAATTGTGAAATTTGAGCACTCTCACCATTAGCCAAGTAAGTGATCACAGGGAAAGTTGCTCAGTGAGAGTTTTGCATATTATGGCAGCTATTATTAGCAATACTATTGGTGAGATGGCTTCCAGCCATTGGGAAGTACCAATATTCCCTAAATAATGTCTTCAGTCAGTCTTGGACTGAAATCCTACCTATTGGTACTTTGCTTCTTGAGTCAGAGTTTTTTGGTTTTTTTTTTTTTTCGATATTAAAGTATATATGTCTCTGGAAGAGTAACACTCTAAGTTGTTCCCAGTCATTGATACCTTAGCAAGAAGGAAGGCCATGTCCTTTTCTGAGAATGAGTGATGTTGGGGGAGAGGAAGCAGCAAGTGTGTGGGCACTTGGCCCCTGAGGGAGACAGGCACAGGCACCACCTAGTGGAGGGAAATGCACCGAGAAAGGGAAGAAACTTGGAACTAATGCCAACTTTGCAATTTTGTTTTTGGACAATCCTGATTAGAATTATCGAATCCTAGGAGATGTCTGTTAGAAGGTTCTCTAGGACAAAGATAAGATCCTCCTTACCCACATGGTTCAGATGATGAAAACTGGCCCAAGACATACAGAGAAGTGCCCAAAGTCACACACCAAGCGAAGCACTGATGGTCTGGAACGGACCTCCCAGCTCCCAGGGCACTGTTCTTCCTTCTCTAGTGCACGTGGCCTTCTCTGGATGGCCATGGGTCTGCTTTTAGGGCTCATCATCAATGCCACTGCTCAGCACAGCCTCCGGCAGCCCCGTTTAAATCTCACTCCTGCAAGCCCCACACAATGCTCCCTAGAATCTCTCCTCTGCTTTATTTTCCTTTACTTATGTCAAGCATTCACCTGACATTGTGTGATATGGTTTACCATTCATTTATGATAAACCTTTCCCCTCCCACCCCACCCCACCTCACCCTACCCTCCATATAAACTCCCAAAGGCAGGGGCATTCTCCTCTGAGGTTCATCGCTCTGTACTCAAGGCCTAAAACTGCACCTGGCATGTAGCAATCACTCAATAAATACTTGTCAAATGCCTGGGAAGGGGTGGTTACACTTTACTCTGTCTCTTGTTTTTATCTCTATTTCTTACCTTCTCTACAATGAGCACACACTGCTTTAGTATTATGAAACAATCAAGTGTTTCTTCTGTTTGTCTTTCCTTTCACCTTTTGTTTCATGCTAAGAGGATCCCAATGAATCTTTCCAGAGTGGCCAGGGAGGGAAAGGCAGTGCCTGGCTCTGCCAAAGGGGAGAAGCATGTCTATCTCTAAGAGTTGTTGAGAGAATTTGAAATAACGTGTGGCAAGGGCTGGACACACATGATACCAACGTGAGTTAACGTTTACTGGGTGCTTACCCATGGTCAAGATTCCATTACTAAGCATTTTCCACATGGAGGCCCAGTTAATCCTCAAAACAAGCCTATGAAGTGGGGGCCGGTACTGTCCGCATTTTGCGCATGGGAAAAGTGAAGCTTGAAGAGATTAAGTAACTTGCCCAAGGTCATGCACTAGCAGGTGGGAGAGTCAGGAAATCAAACCCAGGCTGTCTGACTCGAGTCCTATGATCAACCAGCACAAAATACTTCCTCAGTGAACACAGGCTCCTTTCCCGTTTCCTGGTGGTGTCAGCTCTTGCTGAGATTAGTCAACTGAAGGTCATTCCCCCAGGGCTCTAGGTGGCCCTAGGAAACTCCTAAGACTGCTGGAGATGGAGAGAAATAATGAGCCAGCCATGAAAAATAGAGGTTTGTTGGAACATGAGTGTGTGTGCCATCACAATATGTTCTGTAGGGACACAATGACTAGCAGATCCTAGGAGATTCTTATGCACGGAACCAAGGATGCTACACTTTTCACAATGTGTGGGCAATTCCATACTGCAATGACTCTCCTCCCTCAAAAGCCTTTTAGTGCCCAGCAAGGCTCCACTTGGTCCTTCTACATGTCCTTCCTAAGGCTCCCCTCCCTGCCTTTCTTCCCTTCCCCTCGGGCTTTCCCAGGATGGTCCATCGCTTAAAATTCTGCAGCCCAGACTGGGTTCTTTCAGTTATTCTCTGTGTGACCTTGGAAGAGTCCTCCATCCTCTCAAAGTGCCACCTCTGTATTTGAAAAAAACAGCAGCTCACTGAACACACAGGGACCTAAAACTTCAACTCCTCCTGTGACTCTGAAACTCTTTTCATTTTTAAAACTTTTAATGATGGAACTCTCCAATCACACACAGAGAGACGGGCAAAACTGTGTTGAAGCCCGACATCTCTGCGACCTGGTTTCAACGATGTCATCAGGTTACCAATCTTCTTTCATCTATACCCTCCCTCATCCCAATACCCTATTAATATTTTTTCTGGAAATTTTTAAACAAACCATACAAATATAGCATCATTTTATCCATAAATACTTTAACAGGCATTTCTAACAGATTAGGATCTTTAAAAATATGTAATATTATCATTATTACCCCTAACAAAAGTCACAATCATTCCTAATGTCAGTCCATATCCACTCAAATTCTGCAACTAAGCAACCTCCACATTCCTTTAAATGGAATCTTGTAAATTCCCACAATTTAAGCAGAATAAGGTGGGAAGGTGGGCGAGACAGACCTTCACAGGGGGTCCATAAAATTGTGGGCACAATTTGAAAATCTCTATTCTATCCCTACTCCTCATTGTGCATCCTGAGAACATTGAGGCCCAGAGAGGGGCAGTTAGGTTGTCAAGATCACGCAGTAAATAAATGGCAGGATTTGGCAGACCTGTTAAGTCCCAACATCAAAGGACTCCAGTGAAGTCACAGGTAACAAAAGATTTGCTAACACTGTTTATCATTTGCAGTGTGGATAATGAAATAAAGACACCTCTGCAGGAATGACCTTGAGTGCACAAATCCCTCACCTCTCCCACCTTCTGGCTCCTCCTGCTATTATTGACATGCATGTGGATTGGGTTCTGACCTTGGCCAACAGCTTCTGCCACCATGCCTCACCTGGTTCCTGTGGCAACTTGTGAAATAGGGATGCTGAGTGTAACCACACCTGAATCCCTCTCCCCTGAGGCCCCGGTGGCTGACTCAAGAGGCCCCAAGTCACGCAGTTCAGAGGAGGCCAGGGAAGGACATGAATTCAGAGCTCCTGACTCCCAGTTTTAGATCTTCAAAGGAGCCGAGGGGCCAAAGTCCATAGGTCAGCTCTCAGCATTTCCGGTAAGTTCTTCGAGGTATGAGGTGAAGCCCGCAGAGCATCAAGAAGAAAGATAAAGGAATGCTGAGGCAAAGAAAATGAAATCCCAGGGAAGGGTGTGTGGCAGGTGAGGGGAGAAAAGGCATTTGCTGCACTTCTGAGCCCTTGGCCACAGGCAGACAAGGCATGGGCTGCCTATAGAGGGAGTCCTCCTACCTGGGGCACCTGGGGATCTCTCTCATCTGAGACCTGCAGCTAGTGCTGCTTTCACAGTGATCACAGGTGTGTGGAGGGTGGTGGTAGTGAAATAGGAACATACCCCTTCCTGCAGGACTAGCCCAGGCAAAGTGGGAATGCCTCAACACTAAGCTTCTCTTTTTAAAAAAAAATATATATATTTTATTGATTTTTACAGAGAGGAAGAGAGAGGGATAGAGAGTTAGAAACATCGATGAGAGAGAAACATCGATCAGCTGCTTCCTGCACACCCCCTACTGGGGATGTGCCCGCAACCAAGGTACATGCCCTTGACCAGAATCGAACCTGGGACCCTTGAGTCCGCAGGCCGACGCTCTATCCACTGAGCCAAACCGGTTTCGGCTAAGCTTCCCTTTTTAATATCCCCTGGTCCTGTTCTGAGGGGGCCCCCTCCCAAGCACTTGGGGAGATTCATTTAAAATCAGATGCATAAAACTCAATGTGTTAGACAATACAAACATGTTCACACTTTAAAGGCAAAGCCAGAAGGGGAGGATGGCTTCACACACAGCAATCGCTCTGGAAACAGGTAATGTCACGGCCAGGGCACCTAGGGGTTTGGGTTCAGCAAAGGAACTAAGAACAGAAGAAGGGTCTTTCCTGATGTTTGGCAATTCAGAATCGGGACAGCTGATTTCTCTGAAGGTTCAGCCACTAACCAGTTCCATAAGCAGAAAACAATACTTCCCCTTTGGGCCTCAGTTTCCACATCTGCAGAGCAGGGAGGCAACACACTGAATCAGTGATTCTCCCCACTGAGGGTCCTTCCACACCACCTGAGAAGACTTTGAAAACCACCAGTGCCCAGCCCAAGCCCTGACATCAGAAACCCTGGGAGGCAGCCTGGGCATTGGGATGTTGTAAAAGCTGGTGATGCCAAGTGCTGCCGGGGACAGAAACTATTGGACCAAATGATCTCCCTGGCCCACTAAAGAGGAGGTGGCTTATGAACATAGTTTAACTCTTAGCTCCTGTATGACCTTGGTCTTCAGTTTCCCTGCTGCGCAATGAGCTGTCTGACCCAGTCTGTGCCTGGGCTGACCATGCACAGCCCACACTCCTGAGCCCCACACTTCCCGCCTCAAGCATGCCTTCCTCTGTACAGAGGGGCCAGGGCAATGCAGCCTCCATCCCCCATCTGTACATGCAATGGCTGTACATTGGGGGAATGTGGAAGTTGGGGAAGGAGCAAGCAGCATGTGACAGTAGATCTGTGACCTGGACTCCGCTGTGAGCACGGTCTGGCTCCTGTGCGTGGGGGTGCAGGCTTTCCCTGGAGGCTATCTGCTTTTCCTGCTTACAGGTCCAGTGCTTCTGGACCTCCTCTGGCTCTCACCACCAAGGGGTCATCCAAGTAGGTCACAGAAGAGGAAGTCAAAGTGCAAAGAAGAGATGTGAGGGGGTCTAACTCTTCCTCAAAATACACTGTCTACTCTAGACAGACTCCCCAGCAACTCAGGAGGAGGAGCCCTACCGGGGCGCAAACAGCCCCGCTTTCTGAAGACCAAGCTAGCAAACTGGAAAGAGAATGTGGTTATTGACTAGATGTAGCTACTGTTGACTGAGTCCCTAATGTGAGCTGGAACTGTGCCAGGTACTTTCTGCATAGTTATTTTATTGCAATATCCCAATCTTATTATGCCCATTTCACAGATGAGCAAACCAAGAGATAGAGAGATGAAGTGACTTGATTCAACTCACACAGCATCTAATTGTCAACAGAACGTCTAAGCCCAGTCTGTCTGATAATTTGGCTTGAAAAGAAAAACAGATCTGCTAGGTCAAACCTTGGTTCCAGGTGAGATGTATGCTTATTCTTTATCCTCTTTAACCTGTAGGTAATGATCAGCATGCAGAGAGGCAGAGAGGCAGAGAGGAAGAACACACAGCAGTCATTTCTTCTCGCTCCAGAAAAGACTGCCGAAGAGGAAACAGGCACTCTGTACTCAAGTTCACATCTATGCTCTGTCCACCTGATGGCCGGTGGGACTCTGTTTCCTCCTTGGTAAAAGGGAGCCGAGAATGCCCACCTCCCAGGGTGGTTGTGAGAGTGAAATGTGCAAGC
Source organism: Eptesicus fuscus (assembly GCF_027574615.1). Lineage (NCBI taxonomy): Eukaryota > Metazoa > Chordata > Mammalia > Chiroptera > Vespertilionidae > Eptesicus > Eptesicus fuscus. Next base: position 68,107,238 of record NC_072487.1, read on the forward strand.
ACAAAACAAGCACCTAGCACAGTGTCTGGCACTTGAAGGCATCCAGGAACCGCTGGTTTCCCTCCTGCCTTTAAGTGTCCTTAGTCCACAAAGACCGAGACCTTTGGAAAATCATGTTGAATAACAAGAACGAAGTTTATTGAGCACTTACTATACACCAGATCCTGTTTTGAGGACTTTTCACATATGAGCTCATTTAATGGATAGATACTCATACTATCCTTATTCTGTAGATGAGGAAGCTGAAGCCCAGAGGAGTCAACTAGTTTGCCCAAGGTCACACAACCAGTTAGGGGCAGAGGTGGATTCCCACTTAGGTAACCTGACTACTAAAATGGGCTTCTAACCATTGCAATATTCTAGACACCCCATGACTACAAATGCCAGGGAGAATAGTATTAATGTACGGACTCCTAGAGCCTAGCTTTCTCAAGTTAGGAAAATGCAGGAATTCTTTTTCTGGGGGGGAGGGGTGGATAATAGGAAGTGGGAACTGTAAAAGGGAGGGACAAAAAAGACTTCTGATTAGTCAGCAAACTCAGTCTAACATTTAGAACGAAAGAAGAAAGCATGGGGAGGGGAGAGGGCAAGGGGATGGCATTCCTGGATGGGGTTCAGGTAAATACCTTTCTCCTCTGAGCAGGGATTCTGGATCACTATGGGGGTGGGGGTGGGAGGAGGGCAGCACTTGTGGGGTCCACATTTCACTCATCTAACAGGTCAGGAGAAACTTTAACAAGATTAACTGCTGCTCAGGGCCTCTGCTCCATGAAGCAAATTGAACTCATTGTTTTTGTTTTCTTTCTCTTTCAAAATGGAGGGCACTGGGGGGGGGGGGCACTTGGGGACAAGGGGCAGGGGTCTGAATCCTGCCTGGTATGGTACAAAAACAAAGGGATACATCAGAAAACCCCCACCCCAAGACTTGAAAGATAGCCCCAATCGCCACGCATGAAGACTTAAGGCTGTGCCTGGGTGGTGGGTCTGTGAGGGGTGAGAGGTGATGGTGTTTATTAGACATGTTCTCTCCATGGTGTAGGGGATGAGGTCTGGAAGTCAGGATGCCTGGGATTAAATCACAGTTCCTGCCACTGAAGACCTGTCATCCAGGACACAACCTTCCTCTGTTCCTGTCTCTGCCTCCCTATTCAGCCAGAGAGAGAACTAGCACCAGTAGCCTCCCAGCACCCTGATCCCAGTAGCCTTAAAGAATTCGCCAAGCCTGAAGTCCACCCCTTGTTGGGGGTCATCCGGAGAATCCTGCACACGGCACTTTCTCTAACTTTAGCTTTGTTTTTGCCTGCACAAACCTTTCCTTTTATATTTATTAATATATATCTGTTTTCATATATATATTTTCTTTTCTTTTTTTTTTTTTCTCCTTCCTTTTTGGGAAAATAAAGGGCATGTTTTCTGAGCTTCAGAAGCAAACCGCTCCTTCCCTCCTTCCCTCTGCCTCTCCAAGCGCCTGTCTGAACTGGTGTCAGTGAAGTTTGAACCGGGGCAGAAATAGCATCCCAGGCAGATCTGGGAGCTCGGCCCGCCTACCAGGAGCAGCAAGGCCTGCCTCTGCCAGACGACAGACCCGGTTAACTGCACCGTAAAATTAGACCTTTGCGAAACCCAGTCGAATCCTGCAGCAAAGAGTGATGTAAGGCAGCCTGGCCTGACAGCGAGGCAGCAACCTCTGCCTGAAATAGCAGCGTGGTCCTGCTGAGAGATGCCTGCTCTCTCCAGATAGGTGACCAGGGATTCCTAGGAAAGTGGCGACGCCCAGCCTCAGAGAGCCAGCGGAGGTCAGGCAGCAAACTCGGGCCCTAGTTCTCAGGCAGCAGGAGGATATGGCTAGGCACCTGCATCCCCGCTGCCCCACCTGGGCCCTGCCTCTCCCAGCCCAAACTTACACGAAGGGAGAAGCTGAAAAAGTGCTTCTGCAAACAACCTCTGTTTGTTTGCTTTTTAATTCAAGGAGAAGCAGGTTCTTTTTCGTCCGACAGTCTCTCCCGTGTGGAGGATACGCAGAATGAGTCTTTTCTGGCTCAGGGCCAGGTGTTTACACACCGCCAAATCTGGCTCCAACTCAACTAGGGGAGGGGAAAAAAATCCACCAGTATCCTCTGGAGAAAAGCTCCTGGTTTTCTGGTGCTGCGCTACAGCAGTGCTTTTTTTTTTTTTTTTTCCCTTTTTGAGAGGAATGTTATTTCCACACATAAAATGGACCAGGCATTTTATACAAGCAATAATAACCTAGCGTCCCCCATCCAATTAAAGTATTTTACTGCACAAATCTTTGTGTGGGAGAGTGACGGAGTGCACAGGAGAACACGTGTGGAGAGAGGCTCCTTGTCTGAATTACAATTGCAAGCACGCTCCTGTGCAATCCCAGGTGTTACATATATGTTTAAATGCATTTACTGCCTTTTCAGTGATGACACCTATATAACCCTGGGCTCTCCCCTCTGGAAGGGAAGCCTTCCAAATCACTGGTTGTGACAGGTAAACACGGGGGAAAACCAGATCCTCTCATCTTTTAAAAATCCTCTCCAAGCAGCAGGCTCTATGTTTCTCCGATGTTCCCAGAGAGAAGTAAACATACCGCAGTCCTGAATTATCATCATCATCATTATTATGAATAACGTCTCTCCTCTACCCTATATTATACCCCGCTCTGGGTGACGAGGGCTTGGGGGCTGAAAGTGAATGAGCTCACTTTCCCTCTCCTTCCTGGGGAAAAAGGAGGAAAAAATAGCATGCGATGACGTCAGATATATGGGGGGGGGGGAGAAATCACTTTCTAGCTCTTGGTTTGGTAGCAGGAGAGTGGGAGCTTTAGGGGCACATTCTTGGCACAGTAGTTGAGTTGGGGTCCCCTGAAATGGGCTTCATGTAAACAGGACAAAGTCAGAGCTACCTGGGAGGGAGTCCACCCCGAGGCAGAAAGGAGCAGAGCTGCGGAAGAGCTTAGAGCTTTCCCTTCTAAGAAAGTGTGTGTGTCAGGGGGTGGGATCGCAAAACGCTTCCTCACGTTCCTGGCTGCAGCTGAGGGGGAACCCCTTCTCTGGCTTTAAGACGTCCCAGGACTTGGCAAGGCTGTTTGTGCAGAAAGGGAATCTCCCAGCCAGAAGAGGCAAAACTTTCCTTCTCTCCTCCAGCGCCACCCCACCTCGGTCCCCCGGTTTTATTAAAGGCATTGCCACAGATCCATTTTGCCAGGGTATGGATTTTGGAGCACTTCTAAGGTTTGCAACCCTCCAAGAGTGTCCGGTTTCACTCTGGGCTTTGCTATGGAACCGGGAAGGGGACAGAGAGGGAGGGTGAGGAGGGAGAACTCCAAGTCCCAAATGAGAAAAGCACCCCGTTCAGCAGCCAAGTCCGGGAAGACTGGCAGGGTGTGCGTGAGGAAGGTCTTGCCCCAGCCCCGAGGGGCAGGCAACAGGCTTTAAAAGTGTGTGTGTGTGTGTGTGTGTGTGTGTGTGTGTGGTGTTTGGCTGGGAGGAAACGGGTCAATCCCAGAGGCAGAGATCAAGCAGAGAGCAACTTTGGGGCACTTCAAGGACTTCTAAATCCAGGAGATTACAACAACCTCGTCCTTGCAGGCTTTCAGGATAACCGGGTCAAGTGAAGGGGGGTTACCTCGATTAAAAAGTCCAAGAAAGCAATGGTCCCCTAGCCTCTTTTCACATGCATCCCAATTGGGTCACCCTCCCCTCCATCCCAAACAGACAGCACTTTGGACCATCACGAAAAAGGCTCCTGTTCTTCAGGCTCCCAGGGAGAAGCTCTTCCTGATCGACCTCAGGTCTCCGGACCTCCAGGACCGCTCCCTGACACCCACCCCGGGGTTTAAGTGGCAACACCTTTTGAGAGCACCCATTCCTCAGATGGGGCAAAGTGAGCCTGGCAGCTCGTACAGGGTGCCTCCGCGCCTCCGGATGGGCGGCTCCCGCACAGACACACCCGTCCACCCCGGACCAGCCCGCCGCCCGCGTCCGAACAACCGCGCGCCCCTGGGGCTGCGGGGCCGGTGCAGCGCCCGCTGGGCGCCCTCGCCTACCTGTGATCACTGCTGGAGATCTCTGGCCCCCCTCCGCTCGCAGCCACACTTGCAGCGTGAACGCGTCCCGGGGCAGCTCGAGGTCGGCCCGCAGGCGCAGCTGCTCGCCTCGCCCGCTGAAATAGAGCGCCCGGCTCGGCGGGCTCGGCTCCTCGGCGGCGCCCCTCGCCTCCCGCTGCTGCCGCCGCCGGGGGACGCGCACGGCTTCCCAGGCACCGCCCGGCGGCGGAGGCGGCGGCGAGGCGCGGCGGCCACGGGCCGCCCGGGTGGCGCAGGTGGCCGGGCCGGCAGCGGGGCGCGGGGGGCGGCTGGCCCGCGGGTCTCTCCGGGCCCGGCGGGAGCGCTCGGCCAGCCCGCAGCCCAGCGCGGCGCTCAGCAGCCCCAGGCGCAGCACCCAACTCCAGAGCCGCATGTCCGACGGTCCCCCCCGCCCCCCCTTCGCCCCTGCACCGCCGCCCGGAGCTGCCAGCTTTGGGAGACTCGGCGCCTCGACTTTCTTCGCTTCTTCACCCTTCTTGGGCGAGCCCCCCCTTTCACTTGCTTTTTTCTTTTCTTTCTCGCTTTCCTCCTCAAGGTGTGTGCTCCACTACCCCCACCTTTGAAAAATACAGCCCAACTCCTCCTGGTTGGCAATTAATTTCTCTCCCTGCTCCTTTATCTGCCTTATCCCCCCTCTTAACAGCTGGTTGCCTTCCTCCTTGTTTTATTTCATTTTATTTTATATGATTTCTTGCTCTACCAAAAAAAAAAAAAAGCTCCTCTAAGACACTGCTCCGCTGAATTCCCTCCCCCCAAAAGATGCTCTAATTTATTTATTTTTTGCGTCCTTTATAACACAAGCCACAGCCCCCTTCTCCCCCCACCGGTCCCCCCTCCCCTCCCTCCTTCTTCACAAAATGAAAGGAAAGGGGGGGAAATCCCTCAGAAGATGAGTAAACAAGCGTATGCTAATCTGCTCCCGAGCGCTCCACCTTCCCAATTGAATGAGTCCCTGTTAAAACTGCGGGGATCATGACTAATCAATCAGTTTGGAGAGGCCAAGCTACCCAGCCTGCGTCCACTTTGCCGTTTGCCTCTTTCCTTCTCCACCCCCCCCCCCCCCCTCTCTCCCTCTCTCTTTTTAAGAAGACAATCTTAAAGTAACAATTTAATGAAATTCTGTACACACCCCCTTATGGTCCTCCCAGCTCTCCTCATTCCTGCTCAAAACACACACATTCCTGTTTTTGTTTTGGTTTGCTTGCGTTTGTTCCCTCCTTCATCCCCCCCACCTCCTCATTATTATTTTTCCCCCTCCTGGAGGGAGAGAAAAAAAAAATAAAACACCTCTCTCTTCTCTCAGGATCTCCTTTGCACTTTGCTGGTAAACCTCATCCTTCGCTATAGCACATAAAGAGTCTTGAAACTTGATTCTCAGATTTTTTTTTTTTAATGCTGTCTCTTCCTTTCACTCTCCTCTCTTACCCTCACTCTCTCCTCCTCCTTCTCCTTCTCTCTCTCTCTCTCTTTCTCTCTCTCTCTCTCTCTCTCACTCTCTCCTCCTCCTTCTCCTTCTCTTTCTCTCTCTCTCTCTCTCTCTCTCTCTCTCTCTCTCTCTCTCTCTCTCTCTCTCTCTCTCTCTCTTCTTTCTCTTCCTCTTCCCCCTTTCCCTTCTCTCTTGCCTTTCCTATCCTTCCCTCCCTTTCTCCTTCTCAGAATTACCTTCAAGTTATGCAACGATGAAAGTCCCCCCTCTTCCCTGAGCCCCTGTGTTGCTGGCTTCAGCGGGTCCAAAAGCTGCCCTCCGAAGAAGAAACCCCGAGGAATGGCATTTCCCAAGGCATTTTCCTTTCAGAAGCTGTGGACTCAGCACAGCCAGGTCTCTCACTTTTCCTGAATAGTCTCAAAAAATATTCTGTTGGTTGTTAGACATTGTTTTAGTTTAATATTGAAAAATGAGAGTGAAATATTAATTTGCCTATTTTTTAAAAAATCAACCTGAGAAATTCAGGTTCTCTAACATTGTTCAAGTCCCAGGTAAGGATCTGACCAATGTGCTGCTTTGTAGGTCTGTTTTGAACTGGCACATAGATGTAATGTATTTTTGTTCTTCTTGTTCCCCCTCTTTATAGAACTCAAAAGCTCCCCCTTATGGCAAAACGGTTCTTTTCTTTCCTTTTTTTTTTTTTCTTTCATCCAAGTGTTTAATAAGTCAAAATGAGTTAGCAGTGGTGGATTACACATTATTACCAGTCTGTTCAAATAATGTAGTGATAAAAATATGCTGTGTGAGGTTTGCATGTGGATAGCATGCTGGAAGCCTGGGGGTGAAATGTACTCCACCAATGTGCCACTTTGCTCCCCATGTGCTCTGGTCCTCAGGGCTGCTCCAGATGCTATCTGAGAGCTGGGCTCATTCCTACTCTTCAGGGAGAGGGAACACCAGTGGAGAATAAGTGGTTGTGAAACTCTGCAGAGTTGTAGAATGAGCAAATGAGTCAGACGTCCCCTCTATAAAAGCCAGAAAGCAGCATGCAGGGATTATGACACCATTCTGAAAACAGGAGAGCCCAGATTCAGATCTTGGTTTGGAAGGAACATGCCATATAGTCCTGGGCCAAGAATGTTTGAACTCAGTTTCTCCAGTTATAAAATGAAAATGGCATCCTATTCTACATGTGTTTCCAGAGACTGGGTGGAAAGAAGTGCCATGGATAAGGAATTTGCCTAAGCAAATCTTTCAATTTCTGCAACACCAAGTCATCTAGAAAAGCCACGAGGTGGCCATTCAATTAAAAAAAAAAAAAAAAAAACAAACAAAAAAAGAAAACAAAGGAAAACACACACACCTATATTAAAGGATATAAATTATATCTCACAAAATCCCTCTCTTTCCCCAATAGAAGTTGGAAGATGCCTACTAATTCACTTCATTTGCGGCAACTAGTCATTTGGAAACACTATTTCTTCCAGGGGCTGCTAAGTCATTGTATACAATGGTTTTGAATATTTCTAGACGTTTGGAGCTTTGTCAACTCTTCCAGGAAGTTAGAACATGAGGGCTATAGTTCTCAGTCCCCACTCACTCCAACACATGTCAGTGCTATGCCCTGAGTTGCTTCACTAGCCCTGCACTTTCTCACCTTTAAAATGGGAATAGGCATTTCACAATATTATTTTGAGGACAAAATATGCTCTTTAACCATACAAATGCTATATAAACACCATTTAATCTACTGCTGTTGTCAAGGACTAGGAGCTCCTTAGGTTCTTAAAGACAAACAACCTTCTGGGAGCCCAGGCTTTCATTGCTGTCCTGTGGCAGCACAAAGAGGAAGGGACAGAGAGATCCAAGTCTCAGAGGTCCTGGAGCCGCTAGACTCAGCCCCTAGATGTATTGGGAGCAATTGGCAAAGCCTTGGACTGGTCTTTCATGGAACATCCATTTATTATTCTATCCCACCTGTCTTGAAAGCCACTCTTACTTTTATGCATGTATGTATCTATGTATGTATGTATTCTGTATGTGTGTGTTTGGTTTTGACTGAGTGGATGGACAGACTGGGTAAATTGTAACCTTTAGTTCATGATCCACTGTAATCATTGGCCTATGCATGGCATTCTTATTTATTTATATGTAATAAGTGATATGTCACATGCTGCTATCCCTCTTTTGCTCCCTTCCTTGATCTTTCATTATCTGTAGTCAAGGAGCAATCATCTGAGAGTGAGGAGACTTGGGTTCTCATTCTGAGCTGTGTGAGATCTTGGACCTCAGTTTGCTCTTATGTGAAATGAAAGAACAGGAGTTGAAGATTCCTAAGGTTGCTTCAAAATATGAAGTGCAATGGAGCCTTTGATTATTGCAGTGTGACAGTAATTCCCATTTAATCATCCCATACTTGGTCAATTCCCTCTCACCCTCCCCCCACCCTAAGGAGTCCCTTCTTCCTGGGGATTTTTGTCCTAAAAACTACTTTTTTAGAATAAAAATAGTTCTGTCCCTCCACTCTTATTACTTGGCAATAAGTAAAAACAAAGTGTTTTGCCAGAGAAGGGGTCAGGGTCTAGTGGAAGTTAGGAGAGTAACAACACCTAGGTGGAGTCTTAAAGTTTGGGAAGGGTTTGAGGAAGTGAGGGAGGGTCAAAGTACACATTTCAATCACCCTGCCCTGGGTTCCTATGACCTCCAGCAAGTCTGAGACTCTCTGAGTCTCAGTGGCCTTATTATGGATGTATCCTGAGGACAGTGTGCTGTGACACATAGTAGGTGCTCAATAAATGAGTGACCTCTCTTTTTTTTCAGGATCTAAATGCTATGGATGCTGCACTTTCACCAGCTTCAATTTAGAGCCAGAGCCCCACCTACTTCTTACTCCAAGGCAGAAGGATTAGTCTCATCTCAGAATTCCTAGGCAGGCATTCATTGTCTGGCTGGTAGGATCCAGAACAAGATTAGATCCGATCTTGCATTGTTCTCGGTTTCCTGTTTAAGTCTCTCCTCCAAGATTGGAAACCTTCAGGGCAAGGATCTTCAAGGGCCACTTCTGCCACCACATCCCTCCTCCACTAGCCTGAAGGGCTCCCTCGTCTGGGCTGTCCTAGAACTTCCTCTGAATTTCTCTGGGCACATCCCCAAAACCAACTATTACATTTAATTACACATGTGCTTGTCTCCCCTTTCTGTGCAGACAACGATTCTGTTGCATTCATATTTGTGTATAGATAAATGCTTAGCCCAGCACTTTGCACATATCTCCTGCTTTAGTACCATTAAATTTAATTAAATATGTATATATAAATGCACACATATATAGATTTACACATATGTGTACATTTATATAGATGTAAAAATGAATATTTTTTGCTTCTTTAGTTTTTTTCCGTGGTGCCAATATGTTCAATGCTCTGAACACACTAGGTTTTTAAAAAATACGTAATTTTGCCAGCCTTTCCCAAATGATACATCTATGGACACCCAGACAGATACATTGAAGTTCACTGGCTGCCCAAGTTGAGAATCACTAGAAAGAATGTGAACTTGGGAGTATAAGAAATTTGGATTCAAAGCCTATCTTTGCTAAATAACGATCCTAATAACAGCTTACATTTATTGAGTATGCACTGTGTTCCAAGCAATATTTAAATGCTTTTTATAGGAATGATCCCATTTCATCCTCCTAAGGAGCCTACAGAGGAGGACCAGTAATCATTCTATTTTACAGGAGAAAAAATCTAAACACCCTAAATCACAGTGACCAAATAAACAGTGGAGAGCTCAGCCAATCTGGATCTAGCACTATGTGTTCTAGCTTTAGGGGCTAGGAAGAATCCCCTAACCTTTTTGATACTGTTCTTCATTTTTATAGATGTCATGGGGTTACCTGGGAGATTAAATGAGACGATGGATATCATGTTACATAGTGCCTAGTACATATGTCAGTGGGTGTTAACTAAACACTGGCAGTACATATGTCAGTGGGTGTTAACTAAACACTGGCTTCTCTACTTCCTTCCCAACAGTAGTTCCATCCTATTAATTTAACACATGTAGTAGAGTTGTCAATTGTAAAAACTGTGCCAGAGTAATAATGATCCACCTGCATTGAGCACCGACTATATGTTAGATACTATACTTAGTTTTTAACTTTTCACAAGACTAGAAAGTAGGTTAGAACTCAGTCTATCTGAACTGCTCAGCAGTATTCTGTAAATCCCTCTATCTTCTTAACTCATATTAAAACATAAGTTTATTTTCAGCCCTAAGAATATTTTAGCATCTCTATGCTCTGTCTGGAAAAAAAAATTAAATCGGTAATTTAATAATTGCCTGTTCTACAAAGCCATAAAGAAAAGAGAGCCGGTGACCACACTGTTTGCCTGAGGTAGGGTCAGGGGTTCCAGATTAGGAATCACTTTGGCTGGAGGTGGAGCTGGTGAGCTCCAGCTGTCTTCCTCTGTATTTTTTTAACCTTTTGTGTCCACAAGTGGGTGGTTCTGGAATGAACTGGAGTCCTTTCTTAGTCTTCCTGCAGGCTTATGACTAGGGAGCTGAAACAGCAGCTTCTAGAGTCCAACCCTGGTCCTTTGATTCATTCCAAAGTGTGTCATTTTGTTCACTTCAGGTGCCAAGGCATTTCTTAAATGTAGAGTTTTAGTTGAGGATGAAGATTGTTGCCTGACACTGCATTTTTTATTTGTAGGAAAACACAGTTTTATCACTTTTATTTTTACTCTTTAGTAATAATAATAATTAGCTATAATTTATTATGAGACAGCATCTTGAATGGTTATTGTATTATTTCATTTTATCCTCAAAACTGTATGTAGTTTTTCTTATCCCCATTATACAGACTTTTTAAAGAATGAGGCTCAGTAAAGTTGGATTTTATGACACATTTGAACCCAAGTTTATCTCACTCCAAAGTTCCTATTCTTAACTGCCTTGCTGGCCTGGCTCTAATCTACTATTAATCTTTCTATTCTTTTAAATTGGACTCAGGACCATATCTCCTTAATCTTGTGGAAGAGGAAGCTTTGGGAGAAATCGGAAATGGAAATGGGCAATGGTGGGCATTCTCTTCATTCCTTTTGTCTGGTTTTGTTGAACAGAAAATAAAACATCTGATAACCCCTTCCGCTTAATTCCAGGACAAATGTATCTTGTGGCGTTTTTGAGATGAGGCCTTGAGTCACATAATGGACAATGCTTTCAACTCTGTTGTGTTTGTTTTTCTCTCCAGAAATTGCAGAATCACTGTCCAGTTGGCCACTTTTTATATCAACTGAGACTGAAGAAATGCAATTAATTGTTCTTTTGAAAAGACCTTTCCCTGGGAAATGAATTCAGCAATGGTTTCTGATAAAACTCAGTCTGTGCCAGTGAAGAATAACAGGACTTGTTGAGCACCTTCTGTATGCCATGTATGAATATGAGGGCACAGAGTCTCATAACCACTCGATTAGGTTGGTTTTGCTCTGTTTGTTTTCAAAGATAAGGACATTCAAGTTTAGAAAGAGGGAGCACTTTACCCAAATCACCTCGCTGGAAGATACACCTCCAAACCAAATCTCTAACCTTTGTGCTTTTTTTCCAATCTAGTGCAAATGTCACCTTCTCCATAACATTATTCTTTATTAAACATGAAAATAAATCGTTCCAAGAAGATTATTTAGCTTGTTTGGGTCTCCTAAATTGTTGGATTTATGCCCTGTCTTCCTTTCTGTGCCAGGTCTTAAGCTTCTCGAAGGTGAGATGGAGTCTTCTGCCTTTTGAGATCCCCTATGGGATTAACCCTCTATGGTTCATGCTGAACAGAGACTCAGCGAACACTTGGCGAACGCCTAGGGACCTCTGTTTCTCCTTGCTATGTGTAACTTCCAGAATAATGCCCTGTTTCTTTCACTTCACCTTAGCTTGGGTCCTTTGAATTCTTAAAACCCAGTTAAAGAAAGTCCTGGCTCTTTCAGGAAACCTTACTCATGCCCTCCACCAGTCAGAGTTAATCTCCCCATCCTCTGAAACTCTCTCTCATCTTGTCTTCAAGCCATGCTACCAGTTCTCATGCACAGCCTGTGTGGCTACTTACCTTGTCATGTGGACATAATCCTTCCCTTCCTAGGTGGCATTTGGGGATGATGTTAGTACGTACTGCACCAGCCCACTGTCATAAATATTTCTTAAAAGTAGAAACAGCTTTACAACCTGTTAAACCTATAGCTGAAGACTCACAGAGGGGAGGGGATTCTTCTAAGGTCACACATTCAAACCATTCCAAAGTGAGAATTCCTTTGTTTCCTGGTTCCCAAACCAATATTCTTTCTGCTATAATGATGCCGCTCTTATTGCAGATGGTGATAACTCATTTATTCAATTGACAATTATTTTTCAGTTATTGATTTCTGTGCCAGGCAGGTTTGGTTAGCTGTCTAGCACAATTTTTCACTCTCAAATTATCATCATTGTCACTAGTAGTTGAAATGTATTATATACTTATGTGTGGTGAGTGCTTATTCACTGCAGCATGCAGTCTTTATAGCATCCCTAAGAGGCATGTAATATGACTACTTCCATGTTCCAAAGAAGAAAAGGAGTTTTAGAGCACTGCCTTCAAAGCCTATGTTCTTAAGCTTTAGGATAAACTACAGCAATGAGACATTTGAAATTTCATCCAGAAAATTGGAGATTCATTGTGCAGTGTCCCAAGTTTGTCCTGAAACTCATGGCTTCAGCAGTGGTCAGCCCTCCACAGTGAGGTTAACCAAATTGCTCAACACTGATAGAGAACGCCATTCAATTCTGGGAGAATACAGGATGTGGACTCACTTGAACAACATATGAAAATACTAACTTTAAACAGTGAATCCTATATAATAAAAGCATAATATGCAAATTGACCGAACAGCAGAACGACCGGTTGCTGTGACATGCACTAACCACCAGGGGGCAGACGCTCAACACAGGAGCTGTCCCCTGGTGGTCAGTGTACTCCCACAAGGGGGAGCACCGCTCAGCCAGAAGATGAACCCAGCTATGGTGACAGGAGCCTCCCCCACCTCCACTGCAGGCAGGCGGTAAGAAGCGAGGGGTCCTGGACTGCGAGAGGGATGTCCCCAAGGGAGTGGGGGGGATCGGGCCTAAGCCGGCAGGTAGATATCCCCTGAGGGGTCCCAGACTGCGAGAGGGTGCAGGCCAGGCTAAGGGACCCCTCCCCCAGTGCACAAGTCTTGTTCACCGGACCTCTAGTTAATAATAATAGCAGCAACAATAGCCTTAGACCCGTGGTCGGCAAACTGTGGTTCGCGAGCCACATGCGGCTCTTTGGCCCCTTGAGTGTGGCTCTTCCACAAAATACCACGGCCTGGGTGAGTCTATTTTGAAGAAGTGGCGTTAGAAGAAGTTTAAGTTTAAAAAATTTGGCTCTCAAAAGAAATTTCAATCGTTGTACTGTTGCTATTTGGCTCTGTTGACTAATGAGTTTGCCAACCACTGCCTTAGACCATGGCCCTGGTAGATGTGAAGAACTCTTGTGCTCCTCAGAAAAAGGAAATGTTTAACTTTACTGTGTGTGTGGTATCATGTTCAGAAATGTCCAATTTCCAATTGGATCTGTTCCTGTGGTGGTTAATAAGGACCATGAGTTTGATTGAGGGGCTCTTATAGGAGCCAAGAGTCCAGGTTCTGTTCTTACTTCTGCCACTAAATCCCTGTGTTGCCTTAAACAAATCTTTTCCCTTTCCCTTTGAGAATCTGTCCCTTTCTTTGGAGGGAGAAAACTACCTAGTTCCTGGACCGGTAGCCAGCAGATATGCTCTGGGAAGGCCATGCTGTAGGGCCATTGTCCACTCTGTTCTCCGGGGCCAACATTCTTCCTGGTGAAGTGGTGACTGGGAACTACCAGTTGTTAAATGATTCTGAACATGACCCATGTGGATAATTCACTTCTGATTTTAGAAGGCTGATCATCATCATCCTGATTCCAATAGGAATCCAATTAAACCCCCTGAAAGATGTGACCCCTAAGACTCCCACCCACTCAGTTCTTCCCTGGTTCTCATCAGCACCCTGGAGTCATTCCACAGTACTGCTTAGCACAGTTCAGAATGGTGGGCTGCCTCTTGAAGTCAAATGGGTTCTAAGTGTAGAGGTGGTTCTCAGGCCAGCCAGGCTTTTCAATCCACCAAGCGGTCTCAACATCTTTCTGACTCTGTCTGGGCCACAGGACACCTATGTTCTCAAAGGCAATATGACCTTGTCTTCATGTCCCACATCATTAACTTTACCCCCAGAGGGGAGAGGAGCAAGCTCTTTGGCCCAGAAAGATAAGTGGGAAAACACTGTGTAGTTATTACTGGCCCAAGTCACTCAGAGGCTTCATGCTAATCCAGTTAACAAACCTTTGAAGACTGGAGAGAAATGAAGAATGCCCATGTGGGCCCACACTGGCTGGGTTTGAATATTGACCATGTGACTGTGTAGACCTACCCTGTCCATGTCCCAGTTCCCTTACCAGTAAAGCAAGGGCAGTGATAATAACACCTGTCCTTTGGGTTTTCCATGAGGAATAAATAAGTCAGCATGCGTTAAGCACAGGACTTCTCTGTGCAGAGTTGATGCTCAGTTAGTACAAGTACTTCTTATTTTAATCTCCTTTCTATTAAGCTTTCCCCAGTCCTTAGCCTCCCAATATGGAAATGAGCATAGTGTTCTCTTACTAATTTAAGAAATATTTGTTACGTGTCCATTGGGTACTAGGTATTGGGCTAAGTGCCAAGGATTCAACTATGACCCATGTCCTCGTGAGCTTGCCTGTCTAACAATACTAGTAATGAACACACATTGAGGAACACAGGTGCCAGGCGCTGGTTACCTGTTTGCTGCATTCACCATTTCAATTCTCACAACAAAGTCCTGAGTTAGGTACAATTAGTGCCCTCGCTTCACAGAGGAGGACAGTGAGACCCAGAAAGACTCAACAGCTTATCGACAGTGTTAAATATGAAGGAGCCACAATTCAAATTCAGGCAGTTTGGGTTCTGAACCTAGTCTTCAACCACTTAGCCACATATATCATCAGAAAGGGAAGACATTAACTAAAATAACAAAACAAACCGAAAACAAAAACAAATGTGACAGAAGCTGGTTGGAATGGTACACACTGGGTACCTCTGATGGATGAGATGGGGAGCCCAGGGCAAGCACACAGAGGGAGTCAGGGGACTTTTACTTTGTCGTGCTTGGCTTCTCCGTTTACAATGGAGGTATATTTGTGTGTGGATTTTGATATTGAAAAGAAGAAGAAAATACTGTAAGATGAATTATCAGCACAGTCTTTCTATGCACAGCTCACTTTAGATTTTGTGAAGAGGTTTTCTCTTCCATTATCTCATTTGACATTTGGGATCTCTCTGAAAGGCGGGTGAGACAGCAGGGATTGCGACTGGCTCCACTTCAGGGAGGAGGAGCTTGAAGCTCAGGGGTCCCGTGATGGAACCAGGGTAAAACAGCCAAGAGGGGTGAGTCTGGGATTCCTCGTGTGCATCTTGATGTGCGAGCATACCCCATCCTGACTGGCTAACACGGTTCCCTTTGCTGCTAGACAACAGCAGATGATGATGATGACAATGATGGTAATGATGCAATAAGTAACATTTCTAGTGTATTTTCTAAGACAGTGCACTTCGCTTAGCTTTCATTCATCAAATCTTCTCAACACCCATTGGACATAAGCACATTTCTTAGTCACACATTCTGGACGGTTAGCCTGAGACTTAGAGGCTCACTGATTCATGGGAAGTTGTGTGAGAATTTCAGCCAAAACGACTAAACTTTTGCTCCTAAAATGAAATTTTGCTCCTAACTGCTCCCTCCTTGGGCTTCCACAGTTAGTTATAAGAAAGGAAAAAAACCCAGACTTCCCCATTACCTCAATGTCAAGAACAACTCCTGAGGAAAACTTCATTGATGTCCTGAGCAGCTGTCCCACCGTTATTCTTCTGACAGTGCCTCTATCCATCTGCAGCTCAGTTTCACCATCTGAGAAGTGGAAACAACAATACCTCCTTCACTCAGCAGAATGTGGTTCTAAAATGATATGAAGGAGCAGCCTTTACAGGAACAGCTCCCTGGCTTTGCAGTCTTACGTCAATGCCCTCTCTGGCCAAGCAGGATGTAAGGATCTGGACAAGGTTTGTGTCTTGGACACAGGCTTTGGAGCATGAATTGAATTTCTGGCTCTGTTATTTACAAGATGCATGCTGCTGGGCAAATTACCTCACCTCTTGCTTGGTCTCCGTTTCCTCATCTGTAAACAGGCTTAAAATCACCTACTCTGTAGTGTTAATGGGAGGCACAAATGAGATAGGGCACCAAAGGCCCTGGCACAGCACCTGACTCAGAGTACGTGCTTAGAGACATGGCTGTCTGCTTTAGGTGTCTGTATCTCACGCTGCACCAGCCTATTGCCAATGCTCGAAACCCATGGAACGACAGACAGAGTTACACAACTTTTAAAGGAGAAATTCCAACCACAGATATTTGTTCCAAGGGATCCCACTCTATCCAAATGGACTCATTCATCCTCAGTCTATATTTCATAATGGAAAAAGAAAAATGACATGCTTTATTTTCATTGGAACTTTTTCTTTCTCCCTCTCTTTCTTTTTAAAAAAATTTCAGACTCCTGAGGGACTAAGGAAGGAAACCTGAGAAGCTAAGACTTGATGCAAATGAATGTCTAATTGCTGAATTTCAAGTTGTCCTTTTCTCTGCCACATCATGTGTGTCTGCTATGCCAGGCAAGTGGAAAGGAAAGCGAGACAACCCCTTAGCAAGCACACTTGATTTGTGTACTTGCTTTGTCCACTAGCATGGCTTCCAAACTCCTTGCCCAGACTACATACTCTGCTTCAAATACCTGTTTGTATTTCCCCCCCACACACACCCCCCCAGCCCGGTTACCAGAGTGGCTAAATATTAGTTTGATAATGACAATGAACCTTTTTGCAGTAGGTGCTGACATTCAGATCAGAAGAATGAAACACTGCTTACTTGGGATCACAGACAAGGAATTCTACTGAACTTGAGCCTATCTTTCTTTTTTCCTTTCTTTCTATTGTTCTTCCTTTCTTCTTTTCTTCCTTTCTCTCTCTTTTCCTTCCTTTCTTCCTCTTTCCCTTCCTCCCTCTTTCTGTTTCCCTTCCCTCCTGCCCTCCCTTCTCTCTCTCTCTCCCTTCCTTCCTCCCTCCCTCCTTCTCTTTCTTTCTTTCTTTCTTTCTTTCTTTCTTTCTTTCTTTCTTTCTTTCTTTCTTTCTTTCTTTCTTTCTTTCTTTCTTTCTTTCTCTTTTCCATCTTCCTCTTTCCCTCCCTCCTTCTGTTACCTCTCTTCCCTCTTACCCTCCTCCCCTCCCTCCCCCCTCCCTCCCACTCTTCTTTCCTCCTTTCTCCCTCTCCTTCCACCCCTCTCTCTGTGTCCTCCTTTCTTATTTTTTTATACAAACAAAACACGAGCTCAGAAGTGAGAACAACCGGCCTCCACAGCGGACTGGGTAAATAAGCCATTTGGACGTGGGTCTAACTATTCCTCCTCCTGGCTACCTCAGGGGTCTCATGCCCTGAGCACTCACTATGCCAGAAGCCATGCTGTGAACTTTACAGCCTCTCTCTCTCAAGTCACACAGCTTGTATCTATCAAATGAGGACTCAACTCAGGTATCTTGCTCTCTTTACTCACTAAGAGATGCTGTGCACGAATTTAAAAGTTTTCTGATCATAATATAAAGCTAGATAGGATTATTCTAAACATTAACACTCTTTTTAAAATTATACACACACACACACACACACACACACACACACACACACACACACTAGAGGCCTGGTGCATGAAAATTCATGCACTGGAGCGGGGGTGGGGGGATCCTTCAGCCTGGACTGCCCCCTCTCACAGTCTGGGAGCCCTCAGGGGCAGGAGGCGACTCCCCCCATCACACCTCTGCTGCTGCCACTGCTGGTAGTTCAAGCCTCAGCCAGCCCTGGTTACCTGAGCCTCGGGTGGCCCTGGTTGGCTGGGCAGCCAACATCCGAGGCTTGCCTATGCCTTGGGCTGGCCCTGGGCAGCTGGGGGGCTTGAGGGGACTGGGGGACTCTGGAGGCAGGCACACGGAGTGGGCCCAGCTGTGCTGTGCCTGCCACCCCAGCAGGGCTGAGGGGACTGGGCACTGCCATCTTGTGGCTGTGGGTGCTACCATCTTTGAGGGCATGGCAATTAGCATATTTTCTCCCTATTGGCTGTGGGTGCTGCCATCTTTGTGAGGGTGTGACAGTCAATTAGCATATTCCCTCTTTATTAGATAGGATTTTTATTTGTTTCAGAGAGGAAGGAAGAGAGATAAAAACATCAATGATGAGAGAGAATCATTGATCGGCTGCCTCCTGCATGCCCCACACTGTGGATCAAGCCCACACCCTGGGCATGTGCCCTGACTGGGAATCAAACCAGTGACCTTTGGTGCACAGGTTGATGCTCAACTACTAAGCCATGCTGGCCAGGCAATCAACATTAACACTCTTGATCCAGATCACAATGGCAACTGGTCCACTTAAGTACAGTTAGTGTGCTTATTTAATCCCTTATGGCCATAGTAGTTCTGATGGATCCTTTCTATGACCTGCTTGACGTGGCTGTCATTACTTTTAGAACATTACGAATGTGACCATGAGCACGGAACCTCCCTAAGGTTGATTATAGTATCTTCCTTAAATGTGCCACAGAGCCCAGGGCTATATATCCCTGATTTCATCAGTATGGAAATTTTGATGTTTAAAGTACTTTCTCTGAACATTTTCTTGTAAGAAAAATTCCATTATAGTGTCACTGTTGAGAAAAATGCAGTTGAGCTAATAAAGCTCCTGGAAACATAGACGCCATGAAAGGCAGAACTAGACAGAAGCTTTTCTTGTCCAGTAGCTCCCATCCCTGTATTAGAGACAGGAAAATGGAGAAATGGGAGGTAGCCACTGCACCTGGCCTTTGCTGGAACAAGACCCCAGGTCTCCTGAGTCCTACCAAAGCACTAGTCTGCTCTATCACAATTCCTGTGATGGCACTAGTTTAGCTGAACCTTTGTGGTCAGATATGTGAATGAATGAAACACTTTTAAAGCCAAGAAATGTTAGGACAATGCATAAGCCCACTGCCTGTCAATCATGATAATGACACTATTAGGAATTCCAGGACTCCTGCAATGATGCTCCCTTGCTCTGGGTGCTTTCAATCCAAGGAGTTCTACATCTCCACAATGCAGAGAAACAGGTTGCCACCCAGATAAGCATGTCGTGTTTCAAGTACTCATTAGTATTCCTTGTCCTTGAAGAGTGACTATTATACCCTTCATATTCCTGGGGAAGTTATGCATATGTAACAGCAACTCCCACCCCACCCAGATACATTTTTGAGGTAATTATATACTTTTGTTATTTTTGTTTTTCTGGACTAATAAGCTTCAAACAACACCTTTATTGCCTGGGGGAAAGAAGTCTGACAGCTCCAGATGGCAGCCCATCAAGACTGAATATGCTCGTTGAATCCTCCTATTTCATGGTGATGTCCCTCATGGGACGGATGAGACCGACCACCACTGGCTTGCAGCTTTCGCAGAGGAAGGAAGGTAGCACTGGCTATTGCCCACACGCCCAGACTGAACCTCGATGGGGAGAGCCAAGATTTCCTTAAAGATCAGTAGCTCATCCTTAGTCCACAGACACATTAATGGACTTGAAGAAATGTTTTGTTTACGATGTGGCTTTTGATAGTCATGCTGTCCATGTCCCCAGATGGCACGGGAAAATGAAAAATCTCACCTCACTTGATTATTCTTCAGATCTTCATGATGACACTAATTACATAGTCTAATTAGCAGGCTCCTGTCCGGAGATTGGGAGTTACTTGAAGAAAGAGGGTAAATTTTGAAATTTGCTTGATTTTATCTTTGGCTCAATACTCAGTGCTATGAACTTGTTTACAGAATAAAAGAGCTTAAGAATGGTCATAAAATTTGCTGATTTTAAGAAATACCATGTGGTAGTTTGTCCAGGTTCAATTTCTTATTTTAAAAATACTGTATGTCAGGTGACTGGGATGCAGTCTTTGCCCTAAAAAAACTAGCGAGGAAAGCAAACTCTCAAATAAAGGAGTGTAATCAAGTTTTCAAACTGCTCTGGTAGAGGTGCATGTGGAGTACTATATTGCCTCAAGAGATAAATAGTTAATTCTAACTTAGATGAAGGGGGAAGAAAGGAAAAGTTGGGGAATTTTTGAAGAGGAAGAAAACATAAGTTTAATCAGATAAGGAGAGAGCTGGCATTTCCACTCAGAGGGAACAGCATGTGCACAGGTCCTGTGGAAGGACTTAGATAGGCAATTTGAAAGATGCAGTTGGTTTGGCTGACTAGAGTGTAATGTGCACAATGATCAACAAGCTGAAGAACTGCCCTTATAAGACACTCAGCAGGCTTGGACTTGATCCTCAGACCAGTGGGAGATATTAAATGGTTTTACATAAGGGGGCAATGTTTTTAAATTTGCTTTTTTTAAAGGATCACTCTGGCTATTGTTTGAAGAAAGTACTATACTAGATGCTGGAGGTAAGAAAACAAGACTAGAGATCAAAGGACTCATGTGAGAGGTGGTGAGGCCTGACCAAAAATAATGAATACAAATATGTTCAGGGAGTAAAATCAACAGGACCTGGTAATGGAAGAAGAATGAGACGGGAGGAAGAGTTGAAACATTTTAGAATAAGGAACTTTGGAACTAGATCAAGGGGCCCTAGAGAATGCAGTGGGGACTCACCCCTCATCCTTGCTGGTGGTCTAGGTTAATATATCCCTAGTGAGAAAACCGAGGTCAGGCCAGGGTCAGGGGTGGCCCTCTCCATCCCACTGGTAGGGGAAGAGTACTCTTCAGTGCCAGATGGTTCTTGAGCTTCCTAACTTTGGTGCACTCTCTATGTTCTAGAAGAAGAACCAAATTCACTAGTCTTATTTATAACAAGGTGCTATAGATAAGAGAGCCTCAGGCATTGATAGACCTCTCTCTAGCACAGGGACTTCCCTTTAAGCATTTCTCTTCCTAGACATCACCTGGCCTCCTTAAATACTTTCAATGACCAGAAGCTCCGTAACTTACAAGATTGTCCTGTGTGAATTTGGGAAAGTTGAATGGTGGAAAATAATACCAATAAATCAATTTTTTGTCTACACAATGCCATTGCCTATACTGAATCCATCAAGGTCCACTACCATCATGCCAGGTAGGTTACGAGATTTGCTCAAGATCACTTCACCAGTACATGGTGGTACCAGTTCTGAAACTCAAAAAAGGTGCCCTGCTCCTCTGCTCCCACAATGCAAATGTGCGCCATTGAACGTAAACATTGCATCACCTCGACTCTCTGGGTTTGTGTCACTTTCCCCCCATTTGACTGCAGCCCCTTGGAGAGCAGGAACTCTGGTAACTGCTCATCACACGCCTCCCTCGGGCACTGGCCCAAAAGACATAGGTGTTTGATAAATGTTGCTTGAAAAACAACAACAAAAAAGATTCAGTCCTTTTTGTTGAAAGAATAATGCCAGAAATCATCTTCTCTGAAACTTTTGATCATGGCTTTCCTCCCTAAAGTCACAGAGAAGAAATATTTGTCTTTTACCTGAGGGTCTTCAATCATCTCTTGTTAATCCAACCTCCATTGCCTATAGTTTTTACATATGGCTTCCAATTTTCCCTCCTAGGGGTAAACTTTCCTTTTTCCCTTTGCTTGTTCTGCTTTCTAAAATGTTACTAATTAATAGTGGGAGCAACAGATAGATCCCTCACCACAACCAGCTGTTCCCTGATTAGAAAAGCCTTTCCCATGTATACAAACGCTTGATGATTTCAAGAGACCAGACGGAAACTGTCACGGCATCGGGATTCAGTGACCGACCTTCAGGCAGTGCCTAAGTGTGCCAAGCCATGTGGATGCAAAGAAAACCAAGATGAGTCAGTGGCCCAGATGTTTTGTTGTCAGGTCACCAAGGCTCTGGATGATTGGAGGCCTGGATGCCAGAGTTTGTGTGGCCATGTGTAGCCACAGCTTCAAAGTGAACACAAGCCTAATAAAGCAAGGACTGATTCCAGAACTGATGGGAGGTGAAACACAGGGAGAGGGGGGAGATTTGGGCAGAAGGAAGGGGATAGAGTAGAGGAGAATCAGGCTTTCAGGGAATCAGGGTGCGGTATGGTGCTGGGTCTATCAGAGATGTTGAGATTGGGGAGCTAGCTCACATGGTCTTGTGTCACCATTCCTAGAAGGGGGAGCACGGCACTAAACATTTCCTGAGTACCAACTCTGTACTAGAGACTGTGGGAGACGCTGAGAGCATATGGTGAACACGACAGCCATTGTGTGTGCCCGTATGTAGTTGGGTATTTAGCGGAGACAAGGGACATTAGAATGCCTCCTGGTAAGTGTTCCAATAGGGAAGTACAAGGCACTGAGGGGTCTTAGAGGAGGGTCACCTAACCCAGATCTACGAGAGAGTGTATGTGTGTACACATCAGAGGGCATCCCAGAAGGCTTCCTAAAGGAAGTAAAATTTTAGCTGAGGGTTGAAGCATGAGCAGGATTGAGCCTGGCTGTGTCAAGGGAAGTCCATTCCCATCAAGGGAACAGTATTATGGAAGTCTGGAGGTGAAATCATGATAAGTTTAAGTGATGGAAGGAAGTGTGTTGATGAGAGTGGAGTGGCAAGAAATGAGTCAGGAGAAGTATGGCAGGGCCACATGCTATGAGGTCTTACAAGCCATGTTGACATTAAACAAACTGTGGAGTGGTGTTGCCTGCTGTGCCGTGAGGAGAACGGGTTAAGAGGGACAAGATGGGAGGCAGAGAGATCAGTTGGGAGGCTGTGGCAGGAATTCAAATGAGAGATGGCAGGCTCAGACACCTCCCAGGTGGCGTGAATGGCCCCTTTTCAGTTCCACTTGGATCCCTCCCAATTAATTTTGTTCTAGCCCTTTCACTGCATCTTCATCCTTCATGAATTCCTACATCTAGGACAACTCCAGGCACATAGGAAATGCTCACAAATGGTTGTTGAAAAATGAACAAACTAGTTCTGGGTCTGCATTATGGAGATTCTAATCACGTTTTCTTTCCGTCATAGGGATACTTCTCAACTTCTGAAAAGGATTGAGATCTTATTAAATTAGGAATGGTAATGTCTTCCACCTATCACATATCCACTAAATAAATGGATTCCTGATCACTAGATATGCTTTTAACTTTTTTGATTTGTCTTTTCTAATCCTTCATTCTCCACTGCAAATGTTTGTCCAATCAGACCTTCTGATTTTATGATCTATGTGGAGTCATATGACCCCAGGTTTGGAAGGGACTTTAAAGATTATGGAATCCAGCTGCCCTAATAGGTATAACAGTGAATTATTAAGTAGCACCAGGTACCAGACCTGGTTCTAAGATCTTCTGGGGATTTTACAATTTAATCCTCACAACAACCCTATAGTTAGGCACTCTTGTGATCCCCATTTAATGAGAAAAAAACTAAAGCACAGAGAAGATAAGTAACTTACTCAAGAACACACAACCAGTAAGTGGTAGAGCTAGGAACCATACTCAGAGTCTGTGCTTCCAAACAGCTGTCAACCATACCAGCATTGTGAATGTCACATGGAGATTGAGTTCCTCCAACACCATCCCCAATAACAGGCATTCTGTTTCTTCCATGTAAACAACGATGGGAAGACTGGGAAATAAACCGAAGAGGAATGCCTCTTCTCCAAACACAGAGCTAGAATTTATTAAAATGCCACCCATTGTGATGGGCAAAGGATACCTTTCCTCTTCCCCTAGGATTGGGTGGTTGGGGTTTCACACTCCAGGGGATGCTGTTTTCTTTGCCATCCATCAATCCATCACACCCCTTTGTAACTCCCTTCCTTGGGTTTGGAAGGCTTTTTGTGACCACTAGGCTGGGTTGGGTTCCCCACCTCTGTGTTCTCACAAGTCCTTTCACTTTCTATCCCAGCTCCTTTCAGAGTCTTTTATAACTGGTTGGGTGCTTGACTTCCCCTTTAGAGTGGTGTCTGCCAGGGTGATGACCTTCACTGTCTCACTCCTCATGGAGTCCCTATTCCTAGTACAGGAATAGCAGATTGCATTTGTCCAGAAGAATGTGCTAAGTTGGTGACGTTTTAAGAAAGACATCACATTTTTTTTCACAGCGACTGTTTGCTCCTTCAAGCGAAATGTGTTTCACCTCACCTTTTTCCTATTTCTTTCACCTTTCTTGCCACATGGATGAAAGAACCACCAGAGAGCTGCTGTGGAAGGATCTGGCTCAGCTTCAGTTCTCATTCCAGTTCTGCCAGGAATGTTTGATGTGACTTTGGGCAATTAATTTGCGTTTCTTGGACCTCTAAAATGAGCACTGTGGACAAAGCTCAAAATTGCAGACTGGTAGCCCACGGGCTGTGCCAACATGCTATGATTGGTATACACAGTATTTTTAAAAACATGTGCATTTAGTGACAACATTAATATTTTTTAAAAAGTAATTGCCAACTCATCAAATCTGAATGCATTAGAGTCTTCCTATGATCATAGAAGACACCAATCCTGATGCCTCAGTAGTAACTTCCTCTTTAGATGAAGCTTGACCTCCCCAGTTCACCTTCCTGACTGGTATCACTCATTTCCCTGCTCTTTCTGGCCTTGGTGGACAGTTACGCTCACCACCCCTGTACTAAATGATCTCAAAGACCTTCTCCACACTTAAAGTCCTTGGAGGCCAGTCCCTAGTTACGAGAAGCAAATATCATCTACTGATGCTTTTCCCCCAAATAGATAATAAAATGTACATTTTTATTATCCTGTGAAGATGTCACTTTAAAAAATCTTCAAGAGGAAATTGAAATCAGTTTGGAGAAATTCATTTATCATTTTGTCTACTAAGACAGACCCTGGCTATTCCCCCCATTTTGGGACTCCCCTCACCAGATAACTGAGTATAGGGAGTAGCATGAAGACTTGAAGTGCAAGCCAATTTAGGTATAAGTGAGGAAGGGAAGAGCTCCAGGAGACCCAAAAACATCATTTGGTATCACCTAACTATAGCCAGGAATCCAACTGCAATTCTTCCCCCAAGGTATTGCCTGATACCTGTAAGACAAGATGAACCTGAGAGAAGTCAGAGGGAAGGAAGCCTTAAAAACAATTCAAGCATCAGAAGTAAAGACTAGAATGAGATCTAAGATGTGCAGTCAGTACAATGTCTAGCACACAGTGGGCATTTCATGAGATGGTGGCATATGTGGGGAGAAATGTGAGGTATCTTTTGCATGAGAAATACACAGATGGATGTTGAGGACAGAACTGATATAACTGTAGAACTGGACCATTTCTTGATACCATGCTCGCAGGAGAAGAACTAACCTAACTAGCATGGGTACTTACAGCATACATGCACTTTATATTTTGTTATCCTATTTTCTATGCATCAGAACTCTAGAGAGAGGTGAAGTCACAGAGCAGGACCTGAACCCAGGCCACATGGCTTTAATTTCATGCTCTTTCTGTGCCACCTGGGCTGCTGCATCCTCCTCTAATTCTTCATTATGCTTATTTCTGACAGTTCCTTCCATTTATCCAGGTGGTTTGTCTCCTGGTGCCATCTCAGCAGGCACTAGGTTCCAGGAATCCTACTCTGCAGCAAATATCCTCTCTGCTTTCTGACCAAGAGTGGGCAACTCAGGTCTCCATCATGCTCAGCTCACAGATATCCCCCCTCTCTCTCTCTCTGAAAACATCTGAGCTTCTGGTCTTATGCCAAATATTAGGGAAAAGGTGAGAGACTTCTGGCAAACTGTCCCTCTACCAGAGGCCCTAGCACAGTGGTCGGCAAACTGCGGCTCGCGAGCCACATGCGGCTCTTTGGCCCCTTGAGTGTGGCTCTTCCACAAAATACCACGTGCGGGCGCGCACGTACAGTGCGATTGAAACTTCGTGGCCCATGCGCAGAAGTCGGTTTTCGGCTCTCAAAAGAAATTTCAATCGTTGTACTGTTGATATTTGGCTCTGTTGACTAATGAGTTTGCCGACCACTGCCCTAGCAGAATGATCGCACACAATGAGAGAGATGGAATTTCCCTGATTCAGGAGGACACAACGGACTTGAATTGGCCCAGGTTTGTCTTCTGGTACAAATAAACATGTGGGTGACAAGCTGGATAGTGTAGTATGCTACCCCAGGACTCTGTCAGAGCTGGGTTGAAATTTACTTCTTGCCTATATTTTACAGAATTTTTTTATTGTAGTAAAAATATAAATAACAGAAAATTTACCATTTTAATCATTTTAAATGTCCAGTTCAGTGGCTTTAAGTATACTCACATTGTTGTGCCAATATGAACCCCACCCATCTCCAGAACATTTTTATCTTCCCCAATTGAAACTTGGTATTTATTAAACAACTAGAGGCCCACTGCACGAAGAGATTCATGCAATAGGCCTTCCTTCCCTTGGCTTCCAGCACTGGTTTTCCTCCAGCACCTGGGACCCAGGCCTTTGCTCCTGCCAGAGACTGCCTTCTTCATCTTTGCTGCAGACTCTGGCTGGAGTCTGCCATCTTTGTCTTTGCTGCAGACTCCGGAGTCTGCAGTCTTGTCTTTGCTGTGGCACTCCGTTCCTGTAGATCCCTTTGCCCCCCGTCCTCCCTCTCATAGCAGGCGTCCTGCCCCTCCTGGCCACTCTGCTCCTGGAGCAGCTGGGCGGCCGCCATCTTTGGCCTTCTAATTTGCATACTCACTCTTATGCAGCTGAGATTTCATCCAGAGGCTGGAAGTAATTTGAATCTTAGGATATGTGATTGGCTGTGGGTGTAGCGGAGGTAAGGTCAATTTTCATGTTTGTCTATTATTAGGTAAGATAGCTCCCCATTCCTCCCTCCCCCTAGCTACCAGCAGCCACCATTTTTCTTTCTGTCTCTATGAATTTGACTACTCTAGGTATATCATATATGTATATGTATGTGTGTGTGTGTATGTATGTGTGTGTGTATGTGTATATATATATGGAATCAGACCATATTTGGTGGTTGTTATGACTGGCTTACTTCACTTAGCATAATGTCTTCAAGGTTTATCTATGTTGTAGCATACGTTAGAATTTCCTTTCTTTTTAAGGCTGAATAATATTCCTGTCAATTGGTACTTGCATTGCTTCCATTGTGCAGCTATTGTGAAGAATGTTGCTATAAAGATTGAATGTGCAAATATTTTATAAAGATATCTTTTAACCACCACTTATATATATTCTTTAAAAGCAAGGATTAATAGCTAAAATTATGTAGCCAGAAGAGAAGCCTACTAGACATACATTAATGATACTAATTTTAAAATTGATTGTTGCTAAGGAGATTATGGGAAATCAACCTTCCCCCTTTTACCAGAAGTCTTTTCTAAACACAAGATATTGTCGTCCTTTAAATATATCCTCAAATCCACATGATTTTCAGAAAATACAAATTCCTTCGTATGACATGCATGGTCTCAGCCAAATTTCCCAGCCCCTTCTGCTATCCGTTTGTCCATTCCCAAGCTCTTTGCGCAACAATCGGATTATACATGGATCAGGCCTTGTCCTTGATCCTCAAGGCCCTGCACTTTCACCTTCACCTTAAGAGAGCTCTTCACTCCAGCACTTACAATACAGTTTGATCTAGTGCTCTTTTCCCATGTCATTTCCCTGTGGACTACTAGACAGTGAGGATTTTATCTTATTCATTTCTGCAACACCCCTATTTAGCATAGAAGGAACTAATATTTTTTAAGTGAAAGTTTGAACTATTTCATTGCCTAAAACAGAATTTGAACATCTTGATTGGACCCTTATTTTGCTGTACAAATCCCTTTTAAACACATAGTGCAAAAGAAAGTATATGTCCCAGACACATCTAAAGTCTCAGGATTTTTTTTGAGGAGTCAGCCAAGAACTATAATTTCCCCATTTTTTTTTAGCACAGGGGCAGTGGGAGTGGGTCACTGTAAAGGTACTATGAGCCAGAGTCTGCACTATAGAGAAAAGAGTTGAGGAAGGAACTGCAATTCCTGAAGAGCAACATGTTCTCTTTTGATAGTTCTCCCCATGAGTCTTTCATAATTCCATAAAACAGGAATAATTAAAACAATTTCTTTATGGCAAAAGACTAAAGGTCATATGACAAGTCTTGCTCTTTGGGCCTTGGTTTATTTATTGGTAAATGAGAAAGTTGGATCAAAAATTCTGAAGTGCTGTCCCAATACAACATCTTCAGTTTAAGCATGTACTGAAGACCTTTTATGGTTAGCCCCTGGGCACTAAGCTCTCTATATTATGGACCCATCCATTTATGTTCTCTTCCCTGGAATCAATGGAAGTCTGTTTCCTCACCTCTCTGAGAACCCTACAAAAAAATTTCTCCCTGAGCTTCAGGGCTCTTTTAGGCAAAACACCCCCCAGCCCTTTCTTTTTTCATAATTTTGAGACCCTTTCCCACAATGAACATGTCCCACTCAGTTCTTTTCATTTTCAAGTGTGGCAGCAGCATGGGGTCCCAAAACTTCATGGGAAATCAACCTGGTACAACTAGAGTCTGACTTTGATGTTGCTATGCATAATGACCTGTCATTTATGCAGCTGAGATTTCATCCAGAGGCTGGAAGTAATTTGAATCTTAGGATATATGTTACCTGAGAGAAGGTTAAAAGGTTCTAAGAGAGTAAAATAAGGCCTAAGAAATGGAACTGGGGATCTCTTTCTTCATGGCATCTTCCCAGATGAGTGCTTGGTTGCGCACTGTATTAGTCTTTTATTGCTGTTATAAAAAATTATTGCCCCATTCGTGGCTTAAAATAAAAAAAAAGTATTATCACACAGTTATGTAGGGCAGAAGTCCAGTTTGGCTTGGCTAGGTCTCACAAAAAGGCCAGTGGGCTCTGGTTAGTGTCTCACAATGCTGAAATCCAGGTGTTCACAGCACAGTGTCCCTTCCTGGTTTTCGGGGAGTGAGAATGTACTTCCAAGCTCATTCAGATTGCTGGAAAAATTCCATTCCATGTAGTTGTAAGACTGGAGTTCCTGTCTCCTTGCTGGTTGTCAGCATGGGAGGGTGGCGGGAGATAAAATTGATGATGGAGGCAAGAGCCAAGCTGAACAAATTCTAAGTTCAATGGAAAAATGGAAGACTTATGCAAGGAAGGGACCTGATCTAATTTTGTGTTTATATACAATACTCTGCACTCTTTCTGGGGAAAGAGTTGTGATAATACAAGAGAGGGAACATACCAAATTGGATTCTCCTGCAGTGATTCAGACCAATGATGCGGGTGTCTTGCAGTCCAGTGATAGATTCCAAGATCTAAACTCGCAAGCAGTACAGCTTCCAGATATATGGCACAATTTAAGAAACTCTGGATCAATTCATTTAGTTTTTGAAGCTAGAGTCCTAAAGAATATTTAATACAACTTTGCATTTCAAAGGCATGGCCTTTCCCTAGCAAGTCCAGGTCCAGCACAGGCAGCTACTAACCATGGATTGCTTTGTAGCTCCTGACAGGTAGCCTCAAGGTTGGTCATCGAAAGCAGCTGGCATTGGCCTACACTGGAGCCACTCCCAAGGGGCTCCAGAACCAATATACCTAGTTTCTAGCTTCAGACCACAATTGAGAACCATCTGATTAACTCCACAAGCCACACACCTAAAGGGTGGTCTTGGCAGGCACCAAAATCCACTGGGACAAATGCTACTCCATGGGGTGAGCCTATGCACAGCGGCTTGTACACTGCGGTCATGGCCAGTTCTCACAGCCAGTCGGCCTGAGGGTCAATCCCACCCACTGATGTATCAACAGAAAAATCAAGGGTCAACCACACAGAAGGGCACATACAACCCAAAAAAGAGACAGCTCCTGCCTCAGGTGATCAAGGAGACTAGGACACTGGGCCCCACAGGGCACCTACTACATAGGGCCACACTACCAGGAGTGGGAGACATAGCAAATCTACGTAATATATAGAAATAAGCACAGTGAGGCAGCCAAAGTGAGGAGACAAAGAAACATGCCCCAAATGAAAGAAAAGCAGAAAACTGCAGAAAAAGAATAAAATGAAGCAGAGGCAAGCAAGCTATCAGAAACTGAGTTGAAAACACTGGTTATAAGGATGCTCAAGGAATATAGGGAGAACTTCAACAAAGAGATACCAAACATAAAATGGACATAAATCCAGCCTGGAGTAACATGTCCAAGTTCACAAAGTCAGTTGGATGCAGAGCTGTCATTAGAACCTGTGCTTCTTGACTTCTAGCCCAGTGCTCCTTCTACTGCATGCACATACTTGGAGTTGGTCCTTGTCAAGTATTTCACAGGCAAATTATTATTCATGAAATACAGTGTCCCCCCTTTTTTGGCTGAGAGAAGAAAGACATGTTTTTGTTCTTGATGTTGAGGGTTGTGATAGGTAAAATAAAAGAGGGCCTGTCTGCAGGTGTCAGGGAGAGAGAGTTTCTAGAAACATGCCAACAAGAGCAGGACTGATTTATTCTGACACCACCAGGGCGAACTGGCAAAGCTGAGGCTGGTCCCCTACTAGGTACCAGATATGGGTTCCTGGAAGTTCAAAACTGCTCATATGTCCTTTGTAAAGTCATAAGGCAGGATGCAAGCACAAAAACATTGTGAATTCATGTCCTGCTACTTTAGAATCTGCTATAATTAGGAGAAGGTATGTGTGATGCTAATACATGATAAAGGCCAAAATAGTAATGACATCTTCTCTTAGTGGTAACAATGTACATTTGCATAATGCAATCTCCTTTATTTATTCTTATCCATTTAATCTTACCGTGTCTGTATAATTCACACAAGTCACATCTGTGTGTGTACATGTATGATATACTAGTGTATATCAACTATACTTATGTCTATTTCTTTTTTCTGTAGTCAGATCCTAGCTTAGTCTAAAGGGAATTGAGCCTTGTCTATGTATGTCTAATGAAGCGATATTTGGTAGACCCATAGGCATCTATTTGCATGAATTAATTTATGTGAGAGCCTTGTGTTTAGTTTTTTCTCTTAGTGAAGGAGGAGAGAGCAGGCTGGTATGCTGCTTAATGCAGAGAGAGAGGACAGGGAGAAGAGGGAAGAGTTAAGATCAGAAGAGTAGAATGGGTAACAGGTCATGTGCTTCTTGGTAGCACCATAAGTCAGTTCTTGTAAGCAGCTCTTTGGGGCAGAAGGTAGATAAGAAAAGTGAAATGCCGGAGATGGAAAGTAGAGGATTATGCTTCTTTCTCAGCTGGGTCTGACCCTTTGAAGAGAAATGTTGGTGGCAAGAGCTAAAAAATCTGTTTCCATGAGATAATTTGTGAGACTTCACTTACAATAAATATATCAGTTAGCTATAGCTATATAACAAACGATCCTCTCAAAGTAGTGGATCAACTGTATGTTATTTTCTTCCCACGTCTGTGAGTTGTTTGGGCAGTTCTTCTGAATGGGGCTGGTCTTGGTCGAGCAGTTCTTTTGGTCTTTGGAGACTCAGGTGATCATTGGAGTGTTAGTGAATCTACAATAGTCTGAGCTGAACTAACTAGCTCTGCTTCACATGTCTCATCCTCTAGCAGTCTTGGCCAGACATGTTTTTGCAAGCCTCTGTTTACATAAATTTTGTTATTATCTCCTTGGACAAAATCAGTCACCTGGCCAAAGCCCAGAGTCAGTGGGTTGGTTTACAATCAAAGGATATGGATTCAGGGAGGAGAGACAACTTTCACAGTCAGTCAATTGCACGTAAGCAAACTTTCTTTAGGCTCAGGTGAGAGAGTTGTGCGGAGTTGAAGAGTGGAGCATTCTCCCCATTGCTGACCAGAACACAGCTTGGCTCTGATGTAATGTGTACTGTAAAAAACAGCAAGGTTTGGCAAGGAGCTCTCTCTCCTCACTGATGAGAGGGTGGTGGAAGTCTGCGATGAGTCAGTTACTCCATGAACAGAGCCTCCCTGATGTTCCACTTTGGGCCTGTAGTAGGAGTAGTACATAAATATTTGGCCGTGTATTTTGAGAGACCCTGAGGTGAATCATCCTTAGCAGGAGCATATTATTCCCTTTCAGGGTCCTGAGCATCATGTTTATGGTGAGCAACTGCCCCAAGTGACTGTGCAGGAGACAGCAATAAAGGGACCGGAATAGAAGGACAAGTGGTTACTCACTGAGCATAGGTTGATATCTGTAATAATAAAAGTGTAATATGCTAATTAGACCAGACAGCCCAACTACCTTCCGGACGAAGCTGGGGCTGCGAGGGCTGAGCCCCTTGCACAAATTTCGGACATCAGGCCTCTAGTAAAAAATAATTGGAAAGAGATGTTAGCTGGATGATGCCGAGGCCCCACAATCATGCAAATGAGAGCTTGGACCAGTATGATGTGGGTGCTCAGGCCACAGAGACCTCAGGCTGGTGTAACATGAAACATGCCAGCTTTTTTTACATATTTATTTGTAAAGGTCTGTGCACTGTAAAATATGTTATAACCTAGATTTCCTATCAATGAGGATAAGATTTATTTCTTGAATTAGGAAGACTTGCATCTCATCGACTTAGTTCTTCATTCACATATTTTTGTAAAAAGCAGTATGGCAGAAAGAATAGGAAAATGTTCTGCACTGGCATCAGGCAGATCTGAATTAGCATCTTCATGTTACCCTTTAAGTGATTTAACATTGGCAAATTAATCTCTCTATGACTCTCTTTCTCGTCTGTAAAAAGGGGATAACCGTATCTTTTTTATGAGGTTGGAGTAAGGATTGATGATAAAGCATGCAAAATAGCTGACACATCACAGGTTTCTAATAACTTGTTTTTATTATTGAATTTAATGTATGTCAACTAGAGGCTAGGCATGGTCCCACATGCTACAGAGTAAAAAACATTCCATAGTCCCAGAACCTGACATACAGATTTAATGAATAAACACATGAGTAATGACATGCCTGTCTCCCCTACACAGCAATTGAGTTCTTGAGGTCACAGCACTGTGTTCTTCTTTGTAGACCCAGTATCCCAGCATCTAGCACAGAGCTTGATGAGTCAATGTCTTTTCATTTGAATTGAATCAATCTCCAAAGTCTGGTCTTTCTTACCATAATCAACATAGAGTCTCACACAGAAGAGCTGGTGAGTACATTTTGGGAGACTGAATGGCTGAGGGATCAAGAGAGAATGAAAAAAAAAGAAAGGAGAAAGGAACAATGGAAGGAAGGAAGGAAGGAAGGAAGGAAGGAAGGAAGGAAGGAAGGAAGGGAGGAAGGGAGGGAGGGAGGGAGGGAGGGAGGGAGGGAGGGAGGGAGGGAGGGAGGAAGGAAGGAAGGAAGGAAGGAAGGAAGGAAGGAAGGAAGGAAGGAAGGAAGGAAGGAAGGAGGGGAGGGAAAAGTAAGTAGAATAGGAGAAATGGGAGGAAGAGAGGAACAAAGGAAGGAGGAGAAATAAAATACAAAAGATTGAGAGAGACAGAGAAAGAGAGAGAGAGAGAGAGAGAGAGAGAGAGAGAAATAAGAGCCTCCTCTTCCTATCTCCTCCATCAGAATTCTTGAATATTTGCTGCAAAGAAATGCCACTACCCACCTCTGCTGGCAATGCCACAGGAGTAAATGGGCAGGCCCCAGGCAACCTGGGGCAAGGAGGCAGAGGAGGTCTTCGAATTCCCCAGTTTTCTATCTTCCTGGAATGAAGTTGCCTTTTTCTTTTTCCATGTTTTTAACCCTCTGATTGACAGCCAATTGCCCTGCCCCCAGTGCTCATGTGTGCTCATCTCAGATACCGAGCTCTCCCCCAGTCCTTTTCTCTCAACACCAACACAAGGGTAATTCATCTTCCCCTGGCTAAACCCCTCTGGGGAGCTCCGATCTCCCACTCACCTCACCCCCTGCTAGACCCTAACCTCTCACCACCCAACCACTGCCCCCCTCAGCCCTTGCTCCTACCCCTCAGTTGTCAGAATGTGTGAAAATTAATTGATTTGGGAAAGAAAAATTCAGGGGGGCTGTCGTAAATCAAAACATTCCATTCATACTACCCCAGCTTTCAAGGAGAATAGGGGGTCCTCAAAAAAAAAATAATAATAAGAGAAACGAGCTCAGAAGGGGGTGGTGTGAAGGAAGAAAAATCAGAGGAAGAGGAGGAGATCTGAAAAATTGGATTTAGGGTTCATGTATTAGAAATTTGGCCTGCATGCTTCTTGGGGCGATGTCGCCGCATGAAATAAATACAGTCTTGGGCTTTCAATGAAACTATTGCCATATGTTGTGGGGCTGGAAAGTTGCCCACCCTTTCTCTGCACCCCTAACTCTCCTCCCACCCCCCCACCCCTGTTGATTCACTTAAGGCTCTGATTAAGTTTGGTGAAATCCATATCTTTGCCGTCACTTTCCTATATGTTACAGATGGACTGAAAAGGGGAGGCTTGCTGCCAGCCAGTGGAGAAGGGGAACCCACTCCTTGCTAGGTGCCAAAAGTACAGGAGTTCAAATGCATGCAATGGTTTTTGCCTGTTTGTGCAACAACACTGGGAAACTCCAATGAGGTCTGGAGGCAGCCCTTAAAGATTAAGGAGAAAAAATCTCTCCTGGATGGAAGAGTGGAAGTTTTAGGGATGCAGATTTCAGCTCAATAGGAGGGAAATACAGAAATCTTCATAGCATTAGAATGATTCTAAAATAAAGCAGACTTCTCCAGGAGGGAAAAGCTTTCTTTAACTTGCCATGTGTAAGCGCACATGTCAAGGTGCTGATGAAGGAAATTATGAATTGCATGAGGGCTTGACCTAGATCTATAGATTACCAACTTCTATGGCTATGGAAACCTTACTGATTGTTTGTTCATCTTTAAAGGAACTGTACTGGAACATCATATATACATATGAAAAAAAGCAGCTATGGATTTTCCTGGAAATGATTTCATTGTCTTAATTAATGTAAAAAAAACAAAGAATCTGGAGTTATTACATGATGACACAGCATGACAAAGTTCTGATTGACGAAGATATATTTGTCTATAACAACATTAAAAAAACAAACTTGCCTTGAAGACTCTGGATAATTTTAATTAAGAGATGACTGGAAAAATTGTGACCAGAGTTCCGTACCAAAAGCAATACACTAAGCAACCCCAGTTAGCTCATTTGAAATATCTCAAAATGTAGTGTACAGCCGACTTATTTTTCATATTGCACAAAATAAACGCTTTCAGAGTCCCCAAAACTAAGGGGATCCATGGAACATAGTTTTAAAGCAATTGCATAGATCTGTGAGCTCCCACTTCCCTCTGAAGTTGTAAGAGTTTTGAGTATACTAAAGATAGGAAGATTTCTTTCTATGGGATGGGCTGAATAAATTCTGTATTTCTTTAGGAGTGTAGATGATGTTCATGGAGCGAATTAGGTGTTGTCAATTAAGTACTGTACAAAATACACTGATGAATAACATAGATCCAGAGACACAGAAGCATGGAAAAGAATGTCCAATCGCAGAGGGAAGGTAGGGATGGGTGGGTTGGAACAGATCAACCAAAGAACTTGTTGTATGCATATATGCATGAACCATGGACACAGACAATAGGGTGGTGAAGGCCTGGAGTGGGGGGCAGGAGAGGGCTAGAAGGGGTCAATGGGGGAAAAAAGGAGATATATATAATAATACTTTCAACAATAAAGTTTTTTTTTTAAGTACTGTAATGGATAAGGAATAATCTCAAATAGGTATCTTAGTTCAAGATCCTTAGAAGCAGACCCTGAGGCAAGAGTGTGAATGTAAATAGTTCATTGGGAGGTAATCAGAGAATATACCAGGAGAGTGGGGTGGGGAAATATGGAATCCAGGCAAGGAAGAGAAGGAAACCAATAAAAGCAAGTTACCACTGTGTGGGGGCAACTGGCACTCTTATCCCACTGGGAACTCTGGGAGCCAGTGTTGAACATGCAGTAAATATTATACTACTAGTGGCCCGGTGCATGAAATTCGTGCACAGGGGAAGGGGGGGTTACCTCAGCCCAGCCTGCACCTTCTCCAATCAGGGACCCCTTGGGGGATATCCGACTGCCAGTTTAGGCCCGATCCCACAATCTGGGACCGCTGGCTCCTAACCGCTCACCTGCCTGCCTGACCGCCCCTAACTGCCTCTGCCTGCCTGCCTGATCGCCCCAACTGCCCTCCCCTGCTGGCCTGCTCTCACCCCCAACTGCCTTTCCCTGCCAGCCTGATCTCGCCACCAACTGCCCTCCCCTGCTGGCCTGATCTTGACACCAATTGCCCTCCCCTGCCAGCCTGATCTCACCCCCAACTGCCCTCTGCCAGCCAATTTGGTTCTGATTAGTAGGTTTCTATGCCAGTCAGCGTCAAAGCTCTGTCTCCTAGGCAGCCATTGGCTCCTCACAGTTGACCCAGATTTGGTTCTGATTGGTCAGTTTCTATGCTAGTCAGTGTCAAAAGCTCCTCCTCCTAGGCAGCCATTGGCTCCTCACAGTTGACCCAGATTTGGTTCTTTTTTTTTTTTTCGGGGGGGGGGGAGGGAGAAGGGGCTGTTTATTAAGTGGTTATTACAGGCATCAGACCACATAAGTGGTGTCAGCCCTGGGAATATGACCTCTTAATGTTGATCACAAAGCCCCCAAGGCTGGTCCTGGTAAGCCCCAAGGTCAGAAATGAAATTGAAAGGCCTCAGTCACATTCTGCTTCCAGATGTCCAGGCTGGGCAGCAGGAAGGAGATGCCCATGACGTGCCAGGTCTCCCCATCGGACACCAGTGAGGTCTGGTAGGACAGCAGCTGCATGCCTGCCTCTGCCAGGAGCCCAATCATGGTAGGCAGGATGGCAGGGTTAGAGGGCTGAGCCCGGAACAGGAGCAGGGTCAGACCCCTGCGGAGAGGCACGTCTGGTCTGAAGGCAGCTCTGCTGAGTGCCTTCAGCACAGGTGTGGTGCCCTGGACAAAGCCCACAGCATGGTAGGGGGCACCTGCCGGGGCAACACTCAGGAGGCCTTCCCCGCATCTTGCTCTCCTGGCACAGTGTGGTTATGGGAAGTGGTTACATTGAGGCCATCCTCCTTCACCAGCAGCTTGGCATTCACCAAGTTCACATCCGCATGATTAGAAGCGTCTTTGAGGAGGCCAACAATGACTACGGGGCTCAGGCAGTTCCCAGCATTCTTCAGGGATAAACCCTGTGTTACCACCTGAATGGTCCCTTTTGGGGACTCTGCCCAGGCTCGCTTCAGAGTCCCCAGAGCTTCTGCCAGACCAATCCAAGGTTTGGTGTACACAGAGAAGGCACTGGTAAGGGCCTGGGCATTCATGACCCCCGCAAGGGCTATGCCCTTCACCATGTCCATGAACTGGACAGCGATCTCCTCCCCGCAGTGGCTCTGGGCCTCCTTGGTGCTGGCGCCCAGGTGGGGGCAGCTGATGACGTTTTCGTGGTCCACCAAGGAATGTTCCCAAGGCGGGTCCTCTGTGAACATGTCCAGTGCTGCGCCCGCGCACTGCCCGACTGCAGGGCCCAGAGCAGGGTGCCCTCGTCCACTATCCCTCCGCAGGTGCAGTTCACCATGCACACGCCCTTCTTGCACAGAGCAAAGGTGCTGTCATTCAGCAGGCCTGTTGTGGAGGGCAGGATAGGGGTGTGCACAGTGATGAAGTCACAGAGGGTCCAGATCTCCTCCAGGGGCAGCTGCTGAATGCTGAAGGAGGCCGAGACCTCTGGTGAGATGATGGGGTTGTACCCTCCAGTCTTCATCCCGAAGGACTGCATCCGGACGGCCACCTCTCTCCTGATCCTCCTCAGGCCAAGAATTCCCAGGGTCTTTCATTCAACTCGGTTCCCATGAACTTCTTTCAGTCTCATTTGCCATCCTTCATCGAAGCCGTAGCCTGGGGAATCTGCCTGGCCAGACATATGATTATCCCACAGGTGAGCTCCGCAGCACAAAGACTGTTCCCATTGGGAGTGTTCATGACCAGGATGCCCTTCCTAGTGGCAGTCTCCAGATCCACATTGTCCACATGGGTGCCATCCCTGCCCACCACCTGAAACTTCTCTGCTGCGTTGATGACATCTGAGGTCACCTTGGTGGTCAAGCGGACGATAAGGCCTTCACAGTCCTGCAGCTCGGCTATCAGCTCCTCTTTGCTCAGGTTCTGCTTCTCTACCACCTGCAGCCCTCCATCTTGCAGGATCTTCTGGCAGCAAGGGTCCAGGCTGTCACTGATGAGCACTTTCTGTAGATTTGTGAAGGCCATTGCTAGAGCCGGCCTCAGGATCAACCACTCTCCTTGGACAGAGACACCTCTAAGCCCCTAGATTTGGTTCTGATTGGTCAGTTTCTATGCCAGTCAGTGTCAAAAGCTCCACCTCCTAGGCAGCCATTGGTTCCTCACACTTCACCCAGATTTGGTTCTGATTGGTCAGTTTCTATGCCAGTCAGCGTCTCTTGGCCTATCAACGGGGCCTGATCAGAAAGGCGGGTGCTGCAGTCCTGGAGAGAAATGGAGGCGCAGCTGCTGGCCAGACTGGGAAAGAAAGAGAGAGGCAAGTGCTGGTCAAAAGCTGCCACAGAAGCAACGATCAGTCCCTGCTTCTCTCTTCAGGCCTCTCTCTGGCCCTGATTCACAGCCCCCTCAGCAATCAGTGCTGGGGCACCACACCTGCAGCGGAAGCAGTCAGCAACCCAGCATTGACTTCCAGTCTGGTCGAGCTTTGGTCTTTACGGTGTTATACCCTGGCTCTTTATTATAGAGATAGGACCCACTTCACACTTATTAGAATTTACTATTAAAAATAAAACAGAAAAGAACAATTGTTGATGAGAAAGTGGACAAATTGGACCCCTTCTTCAGTAATAGTGGGAAAGTGAAGATGGTGGAACCATAATGGAAAATAGTATGATAATTCCTGAAAAAATTAAAAATAGAATTATCACATGACTCAGTAATTCCACTTCTAGGTATATATCCAAAAGAATTGAAATCAAGGACCCAAACAGACATCTGCATACTCATGTTCATAACCACATTATTCACAATAGCCCCAAAATGAAAGCAACCCAACTGTCCATTCACTGATAAAGAAAATGTGAATAATGCAGTAACGAACATAGGAATGCATATATCTTTATAAATAAATGTTTTAAAAATTTGAAACCTATATAATTTTAATAACAAGTGTCACCACAATAAATTTAAAAGTAAAATCGAATAATAAAAAAACAACAACAAGGAAAAAGTGGTATATACATAAAATGGAATATTATTTAGCCTTTAAAAAGAAGGAAATCCTACCATTTGGGGCAACATGGATAAACGTAGAGGGCATTTTGCTAAGTGAAATAAGCCAGACGCAGAAAGACACATCTATATGATCTCACTATAGATAAATGCAGAATCTAAACTAGTCATACTCATAGAAGCAGAGGGTAGAATGGTGGTTGCCAGGGGCTGGGCAGAGGGGAAAATGGAGAAGTGATGGTTAAAGGGTACAACATTTTTGTTATGTAAGATATTAATTTCTGGAGACTCAATATATAGCATAGTATCTATAACTAACAATAGTATATTGTATACTTACAATTTCTAAGAGAGTAGATTTTATGGTTAGTGTTCTTACCAATAATGATAATAATACTTATCTCTCTATATAAAATGCTAAGTGACTGTCTGATTGGTAACTATAATGTGCACTGAACACCAGGAGGCAGATGCTCAACACAGGAGCTGTTGAGCTGCGGTGACTTGGCAGCAGCGGTCCTCAGGTGATGCACCCCAGAACCAGACAGGAGGAAGCCCGATTCTGGGGTGCGTCACCCGAGAACTGCCCTCTCATAATCCGGGACCCCTCGGGGGATGTTGGAGAGCTGATTTCAGCCTGATCCCTGAAGGCTAGGCTGAGAGATCCCCACCTGCCAGAGGGACCCCGCTCACTCCGCAGATGCCCTTCAAGCCGCTGCACCACCCCAGGTGCTGCCAGCTGGGGAGAGAACTGCGGGAGGTTGGCTCCAGGGCATGTCCGGTCTGTTTCGCCCAATCCTGCCCCTTCTAATTAATTTCCTTTCAATGTGTATGAATCT
The DNA here is from genome assembly GCF_027574615.1 of Eptesicus fuscus. NCBI lineage: Eukaryota > Metazoa > Chordata > Mammalia > Chiroptera > Vespertilionidae > Eptesicus > Eptesicus fuscus. Next base: position 68,146,977 of record NC_072487.1, read on the forward strand.
GTGCACCAGGGCACTAGTTATTATTATAAAGAGGGCAGGAGGAAGTTTCAGTAGGTGATAGATATGTCTATGGTTTTGATGGTGGCAAGGATTTCACAGATGTATACTAATCACCAAACTTGAGTTGTATACATTAATTATGTACAGCTTTTTACATGTCAAATCATACCTCAATTTTTTTTAAAGCAGCTATGAAATCTTAGGATAATATTTTTACTTTACTGAGCCTTGATGATTTCATCTATAAAGTTGAGATGACAGTACCTACAGCAGGTAACTGTCATTTGGTCTGCCATGAATATGGACTTGTTCTCAATTTGGGGACTTCAGTGTGTGTTTTGGAGAGAAGTAGGAAATCCATGTGAAGAAACGCACCCCTTTAGGTATCCTGGTCTTGAAGGCATACCCTGGATCTGGCTGATTTGATACTTCTGCCTTGGACATCGGAGGTCAAGTGAGTGGTTCAGAAATGAAGGAATGAGGGAGAGGGGGATTTCCATTACGGCAGAGGTATCCAGGATAGAGTCTACATCCATAGGTGGTGGAGGCCTGCAGAGATCCTTGTGTGTGCTGCCCAGAAATACTCTGTTGTTTAACACAGGCAGAGTGACTGCTGTGGTTGCTGATACAATTCCCTCCTCCTAGGGTTCCAGTGGGGATTAAGTGGAATTAGCTACATAAAGTATTTTGTACAGCGTCTGGGAGGGAATAGTATGGTTGCTTCCCTTCCTTAACAAAGCAGAAACTTTTAAACAGAACTGCAGACTGACTCCTGAGTGTAATCTATTTGGCTTTTCCGTTTTCTTGCATCCATCCATCATGCCTTTTCTCCCACGTATACTTCATGCGTCCTTCCAGGAAAAACAAAAAGGTGAGCGTTCACAGAAGTTTGTTCCATGACTTAATTCTATCCAGAAGAAGGCAAAAAATGATGAATGTTTAAAGTTTGGTTGTATTTCATTGGCATCATCTATCATAGAGGTTTTTGGACTTTTTTTTTTCTGTTTCTTACTGGTGGTCACATTTTTTCCCCCTCCTTGTGAAATTCTACACTAAATCCCAATATGTGAGTTAAAAATTAAGTTTCTATTTTGTCTCTGCTTTGCAATACATTCATTCTTCCCATTTTTCAAGAATGACTTTCTGCTATGTATTATAATAATTTGTCCCCTGTCTTATCCCATTTCCTTAGTTCTTCATCTAGATACCCTCTTCTCTATGTCCATTCTCATCTTTACACATATGGCAACATTATGAACCTGGTAGCCATTCAATGGCGAGCTAGCAGAGGAAGGATCAAGGAGTGGCAGGGAGCAGTTTTCATGGCTAGCTTAGCTACAAGTACATTTTAATCCCCCGCAGCACTTTCATGTGAAGACCTGGTTTTAGTCCTTACTGAATGACCTTGAGTACCTTATTGGATCTCTGCATCTCAATTTCCTCATCTGTGAAATGGGAATGCTCCAAAATATTTCACTTTATATGTATATGTCATAGATATTGTAATGCATGAGGTAAATGTCATTGTCCCAGTTTTAAGGCCTCTCACCTAGTGGGTTGATGAGGACCTTGCTCAAGATCACCCAATGAATAACAGGCTGAGTGGAGACTTTATCTAAGGCAGATGGGTCTCTAAAGCCCCTATTCTTAATATAAAATTATAGAAAGTCCCAAGTGGCAGAATAAAGAAGCTAATAAAGTGTAGTGGGACCACATAGGAGAGATGAGAGGGAACAGGCACTACAGGGCCATAGTCTAGTGTTGGAGGAGAGAGAATTACCTGCCAGGAGAAGTATAAGTTTCATTGCAATGGTATGTGCATGTGACCATTAAGAGTGGAGCTACATGGAGACACCTGTATACATTTAAAAGACAAGCATCGCTGATGAATTTTAAGTTTAAGGGTTACAGACAGAATTGGACTTTTTATTAGGAAAATAGCTTTCTCCAAACTACAGAATATTTTACTGAGAAGAATGGTGACAGACATAAGGATCCAGGAGAAATAAGAAAATTAAAGTGTCATTGTCTTTCTTTCAAAAATAGGCATGGGGCTAAATTAAGAGACATTTCAACCACCTTAAAGGTATTTGTTTGTTTTTTACCATATTATAAAAATAAGGAGAAACACAAAAGGAAACATTAATTGAGTGACTAATGTAGATGCAGCCAAGAATCCCATCAAATAGATGCTTATCTCTTTTTAGAGATAAGGCTCCAAGAGGTGAATGGGCTGATTCATAGTTGCAGAGTCAGTAAACCATAGAGTTGGTACCCAATTCCAGGCTTCCCTGATTCCAAAGACTTGCTCTGTCTGATGCTTCAAGGGCTGCCTTTTAAAGAATAAACAACACTTCTGATTTTGATTCTGAGGAGTTACTTCCCAATATTTCAAAGGAATTATGTAATAGATACACTGTGTGGCGTTATTACTACTGACAGAGCCAATGAATCATTCACATCTCTAACCGGGTGGTGTAACTGTTCTTGCCATGGTTGTCTTGTCTGCTTTCCATCCAGAGTTTTGGATTAAATATTCATTCACCATTAAAATATTAATGCAGCCCTACTGTTTCTGTAACAAATATTAATTTCTTATGGCATTTCCAGGCAATGCATAAGTTTTACATTTCACATCCCACAGGAAACTGCTCATCTCCTGGCCCCTTTTGTTCACAGTTCTGTTCACTCTTCTTGGCTACAGAAGTCTGGAGGGAACAGCAGGGGAAAGGACACTGGTTTGTAAACCAAGCCCCTACCCACCCACTGCGCTCCTTCCTTCTCACCACTGTGTTGACTCTGGTCAGGGAATGCTCCAACCAGCAATCCAGGAAGCCAGTGGCACAAAGCAAGGGACAATCACTGGGATCAGAACCACTGAGTTAAACTTCTAGACATCGCTGAGTGTCAGGACTTCAGGATGGACCATTTCTCTTCCTTCATTATCTCAACACCACTCACTTTCCTCTCTCCAGACATGGGTTCATCCCCCCCCCCATGTCCCCGTTTTTCAGGTATTTTTATTAGGACACCATATTCAATTTTTTTGGGGGGGTGTCAATTCTTACTAAGAGAGGCCTCTACTTACCATCTTTGCAACTATGGTGCTCAGAATTATCTGGTTGTGCTTGTCCAGATGTAAATCCCTTGGCCCACTGTGACCCACTACATCAAAATCTGGGTCAAGGCCTAGAAGATTAAAATACATCACAAAGTCTGAGAAGCTTCAGGCTAAGTATTGGGTTAAGTAGGCTTTGATTTCAGACAGACTTGAATTTGACTCCGCTCCTTATTTACTCTGGGACTCAGGGCAAGTTAATGTTATAGTTTCTCCATTGATAAAAATGGGCATAGTAACACTTCATTCAATCAAGGCTCTAAATATATCCATCACCTCCAAAAGATTCCTTCTTCCCTACCTATTTAAGAACTATTTAAAATAACAATAAGACTTACTTCAAAATATGATGTTTGAGATAATATGAGATATCTACCTAATAAAAGAGTAACATGCTAATTGATCATACCTTTACGATGCCCACCAGCCAATCAGGAGTGAGTATGCAAATTAACCCAACAAAGATGGCAGGTTAATTTGCATACGTGGGCCCCGCCCCGCCCCCGGCTGCTCTGGGCCTCTGAGCAGCGAGGAAGGCAGAAAGGCGGCTCCAGCCAGAGCGAAGGCGGTGCTGGCAGCCAGGGAAAGGAAGACCCATTCTGGCACAAATCTTCGTGCATTGAGCTTCTAATCATATATAAAACATCAGCACAGTGCATGACACAGTGCTCAGTAAATACTATCTATTAATAGTGATGATAGTGTCAAATAAATAGGTGAATAACATGGCCAAACACAACCTGTCCCCAGGAAAAGATACCAGCTAGTACTGTTTATTTAGCTTCTTCTCCATCAGTGCAGGGGTATCTCCAGGATCTGAGGAACTTATAAGAAGCCATTAAAGATTTTCAAAGTTAGAACTGGAGTTCAGGCAGCCTAACTGGGGACCTCCAACATGTTCTCTGTAAGGCTTTTGGTTTTCAGAATTAATTCATACTGGGGAGCTGAGAGGCGTTCCTTTCTGATAGGCCTTGAAGGCAGCAAGTTCACTGGGCAATTACTCTTGACTATTTCAGGCTGTTGTAAGTTGCTCATTGCCTGGCCCTTCCCCTTGGCACATTCCGAAGCCGAGCTCACTGGTCTTTGCTGCTCCATCCCAGCACCACTGGGATTTATCTAGGGGTTTGGAGGAAAGAGTCTTGGAATTATAGAATTCTAGGGTTTTAGGATAAACCATACCTGGGTAGAAATCCTGCCTCAATAGCCTATCAGCTGATAAAAATCAAACAAGTCATTTAACCTCTTGAATCCATGTTTCCTGCCCTTTAAAAGTAGGGGACGACTCATACAACTAACAAAAGGAAGATAAACAATCCAGTCAAAAAATGGGCAAAGGACCTAAATAGACACTTTTCAAAAGAGGACATACAGAAGGCCAAGAGACATATGAAAACAAGCTCAAAGTCACTAATCATCTGAGAGATGCAAATCAAAACGACGATAAGGTACCATCTGACACCTGTCAGAATGGCTATCATCAACAAATCAACAAAAGACAAGTGCTGGCGAGGATGTGAAGAAAAAGGACCCTCGGGCACTGCTGGTGGGAATGCACACTGGTGCAGCCACTGTGGAGTTTCCTCAAAAAATTAAAAATGGAACTGCCATTTGACCCAATATCCTACTTCTAGGAATATATCCCAAGAAACTAGAAACACCAATCAGAGGATATATGCACCCCTATGTTCATAGCAGCACAATTTACAAGATTTGGAAACAACCTAAGTGCCCATCAGCAGATGAGTGGATTAAAAAACTGTGGTACATCTACACAATGGAATACTACCCTGCTGTAAAAAAGAAGGAACTCTTACCATTTGCAACAGCATGTATGAACTAGAGAGCATCATGCTAAGTGAAATAAGCCAGTCAGAGAAAGATAAATATCACATGATCTCACTCAGTTGTGGAATATAATGAACAACATAAACTGATGAACAAAAATAAAACCAGAGACATAGAAGCATCGAAACAGACTGTCCAAACTATGAGGGAAGGCAGGCGGGGGGTGGGGGGTGGGGCGGGAGGGAGGGTGATCAACCAAAGGACTTGTAGGCATGCATATGAGCATAATCAATGGACACAGACAGTAGGGGCGTGAGGGCATGTGCTGGGGGGGTGGGAGCAGCTTGGGAGAGATCAATGGGGCAAAAGGAGATGCATGTAATACTTTAAACAATAAAGAATTTAAATTTAAAAAAAGTAGGGGACATATTCTTTATGTTATAAGGTTTAAATAAGAAGATACATGCAAAGTATTAAATCATAATAGTTTTACTTTCTTTTATCATTTTTAATTCTTTTCTTTTGATCTATACTTTTAAGATTTTTTTTTTTTTAAATATATTTTATTGATTTTTTACAGAGAGGAAGAGATAGGGATAGAGAGTTAGAAACATCGATGAGAGAGAAACATCGATCAGCTGCCTCTTGCACACCCCCCACTGGGGATGTGCCCGCAACCAAGGTACATGCCCTTGACCGGAATCGAACCCGGGACCCTGGAGTCCGCAGGCCGACGCTCTATCCACTGAGCCAAACCGGTCTCGGCAAAGATTTTTATCTTTCTTGTAAAATTTGGGAAAATAATTGCTGTAATTCATCCTTTACTTTTCATTATGTACCTCCCTTTCCCTCTAGCCCCTTAGTGTATCAGTTTCTCTGGGCATAGAGAGAGCTCTTTAAGCCATGAGACTACAAAAGTAAATATTCCTTTGGGGTCAGAGTAGTACCAAACAAAACTTCATAATCACTTAGATGTCTGCTTTCTTCAAAAGTTGCCACCATCAACACCTGTTTACCCTTCCAAAGTCACGGCTATTTAGAAGGTTGAATTATTGTTAAGTACAGTTGAAGATCCAGTGTGCTGAGGTTGCAAAACCCAATTGTCCCAAACTAGATGTGTCCATAGAAATGGAATGTTTAGAGCTAGGAAAATACTGATTCTGTCCTCACCTATGCTAGTTGGCTCACAGCTAGAATGGCATGTCCAGTTCTGGGAATCACACTTTGATGTCTGTGCAGACCAATGATTCTCTCACAAAGAGAGAATCATTGTGTAGATGAGAAAGATCCAGATAAGAGCAGGTGAAAGAAAAATGGACCTTGAAATGTAGGGATAAGATGATGAGGGATGGACTAATATGTGATTACTGACTTCAAAAATCTGAAGGGAATATTTTCCAAGATGGGCATTTTAATTTATTTTATTTCAAGTTAGGTCTTTAAGAAAATAAGAGAGATTTCTTTGCATAATTCCTCTAAAAACCCCCATTGGTCCTAACATTTCCCCCAATGAGTACATAATCTTTAATAATATAGTTGGGTAAAGTTAATTAATGTTTTAAAATTACATACACATTCATATTTGAATTTTTAGATAAATATGAAATGGCAATAACTGTCATTGAGACTATACTTTGTACTTAAATGAGTTACAATAATAAATCCCAGAGAGAATCTTTGAACATCAGTGAAAAAGCACATTATATTTCTTAATAACAAGGGTTCAATAATTTAATTGTTCTGTTATGGTTTTTGCTTGAAGTTGCACTTTTAGTGAAAGAAATATGCTTTATTTGTACTGAAAAATATATAAAGCACATTAGGAAATTTAAAAAAAATCTGAAGGGAAAATTAGGATTCGACATACTCTGTGAAACTGCAAATGGGTAAAATTAGAATCGGTGATTAAATTTCACAGGGTTATGTGGTTGAATATATAATAAACAATTTTTTAACAACTGGGGTATCCAAAGATGAAATTGGCTAGCCCATGAGGTAGTAAGCCCCATTACTGCAGATCTTCCAGCAAAGGCTTATGGGAGAATTGTTATCCGTATAAATCTCTGAGTGTAGACTATATTTAAAAAGTCTTGCCCTAGCCAGTTTTCTCAGTAGTTAGAGCATCGGCCTGCAGATTGAAGGGTCTTGGGTTCAATTCCTGGGAAGGGCATGTACCTCGGTTGCAGGCTCAATCTCTTGCCCTGGGTGGGAGGCAACCAGTCGATGTGCCTTTCTCACATCAATATTTTATTCTCTCTCTCTCTCTCTCTCTCTTTCTCTCTCTCTCTGCCCCTTCCTTCCATTCTCTCTAGAAAATCAATGGAAAAAATATTCTCTGTTGAAGATTAACAACAAAAAAAGTCTTTAGAAATGCCTGTGATTCTATGAATGAGTCATAGAAATACTGTACAACAAGGATAATAATTCTCAAAGTGTGTTCCTCAGAATAGACTTGTGCTTGATTAAGGGTTTCATAATCAATTAAATTTGAGAAATGATTGTTTGGCTTGGTTAAACATCTTCTCAGGGGATTTACTTAATTCATGAGTATTGTGAATTTCCAAAAATATACAGATGATAAAAAATATTTCCCAGAATTAGTTTTGTTATAGAACCCTTTTATTTACCATGCTGTTTTTACTAGGGGAACATCCTACCTAATAAAAGAGTAATATGCAAATTGACCTTACCTTCTCTACACCCACCAGCCACGCCCACCAGCCAATCAGAGCAAGTATGCAAATAAACCCAACCAAGATGGCTACAGCCACAGAGAGCAGGAGGGAGGCTTGGGTTTCCCAGGCAATGGAGTAAGCCAAGCTTTCTGCCTGACCTTGCTGGCCTAAGCCTCCACTCAAGGCTACAAAGTTTCAATTATAGAAGGTAAACAAATCCAAACAGAAATGGCGGTAGCCATGGAGCTGGAAAGAGCGGGAGGCTTGGGTTTCCCAGGCAACGGAGGAAGCCAAGCTTTCCGCCTGCCCTTTCCGGCCTAAGCCTCCACTTCAGGCTACAAAGTTTCAATTGTAAAAGGTAAATAAATTCCAGATACCAGGGCTTCCACTTGGGTCGCCAGGGGGCATGGCTGGCCTGCAAACCACCATAGGCCCCTCGCTCAGGCTGCCCCACGCCCCAAGGGAACCCCCACCCTGATCCGGGACACCCTTCAGGACAAACCAGCTGGATCCCACCCGTGCACCAGGCCTCTATCCTATCTAATAAAAGAGTAATAGGCAGATTGACCATCACTCCAACACACAAGATGGCTGCCCCCATGTGGTCAAAGATCCTGCCCCCATGTGGACACAAGATGGCCACCACAAGATGGCCAGCAGGGGAGGGCAGTTGGGAGGCACCAGGCCTGCAAGGGAGGGCAGTTGAGAGGGACCAGGTCTGCAAGGGAGGGAAGTTGGAGGCAATCAACCCTGCAGGGAAGGGCAGTTAGGGGTGACCAGGTCGGCAGAGGAGGGAAGTTGGGGGCAAACAGGCTGGCAGGGGAGCAGTTAGGCTTCAATCAGGCTGGCAGCAGAGTAGTTAGGGGGTGATCAGGCTGGCAGGCAGAAGCGGTTAGGGGCAATCAGGAAGGCAGGCAGGCAAGCAGTTGGGAGCCAGCAGTCCTGGATTGTCAGAGGGATGTCTGACTGCCCTTGTGTAGTATTGAAGTAGTAGAGTGGGCTTTGGTGTATGAAAGAAAAGGTTCAAATCTTCACTCTATTTACCTGCCATTAATGTTTGAACAGGTTTTATTTCTCTCAGTCCACAGGGTTTGAAAGATACAGAACATAATACTTGATACATTGTAAGACTATGCTAAATGTTAACTAGCATCATCATCAGCATTGTCATCATTATCGTCACCACTACCATCTACTTCTTCATCATCATCCCCTTCACTATCATCATCCCCATCATTATCATCTATCATCATCATCAATATTCTTGACAAGATCTGATAGGGATTCTGCTTCTACATTAGTCTTTAGTTATTTGATATTTAATCCAGTAAAATTTTAATGACATTAACTTTTTGTAGGAGAATTTGAAAATACAGATGTAATTTTAAAATATGCATGGTCCCTGACTCCTCCAATTTTTTTCAAGGAAACTACCTTCAAAAATATTTGTACATATACACAAATACACCAGCACACTAGAGCACGGTGCATCAAAAGACTAAAATAACCTAAATGTCTATCACTAGAGGGCTTGTTACCAAAATGAAACAGAACAAAACAAAACAAAACTTTTTACTGTGGAATTCAATGTGATCATTAAGAAGAAAGATATAGATCTTTTCTATGAAAAGTTTCTTTTTGGTTGTATTCCAGTGCCTGTATCATGGTTCGTTGCAGCCAATCACCAAATACTTATGAAATACAATGCTTCAATATTATGATATATTTCTGAGCAAAATAAGGATTTTGCAAAACAAAACCATATAATTTTTGTTTGTATCCGTATGTATGTGTGTGTGTGTACATAGTGCACATAGACATGGATATGCATTCATGTATACATATAATAAACATATATATCATATAGCATATAAAATGTGTATATATATCAGTAGTTAAGAACTTGAAGCATAGTTAACCTAGGCCCAAACCTAAATTTCAGGTTTTAATATTAAAAAGCCTTCCCTATGATTTCTGTAAGTTCCAGGACTTTTTCCCTTTTGTTTTTCTCCATAGAGTTGTTTTTACATATATTCATGCTACTTCCATTATATCCCATTTGAAGTAGGGATGCCCAACTCAATCTTTTTACCTGTATCTCCAAGAATCAATACACACCCAAGTTCTTTATCTTGTTGACACTGGTGAAGATTTTAGCGTTATTGAGTATATGGGGTGGCATTGAAACTCATATGACATCCTTCCATCTTGCTGGCTTCACTATGACTTCTTCCCTATTTCTTCAGACCTCTCCACTCCTCCTCTACTTCCAGAGAAACAGCCTAATTCTTCGGTTTGTTTCTTCCCAAGCCCTATTTTCTTACTTAAGAGCTCATTTTCTAACTCAAAATGTATTCCCAAACAAATGCCCATCTAATTGCACTTATAAATTCATAGATAAATGCATGTAAGGGTACACATTATACCATTAATAGTAACAATCTTTAGGGTCAGAGCTTGTAGATACTGGGATATATGGTTGACTAAGGGATTTTATATTTTCATGGACATACTTCTCTATTGCTTGAATTTTCTTAATATGTTTTATGTTTATAATCAAACTAGCTTTCCCGTTGCAGGAAAAATCCTGCAATAGGATTTCCTGCTGCACTCTACCCCGCCTCCGTTCCTCCCTTGTTCGCCCGCCTCACCTTCTCCTCCAGCCCGCCTGCGTTTCCCTTCACCCCCCGGCCCCGCCTCCGCTCCGCCTTTATCACCCGCCTCGCCTTCTCCTCCAGCCCGCCCGCGCGTTTCCCTTCACTCCCCGGCCCCGCCTCTGCTCCGCCCGCCCCGCCTTCTCCTCCAGCCCACCCGCGTTTCCCTTCACCCCCCGGCCCCGCCTCCGCCCCGCCCTTGTCACCCGCCTCACCTTCTCCTCCAGCCCGCCTGCGTTTCTCTTCGCCCCCGGCCCCGCCTCCGCCCCGCCCTTGTCACCCGCCCCGCCTTCTCCTCCAGCCCAACCGCGTTTCTCTTCGCCCCCGGCCCCGCCTCCGCCCCGCCCTTGTCACCCGCCCCGCCTTCTCCTCCAGCCCAACCGCGTTTCCCTTCGCCCCCGGCCCCGCCTCCGCCCCGCCCTTCTCCTCCCCCCCCCCTCCCCAGCTTGCTTGCTTCTTCGAAGCTTTACTCCCTTCTGCAGCTGTTGGCTTCTTTGGACACTGTCTTAATATGCAAATTAGCCGCCATCTTTGTTGGGGCAATTTGCATACTCATCCTGATTGGTTGGTGGGCGTGGCTTGGCTGGTGGGCGTGGCTTAGGTGTAGCGAAGGTGCGGTCAATTTGCATATTTGTCTATTATTAGATTAGATGAATTTTAGGAGATACACAGTGCCAGTTCACTGTTTCTACTGTCTGAAACTGGGGTGGGGAACCTTTTTTCTGCCAAGGGCCATTTGGGTATTTATAATGTCATTTGCAGGGCATATAAAATTATCAACTTAAAAATTATCCTGCTATATTTGGTCAAACATTTAATTAACTCACCACTAATGCCTTGGCAAGACCAGACCAAATGATTTCACAGGCCTGATATGGCCCGTGGGCTGGATGATACCCCTGGAATAAAAGGACATGTGACAATGAGAAGCTGAGTTTCTCTGGCGATGAAACACTTCAGAATGAGAGGAGAAATCAGTTAAGAGGGGACTTGACTCTGCTCCACCTAATTGAACTTTGAACCCTGTGTGTTGGGGAAAGGAGCTTGGATCTCCTTGGGTGATCTAGTGGAGACCTAAGAGCAGCCAAAAAATAGCATTTCTATATTAAGCAGATGCTGTGGCTGAAAGTAAAAGCCTTTCAACTTAGTCAAGAGAAGAGCATGTTGTTCAAATCAAGTCCCGGCTAATACCACTCATACACCTGCAAGGCAGAGCTCTGCTGAGACACTTTTCAGCAGCTCTCCATTCTGCTCAATAGCTATGGAAGCATTGGATACCTGGCTGCTGAGATAATAACACCAATGGCATTGGAACACATTAGAGCTGTAACTAATCTTTGTTTCCTTCTCCTTTCTCATGCTTGAAATGAAATCCTTCCTTTCTTTCAGGGAGTTGATTTCCATAGAAAATGCTACTAATTGATAGCCCAGAGGATGTGAAGTAAGCATTTTTCTTGGAGGGCCAAGAAGTCCCTAGGGATGTTATTTGGCTGTATATCTTGCTCTGGCCTCAGAGGCTCAGGGGGGAGCAGAAAAGAAGTAAGAATCACAACAAAGACAATATTAAATAATGATAATGGCAGCTATAATATGAATGTTACATGCTAAGTTCGGCAACAAAGAATTTTACAGGCAAGACTGATTCAAACTTTCCAAGTCCATGTGATATGTGTCATCTTTTTATGATTATTTTACATAAACAAACTAAGGCTCAATTAGGTTAATGTGCCCAACATAGGTGATATGACTAGACTGTCTCACCTAAATGAGCCCTAACAAGAGCTGTACACTTTCCTAAGTGACTCAAAACCATGAAATTTGGAACTCAAAGGATGCTCAGGGAAAGAGTCCAACCTCCTTGTTTTACAATGGGATGCTGAAATCCAGAATGCTACTCAAAATCATGACATCACAGAGGAGAGCTCGCTGTGACAAGGCCAGGAAACTCTATTTAGCACTGCTCTGCGACTCCAGTGTGTAACAATCAGTCCAAAAGATGGGAAGTCCTCAAGACTCTTACCACCTCACTTAGCCCCACCTACATCTGTGCAAACCAGCCCCTGGCATTTACAAGGAGCTTCTCACAAGACAACCAAGGAGAAGGGCCTCCAGCTTCTAGGAAGAACCCTATTTATCCCCCAATGAAGCCTCCCAAATGGATCAGACAGGCAGGAAGAGAGCTGGCTTGTGGCATCTGGTTAGAGAATGGGAATAGATTGCTGGCATGTTCTGAAAAGCCCATTAAATTTCACTGAATTATTCAGTCCCTTCCTTGCTCCTTACAGAGTGATCTGTCTTCCATGGTTCCATTCAGATCTTTCCAACTCTCCAATCCTCAAGAAGAAAGTCATGCTTTACAAGCATTCTTGCAGAGCTGAGTGGGGACAAAAATGTCTTTATCAGATCAGCCTGGATTCCATTTTGTCTTCTTCAGCACACCATTGGGAAAAGCACTGGTGTCAGGGAATGCGCACTCTCAACTTCCAGCTGTTGTTTGTTTGTTTTTTAACTAATTTACTGAGGTATGATTGACATATCTTTCATCATGAACTCAAAGAACATGGCATGCCACTTTACTCTTCTGAGTCTAATTCCTTCATCTCTAGTTTTACAAATTAGCTACAATGGTCACTTTAACTCATATGGGTGAGGGGGCTAAGTAAAAAGAAGCAAATACAGACCTGCTTGTAAACAAAGAGGCAGAAAACAAATACAACAAAGATGTTGATTGACTCTTATGTGGCATTGTGGAGCATGAGAGACTGGAGGTAGAGACATACAATTTGTCTAGGTTTTGTCATTAACTTCTGTGGGTTTTGATACAGCTAAAAAATAAGAAAGCTACAATACATGTAAAGTTGCCTTCAAATAATTTTAGATAATGAGGGTTTGAAATGACCATTTTCCTGAACATCAAAGTCCAGGATGCTGTTCAGAAACTAAGTCCCACAAGGTTGCAGAGATCATGGACTCAGTTTTGTCTCCATGGATTTTTTTGAATATCATTGTTTTTCTAAGTTACCATTTCTTCCAGCTCGTACACACCTTTGCATAAGGGGTAAAATACATTTAATGGATGTATATATGTCATTTATGTTTCAAATTACACATCTGAGCTAGAAGGGCCATTCTGGAATTAGGCACATGAAACAAAAATGTCTACCTATATCTTAAGTAGACAAACCGTTTATTATCTTGGGCAAACATCAAAACAGAGACATAAATGTGATGAAGATTGACTAGGGGAGGGTTGAGCAATTGACTACCATGACTCATTCTTGCCTCATTCACATTTAACAACAACAACAACAACAACAACAACAATAATAGCCTGCAGAATGGCTCCTATGTGTCAGAGTTTTATTTGCATCACCTCATGTAATTTTCCTAATAAACCTGTGGTGTGAAGTGAATGCCCACTTCTAAGGGATGAAGAAATGGAGGATGAAACATACTGTATAATTTACTCAAGATCACAAAACAAGCAAGGGATAGAAACTTAATTAGAAACCAGGATCACCTAAATATAAATCACTTCCAGGTACAACACAGCAATGTTTCTCCTTAGATGGACAGATTTCATCTGCCTTCCATTTTGGAATTGTGCTTGGCATATAGTCAACAACTTCTAGATGTTCCTTGATTATACTGAGTTCACATTGTGAGAACAGATCAGGTTGAATGGCAAGAGGGTGGAATTATTGCTGGCCTATAAAGCATTAAATCCTGAGTTTTTCCTCCTATCTTGAACATTATTGTATTGTGTGATCTTGAGAAAGCCACTAAATCTTTCCCTGACTTGGTTTCCATGCTTGTAAATGAGGACTATTGTACTTGTCTCATGTACTATTAGGGCAGTTGCAGAAATCTAATGAGATGTCAGGACAAGTACTTGGCAATAGAAAGACATTGCTATTACTGTTGCTCTTTATGGCGAAGCATAAGGGTTTATGGTCTATTGCTCTGAAAGGTAACTGTGATAAGCTCACATAAGCAAAGGGCTAGAATGACTATGGGCAAATACATGAATGGAGAAAAGTAGGAGGTGTGTGGGTGAGAATGATGAGTAATATTGGCACTTTGGGGCATGATGAATATCACAGGAGTTCATGAGAGGCTGAATTCAACCCAGGATAATAAGTCTGTAGGGTGAACTGGAGGTGAAACAGGTGGGTAATGGGAGAAGTCAGAGATGGGAATTATTGACTCACCATCTCACTCTTGGATCTATCTCCTAGAACTACAAACCAGGTATTAACCTCACAACATAGCTTAATACTCCCCCCAAAAAGGTCCATCTAATATATTTTTTATTGGGTACCTATTAAGTGCATGGGAATGGGAAGTCAGTCAAGAGTAGCTATTATATAGAGAATGGTCATAAGAACCAAGAGATGTATTGAAAAGTGATTAAAATAGAACCTGGAATAAATTCACCATTTACTGAGTGACAATGATGGTAGTGGTGGTATTCATTTGATGCTCAGGAAGTATAGGATGCAGAAATGTACAATGTATAGTGCCTGCCTTCAAGAAAGCTCACAACCACTTGGACCAGTGCTAGAGCAGGACAGGAAAGACTTGAGAGGGGAAGGAAGAATATGGGGCTGTGGTAGTATGCTTGCTAAAATGACTCCAATGTCCTGCTGATTCCTGCATCAACACCTTTTGACAGGTTCCCCCATCAAGAGGTAGAGTCTATCTCACCACCTCTGGAATTTGGGCTAGACTTAGGACTCGCTTTGCCAAGAAAACACAGCAGAAGGTTTTGCACACTTCTACTTTCTCTCTTGGACCCTTGCCAACTGCCATGAGTACAGTCCCAAGCTAGCCAGTTGGATGATGGAAGACACATGGTCAAGTCACCCCTGTAGCCCAAGTTGACAGTTGGCTAATTGCCAAACAATGAGTGAAGTCTTCCTAGACTAACCAGCCCTTGCTGAGCCTCCAGTAAACTCTAAGCACATGGTGAACCCAGCTGAGATGATCCAAACCTGACCAGATCAGAACTTCCCAGGGGCTCTGAAGACTTGTGACCAATGACAAGTTGGTTTTGCTTTAAGCCGCACAAGGTTTTGAGTGGTTTGGTATGCAGAAATGATACAAAAACTGATATTCATGTACTAACATTTTCTCCTATAATTGTCACAACTGGTTTGTGAGGTTTTTGGGTCACTGACCCAATTTTTCAGATGAGGAAAGGAGGATTGAGTGAAGTGAGAAATAACTCACCCAAGGCAAGAAGGCTAGAAGTGAAGAGCCAGGATTTTACCCAGTCTGTCTGACTCCAAATCCCATGTATACTATACTATATTAGATTAACTTAACTAAGGTGAAAAAGTTGGTTTTTGAGTTGATCAGGGTGTTTGGCTTTGGGTTAAGAGTTGAGAGGGGAGGACAGGCTACCCACCATCCAGGGGTGGGGCTCCTTGAAGGCATGCACCAATGTCTGAGCAAGAGAACACCAGGAGTGAAACCCACAAAGGTCAAATGGATAATTCCTGTCTAACCTTAAACCATGAGAGAAGGGAAAAGTTAAATCACCAACAAGAAACAGGTCAGGAAACAGAAGGGGTTTCAGGATTAAAAAAAAAAAAAGGTGACACAGGTAAAGGCTGGGGACATGGTAAATTAACATCCCCATCCAAAAAAAGATGTGACCTTAGGCCAGCACAGAATTCCCAGAAATCCCAGTTACTCCCTCCAAGGAGAAAGAAAGAGAAGTCTGAAGAGTGTGTGTCAATGATAAAACTCAGAAAAATCTGTGTCTTGAACTATACTCTGAAATCCTTCATCCTTATCTTTTGTTTTTCCTTTTGTCAGATTCTTTCTTTTGCTAAGTCAGGACATTCATTAAGGTTTTCTCCTTGGGATCAATATTACTGCTGCACACCAAATAATTCTGATCACATGGTAGATTAGCCCCCTGGATACATAGTAGGGGTCACACTTCCTATTTCTCTTTGGTTAAGTGGAACATGAGGCCACCCCTGGTGAAAGAGTACTAAAGATAAGTCATATGTATCTCTTCTATGCCAGGGAGTTTAATAAATGAACTTGTGACCCACTAGGGATCTCTTTATTGTAGAGACCAGCAGCATTGAAGATGGTGGCGACTCCACCAATGTGGCCCCCGAGTAACAGCAATTAGTAAAGATCCCCTGCCAGCTGATGATGGGTAAGAAATAAACAAACCTGTGTTATTTTAAGCCACTAAGAGCTGGAGGTTAGTTGTTACTGAAGCAAAACCTAATCTGTCTTCATCAATGGGGCCCTCTTCTTCTTGCTGGTCTAAATCAGAGTTTCTCAGAGTGTGTTCTCTGGGATTCTAGTTCTGAGAGGTTGTCTGTTAAAGGGATTTTAAGGTGAAAAAACTCCGGGGAACACGCACTACCCTATTCTCATCTCAGAAAATACCAATAAACACCTTGAAACAGATGGGAATATACTTTTCTAGACCCTTGGCAAACCTATCTATTCTTAAGATTTCAACCACTACCAATATGCAGCTTATTCCTAATATATACCTCCTACATCTAGATATCCCCACATGGAATGTTCTCCTGGCATTTCAGCTTTAATATGGCAGATCCCAAACTCATGACCTTCCTACAATTCAACCAATCTCTGTGATTCCCCTCTCTGTGGACAAGTTTGGGGTAGACTTTTCATCCAGGGTTCCCTTTTAAAGTTTCCATGCAGCCACCCTGACTCCTGGTGGTACTGAACAGTGCATTTTCTCTTGAAAAGACTACACTGCTAGAAAGGTGTGTGGTTTATCTGAATGCTCTATTAAGTCCACTCTTCTCAGTGTATTCCACAGATAATTGCTTTTGGGAAGGAGACTTTGCTTGCAATCTCTTTTACACAGATAAAGTGGGGAGCTCAGAACTTACTCAAATAATTCCATAGAGAAAGAAGAACAGACAGAACTAAAATCAGCCTAAAATTTAAGATAACCCTTAGAGAGTGCTACCTCTGTACTCGGCATAATGCTAAATGTTTCCCAGTACACGGAGTTTCGTCATTTACTCTTCCCATTCGCCCAAAGGCAGGTATCATTTTTATCCAATTTTACAGATAAAAGAGTGAAAGCTCAGAGAGGTTTAGAGACTTTTTGATAGTACCACAGTAAAACATTGGGGGATCCAGAACAAAAATGTGAGCAATGAGACTCCAGAGCTGTGCTCTAGACTGCTACTTCATTACACCGCGTCCCCAAGGAACATACACGGGCGAGTCTGCCCTTCATGTTCACTGTTATGCTAAGTCTTTTGTAACATTTTCACACGTAACTCCCTAAATCTGACCTGGGAGGTAAATGTGCTCATTCATGGGAAAACTCATTTCCAGAAAGAAGAATGAATTTGTTTAAGGCTCCCAAGTGGTAGAAACTTCTTCTGTGGTTTCTTTCACTGGGTTGCTTCCTGTGGGGTCCCCTATCCTTCCTTTCTGTCCCACTGACATGTCAGGGAGCTTGCCTAATCCTTCTATGACCAGCTCCACACATTTTTTTCATACTCACAAAACTATGTTTCTTTGAAAGCCCATCTATTATCCACTCACTCAACAAGCACAGGGTGAGATTTTACTACATACCAGCCCCTGCTGAGATGATGATGCAGAGCAGAGAGCACAACACAGTCCCTGTCCTCATGCAGCTCACTCTACAGGAGGAGAGACAATAAGCAAATGTAAAGTAAGAGAAGGTGAAACTGAGATAAACAAAGCAGGTTGAAAAAAATGGGAGAATAATGGTAGATGAGCTTTTGAATAAGATGGCCCAAGAAGACTCTTGGAGGCACTGACATTAGAGTGAACACTTAAATCAATCCTTAAACATAGGACTCTCTTTTCTCTCTGCTCCCCTCCCCACACTAAACACCAATACACACAAACACATGCACACACACATGAACATGTGCATGCTCTGCATTCCTCCTCTGACCTGAGCCTTCAGTCTTGGTTGCTTCTGCCTTCACAGCATAAAACTACCAGTTCGCCATTTACTATTCCATTCAGTGTTAATGAGCATCATCCTACAAGCTCATTAAAAGATGATATTGCCCAGCAGGTGTGGCTCAGTGGCTGAGCATCAACCCATGCGCACCAAGAGGTCCCCAGTTCAATTTCCAGTCAAGGTACATGCCGGGGTTGTGTGCTTGATCTCCCCAGTGCGGGGGCGCGGGGGGGCGGGGGGGAGGGAAGGGAGGGCAGGGGGAAGGGGTGTGCAGGAGGCAGCCAATCAATGTTTCTCTCATAGATGTTTCTATCTTTCTTTCCCTTCTCCCTTTCCCTATCTCTCAAAATCAATAAAATTATATATATATTTTTAAAAAGATGATCTCTGGGACAGAAACTAGTAGGTCTGGGATGGGAGCCTGTGATTCTAAAGCCCAGATAACATGGATGCAGGGACAGGTCCCAGTGTCTCACCATTTGATTTGTTCTTCCTCTGACACCTGGGAAAGACAGCGTCCTCTTCCAGACTAGTGGGGTGGCTCAATGATTGCCTTTGGAGTCAGCAAGACTTAGATTTCCAATCCTTACCCAGTTTCCCTAAGCCTTGCTTATCTAATCTGTCAAATGGGGGCAATGATACTACCTTCCTTGGGTTGCTAGAAAGACTACGGTACATAATACATGTGAAGCATGTGATACCAAGCTCTCAGGGAACCTCACTAAGAGCTATTTTAGTTCCTGTTCATCTGTCCCATGACACTATCTAACTGGTTCCACACACACACCCCTTCAGAGACCCTAAATAAGCTCTGGAGCCCCCCTAGAATTTTCTCTGCAGCTTCAGAGTCACTGACAAGAGAGAATGGCTTGCCCCAGTTATGCAGAAATCTAGTTTCGGAACCAGAATAGGAGGTGAGGTTGCCTAACTCCCGGATATTTTTTTTCACTACTTAGTCATCTCTATTCTCTGTTTTTAAGACATGCCTCCCTGATTTTCCAGGGAAAATGGGGTCCAGACGATGTTCTATTTAGAGACATCACAGTGGGATGAATATAGGTTAGGTCTCTCCAGTCACACTGCCTGGGTCAAAACTGTCTCGATCATCTAGATATCTAGTTGCAGCATGGCCTTGGGCCAGTACATGCTATGTTATATATATTTCTATATTTAATATATTTTTACTTTACATATATTTATTGTATATATATTTAATGTTACATATTTTTTGAGATAGTAAGTTAAACGTATAGCCTAGAGGTTGTTACCACAAACATCTAGTTTCAAATACCTGTTTTCCAGTTCTATGACTTTGGGCAAGGACTCTAAACTTCTTGAACCTCACTTTCTTTCATGTCTAAAATGGGAATTATGATATCGGATTCTTCGTTTGTGTGTGTGTTAAAATAGATAATCCATGCTTAACATAAACACCATATCCTACATATGGTAGATATTGAACAAGAGTGGTCATCTCTATGTCATAGATCTTGATCACAATTTGCAAGTGCCTTCGACCATCTGGGTTAACTTTGCTAATGTGAGGGCTATCTAATTATAGCTCTGATAAGAAGTTGACTATTTATTTCATGAATCCCAGGGACAACAAACTCAATATCTTGCTAAGTAGTATCGGGTAGCACTTATTTTCCAGATAGAAATGCAAACCTCTGCTTCTGAAGAAAAAATTTAGTTTCATCCTATGATGTCTGTATTTGTACTGGGCAATGCTTTCTCACACAGCACCTGTTTTCCACTGATGATAACTATTTTAGGATCCAGTTGGCTGCCCTGTGAATCTGTACCCCAGCACCCGGCACTGGACTGTCGCCTGCATCCTGAGCTGAAGTATTTCAACCTGCTCTCCAGCTCTAACACCTTAACTTATGTCCTGTCTGAACCGGTTTCACGGTTGAAAGGTCAATGTTTCAAAACTCATCTCTAATAAACAGAGGTGCCATTTGAGGTTTTCTGGTATGGGGACACCATTTTGGGCATTTTAATTTACTTTTATATGTTATTTTGTTTAATCCTCACTAAAAGCACCTGAAGAAGATACAGTTTCACCATTTTAAATATGAGGACACTAAGGCTCAGAAGGAGTGGCAGGCCACGGGGTGAGAGGAAACTAGCTGAAGTCACAGACCTAATAAATGTTTTGAATCTAGGCATATGTGACTCCAGATTTCATGGAGGAATAAGGGATTTGGAGGCTAAGAGATCTCAATCCACATCCTTAACTCTACCACTTGTTATATGGCTGGGTAATGTGGGGGAAACTCCTGAAACTCTTTGAGATGTACGTTCCTTATTTATGAAATAGAAACAGGTCCATCTACTTCACAGGGCCATCATGACCCTCGACAAGGATCTGTAATGTGTGCGGCACAGTGCCAGGCCTAGAGCACATGCTCCAAAGATGTCAGTTTCCTGCTTTCTTGACACTGACTCTCAGCAAGTCTTTTTTTTTAATGTCAAAAACTAATGGAATTAGAAGAATTCAGGTAAATGAGTATCTACAGCAATATTATACTTTAAATGGTTATTGAACAAACACACAAATACTTTTTTTTTTCCAGAAAGGAGAGAGGATATGGGAAGTGAGGGGATTTTCTTAAGTGCTATGAAAGCAAGGAGACCAGAGAGAAGGGAGTAGAGGCAAAGATGAGCTGGTTTGGTGCAGGACTTATGCAGGAATCAGTTGGCAGCTGGCTGAGCTGTAAAGTTGGGAATAAGGTAAGAGGGGTAACTGAGGATGAAAAGTTAGACTTGGGGATGGGTTGAGGAACTGAGGTGACCCCGAGAAAGGATGACTAAGCTCTCAGTGGGTAATGACATGCCTGTATCTAAACATAAAACATTTAAAAAAATCAAACTAGGTGTTTGGTGACTCAAACCTAGGGAGAGAGTCCTCAAACACTGGTGAGAACAAAAACACCACGGAAGGAAGAACATTTTGGGGAAGATTAATTACGTTGGAATAACGTTGTTTATTTTCATTGCTGTAAAACAACCTTACCATCCAGCATTTTTTTTTCTTTTTTTCTTTTTCAGGCAGACAGCATCTCCAGGAGGAAACACCCATGGATTTCAGTGCCTCATGCTGAGTTCCATCTGCTGCCATATTACTCAATGGCAAATGGCACCCATATTTTCCCTTGTGGAAAATGTATTTACTTCTTGGGATGTTTAAAAAGCATACTTCTTTTGGTTTATTTGATGTCATAAAGGGACAATCACAGTTAACTCCAAATATCTGAAATCTAATGGATTCATTGAACCACTGTTCCAATGTGTTTCTGGAGAAGAGAGGCAGATGTTAAAGATTCCCATCTTTGGACTAACTAGGAAACCACTTACAATAGCTCAGGTCATGGGGCTGCAGAGGAAGGCAGTCAGTGTGCTCTGGGAGTCTACACTTTTGTAGTCTCCCATGAGCTCAGTGAAAGGCTGGTTGTGGGATCTTCAGGAGGCTAAACTGTCTGTGTGTCCAAAGGGGCATGGATTAGGGAGACACACTGGCTCAAGCTGAATTTCTAACTTTTTCACTTACCAGTTATGCGAATGTGGAGCCTGCTCTGAGTACCGGTGTCCTCTCTGAGATGTTTCCATAGTGCTAACAATCTGAATTACCAGGTATGAGGCACTTTGAACAGAGTACTTACTCGGCCATCAGGCCCATAGACAATGCTCAGACAAGAGGAGTTTTTCTTTCCTACTAATTTTTCTCAATTTCTTTAAGTGGAAAATGAAGGCAGTTATTCCCTGACAGTTGTAGAGAACTGAAGAACTCAAATATAAATTACAAATCATAGTGCTATTGCTACTTGAAAATGTCCTTATTTTGGCATATTGTGGTGTTAAATAAGAATGCAAGCACTTATGGGGTGTTTCTTTTAAAAATATTTTTATTGATGTCACAGAGGAAGGGAGAGGAAGAGACAGATTGAAACATCAATGATGAGAGAGAATCACTGATCAGCTACCTCCTGCACGCCCCACATTGGGGATCGAGCCCGCAACCCAGGCATGTGCCCTGACTAGGAATCAAACCGTGACCTCCTGGTTCATAGGTTGATGATCAACAACTAAGCCATGTTGGCAGGGCTGGGGTGTTTCTTATGTGCTGGATACTATGCTCGGTGCATTTATTAGTTGTATAAGTCAGAGGAAGTAATACTAGTTGCTATACTAACAGTCCCCAAATAATTATATATATATACTGTCCTTACCACAATCTAACATGGCTGTGGCAGGAGCAGCTTTCCCCCATCCCTCCTGAGTAGCACCTTTCATCTCGGTCCTCCTTAGGACCTCAGAATCTCCCTCTGGACTTATTTTTCATACCCAACTGGCAATGAGTGAAGGATCAGTGAGTAGAAGATCCTGAGGTCCTTAGCTGGAAATATTCTTTATCATAAGGGTCCCATTCTTCTGCCTAGATTTAAGCACCAATGTCCTCACTTAGAAATAAGGGGCAAGAAGACCATTTATGTTCTCATAAGGAAAAGGAAACATTTTACTGAATACATTGTTTGCCTCTGCTCTATTATTTCATTCAATCTTCACAAACTAGTTGCAAGAGAGGGCTTAGTCTACATACGTTACCAATGGGAGGCTTAGAGCTGCTAAGTTACTTGCGCAAAGTCACACAATTAGCATTGACAAGCTGGTTCCCCTGATATTAACTTGAACTGCCCACGCTTTGAATTGGAAGCACAGATAGATGAACGTGGAGGGAGGTCCATTAGCATACTCAGATGGGATAGATGGGGTAAGGATCACCCAAAGAAATATTAAAACGTTCATAATTGTGGATTTTTAATGTCTAACATCCAACAGCCCCAAATAAACACTACAAGAGATCATCTTCTCCAGAAATAAAGTCTCAGTAAAATTACAGTGTGAGAAATATTGAGATCCTTTATGTGCTTAGGACTGAGCTAGAAATACAAACAGCATATGGTTCTAGTTTCTGACTCCCAAAGGTTTTGGCCACGTGGAGAAACTAAGACAAATGTTTCTGTAACACTCAATAAAAATGGCATCATTAGGACAAGAGAACATACCTGCAGACGGCTACATAAACTAATTTTTAAGAGATCAGATCTTTGAGGGAGAATATCTAGGTTTAAGCCTTGCTTTATTCACTTATTATGCATGTGTTTTGGATGACTTGTTTTCACGTTTCTGAGTCTCAGTTTCCTTACTTGTTAACAGGGAAATTTTAACAACTAATTATTTTAACAACTAATCATAGGGTCATGAGAGAAAAAGATGTCCATATATATAAATAGACAAATATATATAAGAACTGTCTATAGTTTTGCTTTAGACAGATGTTTATTAAATATTCATTTTCTTCTTCCCTTCATGCAACAATACTATGAAAAGTATTTTAAAAGTACTACCATTTATTAGAAGTCTATTATATCTCACTTGATGTGCTAGGTACTCAGATGAGTTACTGTTTGATTCTCACAAGCCTCTTGTTTAAGAGGTAAAGTCACGTGCCTGACATCACAACACAGTTGTAGAGGCCCCGGTGCTCTGGTCCCAGACCCACCTATGCCGCCCATCATCACACTTGGGCTGTGGAGGTCATCCAGCCCAATCGTTGGTTGTGTTCTGCTTCTTTAGGGACTCAGAGACTCTCCTTGAATACTTCTGGTATTAGAGGGCTCACTCCTCTCTCCAACACTTATAACATCTATCAGGCAGATTCTTGGTTCAAAACTCCTTTCTGTGGGGCAGAAATGTCCTTTCCTGTAACTTTTACCCATCAGTCATAGTGCCGCTCTCTGGGGTTCACCCAGAACAAGTCTACTTCTTCTACCTCAAGGCAGCAACTGGGACATTTAAATTAATTCATGATGAGTCTTAAGATTTTCTTCCTTGGTAAAATATTCTCGGTTTTTCAACTTCCCTATGACATCGGGGTCCTTCATCCACAAGTATAGTGACTCCAGGCACTTTCCAATTTGTTAATATTATTCTAAACGTGCTGTGCCCAGAAACAGAAGTGATTTCCAGTTAGAGGCCAGAACACGGAACAGCAGTCTCTGTCCTGGGCTCAGCATTCTCATTCAGAGGACTTGAGACCCCACTAGCTTTCTCAGCAGCCTTGCTCTGTCATTGGCCCCTGCTTTCCTTGCAGTCATCATATATGCAAAAGCCGGAGGACTTCTAGTCCAGTGTATTAATTACACTTCTAATCCTATCTCTGTTTCAGAAACCTGATAAGCATGATCCATTATCATCCTTTAAATTGTTGTTGGGAATTTTGAGCAGGACTGGGCTTGAGCTCTATGCCCTGACCAACACCCTTAGAATTCTCCCCGTGACCACACAAACAATAACCTCCACAGAGGATGAGGTCACACAGAATATTAAAACTGATGCGCAGAAACAGCCCACTATCAAGGGCAGCAAACAGAAGAAATGGTGACTCCAAGAGAGATAATAAAACAATCTGAAATAGATATGTATCTTACTATCAAAGCAAAAGAACTTTTCAGAGGAGAACCTGAAAATTAAACTTGTAATCTGAAATGTATAGAGCCAGCAGAGTTTTAAACAGAAGTTTAGACACAACTGAAGAAAGAATTAGTAAAACAGAAAATACATTTTAGAACACTGCTTAGCATGAAGCACAGAGATGTGAAGATTTAGAAAAGTTGTAAGAGGGACACCTGATGGGCTGGTCAACCAGGGGCATGTCTTCATGGTATGGGAGAAACTCTGAAGGTGGATTGCTTGATAAGCCCTGGCCAGTCATTATGCTCTGACCTTCTTTACCCAACTAATATCTTCCACTCATTGTCATTCATCTCACCTTAAACCACCTTTCCTACCCTCCTAATCTATCCTTTCTGCCAAAAAGCACCAGGTCCACCCGAGAGGAGGCAGTGAGTCTGATGCAAGGAAATATTGGAGATTCCAACAACTGCTTGAACCGCTCAAATAATGATGCATGTCCTAAGCGAGCACCCCCACATGTTTTTGGAATATTCTGAACTACATAGAGCTACAAATCTTTAACTTTAAAGTATTCTCAGTTCTCTCCTAATACTCAAACTATATATTATTATTACATTTTTAAACACAGTTATCAGTTTATCCAAGTTAAAGATGACCCAAGTAAATAGTTCTGTCCCTTTAAATGTGCCAAGATCCCCAGATAACCTCCACCAGTGAATTAAACATCGGGTGATCCATCAGTTAAAGTTATTTCTGGAGTAGTTATAATTTAAATCATTTTAACCAGAATTTACAGGCACTTAAACATAGGTACTGCCTGTAACTGTGCTTTATGGGCAACATAAATGATGGTGGGCCTTTCTCCTCTTTCCCTGTCTGTTCACATCACAGAAAATCATACATAATAACCAGAGATATCTAGCACATAGTACATTCTTTTGCCTGATGCTTTAGGTAGGGACGGATATACAAGAAGGTGCTGGCATGGTACAAGGATGGTGGCAGGAAGAAGGGATTCTGTTATCTCTTTCAGGAGCAAGTACTGTTAAGTTGCATTAAAACCCCACATAACTGGCTTTTTATGAACACTTTATGGTATTATTACAAGTGTTCATTTCCCAAGGAAAAAACCATCTTAAGGAGATCAAACAAGTTGTAAGCTATGGCATCTGGAGGCTGTTATGAGCTGAATTGTGTATCCCTCCAAATTCATATGTTGATGCCGTAACCCCTTAGAACAGTGGTTCTCAACCTTTCTAATGCCGCGACCCTTTAATACAGTTCCTCATGTTGTGGTGACCCCCAAACATAAAATTATTTTCATTGCTACTTCATAACTGTAATTTTGCTACTGTTATGAATCATAATGTAAATATCTGTGTCTTCTGATGGTCTTAGGCCTGTGGTCGGCAAACTGCGGCTCGTGAGCCACATGCGGCTCTTTGGCCCCTTGAGTGTGGCTCTTCCACAAAATACCACGGCCTGGGCGAGTCTATTTTGAAGAAGTGGCGTTAGAAGAAGTTTAAGTTTAAAAAATTTGGCTCTCAAAAAAATTTTAATCGTTGTACTGTTGATATTTGGCTCTGTTGACTAATGAGTTTGCCGACCACTGTCTTAGGCTTATAGCCTAAGACCATCGGAAAACACAGATATTTACATTACGATTCATTAACAGCAGCAAAATTACAGTTATGAAGTAGCAATGAAAATAATTTTATGGTTGGGTGTCACCACAACATGAGGAACTGTATTAAAGGATCGCGGCATTAGAAAGGTTGAGAACCACTGCCTTAGAACCTTGTATGTGACAGTATTTGGAGATAGGGTTTTTCAAGAGGTAATTAGGTAAAATGAGGTCACAGTGCTAGGCACTAATCCAATAGGGCTAGATGTTCTTTTAAGAAGAGAGGATTAGCACAGAGACAAACACACAGACTAAGGGGCAACCATGTAAAGACATAACAAGAAGGCAAACCATCTGTAAGGCAAGGAGTGAGGCCTCAGTAGAAAACAAACCTGCAGATACTGTGATATTGGGCTTCTAGCCCCCAGAACTATGACAGAGCCCGTTTCTATGACTTAAGCCATTCAGTCTGCATTACTGTGCTATGGCAGCCTGAGCTGACTAATACTGGAACCCACAACACATCTTGGACAGGGCTGGAACGAGGGGGTTCAAGGTAAGGGAGGCCCTCATACCATCGCTACAAGGGCATCATTGGGCTTGCATGGCCCGATGAATAAAAAGCTGCTTAAATTTCTACCTTAGGCCTTTTGTTGCCATACCCTAGTCCTGCCTCAAACAGCTAACAAGAGACCTTGCAACAAACTCCCCTGCAAAAACCTCACAAAAGAGGTATTTAGACAGGTTGAAAATTTCTTGAAATTTCCTGTATTTAGCCAGTTAGGTCCTGTTTTCATTAATTCACTGAAAACACTTTGAGTGCCTATCATAATTCCAAGTATTCTGTTAGCTTCTAAAAGGGACTATCAATCAAAAGAGAATTATTAAGCACCAACTATACACTAGCACAATGTCAGGCCATTACAAAGAAGATACCTCAATAGATATTAGGGAGCTTTCCTTGGACCCAGATGCTGAGCTTGTTTCCATGTGAGACACACAAAGTGAAAAAGGCATGGCTCTGCCCACCAATGGCTCACCATCCTTCTGTGGAAGCAGATATGTCAGCAGTAACTCTAGCACAGGCTTATATTATAATAAAGAGGCAGGAATACTGAAATACTTCATAGGGGCACAGGGAAGAAGTAAATATGTTAACTGAACGGATCTACGAAGGCTTTTGTGGAAGATGTGGGTTTTCCGTGAAACTTTGAACTTTTAAGCAGAACCTCACAGGAGAAGATGGGGACTGCATCTTGGCTACAAGTCCTCAAAAAAGTACCTATATCCTGCGCATCCCTGAGTGATAACACGTGACAAGGAGGTGACAGTTTTGCTGGCAGAGGTGGGAATTAGATGGGCCTGCACACGGTGAGAGATGTATGACATGAGAGGCCTTACATAAGAGGGGGATGTTCCATAAACTGGATGTCTGGGTTCATGCAGTTGACATCCCCGGATCTTACTCTTCTTTTCCATAAAAGTGGGGGTCGTAATAAACAACTGGATTCCAGACTTCTGGATTTCACGACCTAATACACTTTACCAACATCAAGAATGGAGTGCAACATCTTTCCAATGTGGCAAAGTCAAGCCTTTAAAATGCCAACTATGTTCTGATCTCATCTTGCTAGCCAGTGGACTACACCTGGGAACTACCCCTAGGGTCCAAGGACTACCTGCCTCTAAGATTTGACCTCTAGGAGGAGCAATGCCTATTCTTTTGGAAGATTCCAAAATCTAAATCATAACTTGTAAATGGGTGGTCCATGGGCTGAATTTGAGCTATGGCTGGGTTTGGTTTGGATTGCTATGTGTTTAAAAAGAATTTGCATCAGAAGCCAACAGTGAAAAGTGGTGAAATTCATATAAAAATCCAGATTTCTCACTGTGTAAGCATGTGTTTTAAATTGAGTTTCTGTCAACCTTGCCTGTCAGCCATTGACAGGACTGCTCCTCCTCCAGGGCGGGTTTTCCAGGCCCCTCCCAGCTGTGCATTCCAGTAAGGTATCTGTCTGGCCTCTAGAGGTCCCTGGTTGAAATCCTATACAGTGGGACCTGGGTACGGTTATTCTCATCAACAGATGTCAGTTCTTTCATCAATGAAATGGACATAATGTGGGGAATAAGTGAAAAGATGAATATGAATTCTTTGGAAGCTGTAAGTACTGGACTAGTGCAAAGTTTTAATAGTTTATAGTTGATGATGAGTTTGGGCCACTCAGACTCTTTCTCACAAGGTTACTGAGTCAGTCACTTAGAGGTACTGGAGCAAATGTGGTTTCTACTCGGAAGAGTAAGGTTGGGCAGTGAGGAAAACACAGTAAAAGTGGTGGAAATTCAGGTAGTGCTTGTCTCTGAGAAGGTGAGGTAGGCAGAAAAGCAGGGAACTAAAAGAGAACACAGGAGCCATCATGATAAACCTACTGGTGGTTGGTTACCATTATAGCTAGTAACAGTGATTCTTACTATGCAAAATTCTCCTGTAATACTGACATCCAACAATGTAACAATCACAAGCTCCATTACTAAAGGCCTCATCTGTGCCAGGAATGTGCTGGGGGTTTATTCAACTTAATTCCAAACATAGTTATTGAGGCCCAACCATGTGCCTGAAACTGGGGACATAATGATGCCTAAGGCAGGCAAGGCCCCTGCCCTCATGAGGTTGAGTGTGGGAGACAGATGTTAAACAGCTGTATTCATGAAACCCTTTTTTATTATCAATGTAGTAAATGTAGAAAGAGGAAGTTCCTTGTGCTATTGGGGTGTATAATAGATGGATCTCACCTACTCTCAGAAGGTCAAAGAAGACTCCTGAGGAAGGAACATTTAAAATTAAACCTTAAAGTTGTATAGAGTTAACCAGGTGGCAGAGGTAGGGAGAGCTGTGTAGGCAGAGAGAGCAAACTTATATGAATTATTCTTTTTAGGCCTTGGGAGGATTATTCCAATTTAACAGATCAAAACCTGTTAAGAAAGACTGAGTTAAACCGTAGCGACAATGTTGAGATTGGACCCCAAAGCCATGAGCTCTCTCCTTAGTTTTGTCAGTCTTATATTCTCTACAATTTACAGCATTTCTTACCATTACAAAAAAAGAATAGATAATTTTACCAGGACATTTCCCCCTCTCTCATAGTCAAGTCCTAATCCTTGCTGGAATCACATTTTATGAGTCTGTCATTTATAGTAATCTTTCCCTCCTCCCCACACCCCAGACTATAAACTTGACAAAGGCCGGTCAAGTATGCTTTGGTTCAGTATTCCTCTTCATGACTATTCCCAGGCCTGCACATACTAGGTGCTCAATAAATACTTGTGTGTGTGTGTTGGGGGGGGGGGGGAATCAGCAGATATGAAGCAGGAAACACTTGCCAGAATCTGTGAGCAAGTATTTAGACTTGAATTTTCCCCAGCACAGACAAGAGGGAGCTGTGTATAATTTTCCACAAACAGAAGATCAATTTTTGCTGTGACAGCACAAGTCCAGCCTGGTGGGGAAAGTCAAGTCACATGTCTGCCCCTGGTGTAAAGTTGTAGATTTTTGGCAGATGCATTCTACCATTTTGGCTGTCACATTTGTATTTGTGTGTGTGTGTGTGTGTGTGTGTGTGTGTGTGTTTCTTCTCTGATAGTCTCCTTCTGTTTCCGTGGAAAAAAGCCAAGAATTGAAGTGGGGGGGATAGCGAGAGAATCAAAGAAAGAACTAGCTATTCAAGTTCCATCAGAAGCGATCAAGGGATTTTCTTTATTAGAGGCAAAAGACTTTAGAAGCAGTACCAATAATCGTAGCCGTGGAAACAATAACAGTAATAGCAATAATATAACCATAGATTAATCCTGTCAACAATTTAAACTCACTAAGCATTTACTGATTACTTGCTATATGCCAGGACCAGTATCATTAATTTTTTTTAATTTACCAAACCATCCCATAATTCTAGTGACCAACTTGTGAGGTAGGAAATACTATGTCCATTTTACAGATAAAATAATTGAGATGAGGAAGGAAAGACTATAACATGATCAAGATCATCTGGCTTGAAAACAGAAAGAGCTATAATTTAAACTCAGGCCCATGTAACATTTCCTCCCTGTAACACACTTTCTCTTCCAAAGGAGACTGACCATTTCTAGGCTGTTTCTCATTGTTTTGGGGCAAAGAGCCTTTAGGAAGGATGATTTGATTTTCCTCTTGACTTGATTCCACAACGATGTTTCTATTTTATTTGGTTGAACTATTTAGTAAGGACTTGGTCCTGGTTCCACATTAGAATAGTATTAAAGTATTACAATTAGACTTACAAAATTACCGGGGCTATATATAATAAACTAGCCTAAAACATACTAGTACAGCTTTCCTGCTGATTGGTAAGTTCAAGAAAAGAGGTTGGATCTCAATTCAAAACTCACCTGCACCATTTTATAGTTGCATTAATTGGGGACTAATACTTTAACCCCTCTAAGTGTCTATTTCTTCCCATAAAATAAGGCAATACCACTTCACCTCATGATAATACTATGAGGACTAAGAGAATCAATGTCCATAAAATCCCTCATCAGCAGACAGGCAGCACCTATTCATGCCTCTCCTCCTTCTCCTTGGATTCTGCCTCGAATTGTTTGAACCACTTTCCCTGACATCTCCCAAGAGCTGCTCTTCCAACCTGTACCCTTTCATGTGGTCTCCCTCGAGTCTTTGTCCAGCTATGCACTACACTGCTCCTTTAACCTTTCTTTTCTCATAAATCAATCACACCACCAGTCCTCTTTCCTCCACAGAGTGATTTACTTTATTTCTTCCTCTACTGGAGGCAGAGCAGGATGTGAAATGTAGTCACACTCATGGGAGTTGTGGGAGAAGAAAGATGTGGGCTCCTGGGAAGCTACGAGGAGCTTAACTGTCCCATCAGAATTGGGGGCTTTGTGGAGGAGGCTTCCCATGCCTCACCATGCTCTTTCCCGAGGTTCCCAACACCAGGGAGGAGGCCAGCAGGCCAGTTTCTGGATCAGCACAGGATATGGTTGTAGAGATGAAGGCACCTAATCGCTCACCTCCTTCTGACATGCTGCCTTCAAACCTGGGGTGTTTTCCTCCTTGCACTCTGTCAAATGTGGTTTTAATCAGCGGCAACCACAAAAAAACAAACTTGAGGATTTTTTTTTTCTTTTCAATTTCCATGGCTGAATAACTTTGCAGGGGCCTATAAGAGCCTAGTTCGACCCTCCAAGGTGCAGACGAGCAGATGGAAAACAGGTGGGTTGTGAACCAAGCGCTGGCCATGCGCGTCACTTCTCACAGCAGCAGTGAGCCCACTGATGCCAGAGGAGGCACAGTGCACGTGGCTGCTCAGCTCTGAACCCGTCCCAGCCCTCCACTCCCCGCTGCCAACCTATGGCCGAAGGTGCTGCCACAGCGAGCTCAGGAAAACACAGCTGTGAGCTCTCCGCAAATAAACTCCTTTACTGGCTCCCTGCCGCTTAACGCAAATTCAAGATTTACTGCAAGACTTGCAAGTTCCCTAACTGCACCAAATTCTTGATGCCATATACCTTGATCATGCCATTCTTGCTTTGCCCACATGGCTAAGTCTGACTCATCCTTCAAAACCTTGCTCAGAATCCGCCTGCCAGGGACCCTCTGGTCTCTCAGACCATTGCGTTTCCTCAGAATTTTCACAGCTTCTCCAGGTTTGTCTTCGGATGCTATTCATACCCTCCTGTATTGTAATTATTTACTTATTTATCTATCCTCTTAGACTGTGAGTAATTAGGGGATGGAAATATGACCTATTTAGCGTGGTCCTGACTCATGTGAAAACTACATGTTACATAGCAATAAAAACACATGGGCTTGGAGTGGAATAGACTTGGATTTGAATCCCCCTCACTGCCATTTCCTCTCTAGGTCATCGTGGGAAAGTTACTTCACTTTGCTTAGCCTCAGTTTGCTCATCTGCAAATTAGGGACAGTACATACAAGACCCCCCTCATAGCACTAAATGAGATAATGCCCGCAGAGTGTGTAGCGCAGTTCTTGGCACACAATGAATGCTATTATACTTACTATAAATATTAATTTTGGTGCTCTGCAAATGTTTCGTGGGTGAGCGGTTGCCATGAACCATGACGGTAAATGGTTCTAACGAAATGGACTGAACCCAGGCTTTTGCCTGAAACACCATTGACCTAGGAATAACTCTGAGGCTTTGAGCTGTTCATTAGACTTTATTAAAATTATTTTAACCTTTGGTGGTTGCCAGAGCCAGACATGCCGGGGAGCTGAGGTTGGCCACAATGAGCTGTGTCTTCCCACGCATCCCCACCTCTGGCAGAGCCATAGAGGGGCCCGGGCGGAGGGCCAAGGGAACATACTCCTCACTCAAACCTGCACACTGACGTGTGTCTTTTCAAAACTGGCAGAAAGGTTCAGCTGTTTGGATCTTTGGGTGACACTGAGTCTTTTAGCTTAAAAATATCTACACACGCCCACCTGACTCCAAAAACCTGATCTGAACCCAAGTACAGGCCAGTCTGACCTTGTGTTGCCCTACGGAGAAGAAATCCCTGACTCTCATTACCTTATGTGGAGGTGGAGTTTATCATCAGCACCACCACGAGCCTACCACTGGGTAAACGGTCCCAGGAGTTCTTGCTATAGCCATGATTATCCCCAAGTTCTATCTCGAAGGGGGATTAGAGGTCTCCTGGCACTGCAGTGAAGGGCTCAGGACCTTACTGTGGGGTACAGAGTTACTTACTTTTCCATGAAGGCACCTGATGAGCCTACTTCTGAGGGGTTTATCCTTTCTCCCCTTGTCCCTGCCTACCTCCAAGTAAAGTTTCTTCTGTTTTATTGCCCACGGTCCAGTTGCCTTCTCTTCATTCACTGTGGGTCAGAACCAGCCTTCACTGCCTTTGAGAGGCTTACCTTAGTTATATCTAAGCTCATATCTAAATAAGGTCACATTCTCAGGTTCCAGTGGACATATCTTTTGGGGGTCCACTATTCTATCCACGATGCTTACCCCTCTTTACCCTTGCCTGCCTATCTGCTACCTGCTTTTCAAGTCTCTTTAGGAATGACTCCCTTTTGGAATGTTTACCTTAACATAGACTCAAGTTAGTTGCTCCTCTGAGCTCCAATGGAGTACCATCTTTTGTTTTGTTTTGTTTTTTGGACATTAGCATGTAAGGTGTGTAAGTGACAGACCAGGACTAGACTGAGATATTTCAAATCACCACCTCTCATGGACTAACTTGTGTCTTCCCCAAATTCATATACTGAAGCTTAAATCCCAATATCTCAGAATGTGACTGTATTTGGAGGCAGGGTTTTTAAAGATGTAATTAAGCTAAAATAATATCATTAGAGTGAACTCTAATCAAATATGACTAGTGTCCTTATAAGAAGAGAAAATGTGGCCAGAGATAAAGAGCGAAGACCATGCAAAGACACAGAGAGAAGATGACCACCTGCAAACTAGACAGAGGTTTCAGGAAAAAATCAACCTATGGACACCTAGATCTTGGACACAGAACTGTGAGAAAATAAATTTCTGTTTTTGAAGCCACTTACTCTGTGGTGCTTTGTGATGCAGCCCTAGAGGGTTAATATACCACCCAAGAGAAAAACTACTCATGATGTGTTAAAAAATTGACATGGGATTTGGAGTTAGAGTAGTTTTCTAACTATTTGGGCAATGTGCTCAACCTCTCTGAGTCTTATATAGAAAATATAAATAAGAACTTTTTCCTTCGGATTTTCTTAGGGCCCTGAAAACTGAGGTCTAGTTATTTGTGCATATGTTCATTTCTTCCACAGTCACACATGAGGTGACCATGACTGTTATAGGTGCTGAGCACAGATCACTGAATATGATCAACAGGGTCACCACTCATGTGGCGGCCACATTATAATGCAGGGAAGAAAGACACAGCAAAAGAACAAACAAGAAACATCAGATAGTGAAAGGCGTGACAATGAAAATCAAGGAGTGATGTGATAGGATGTTTGGGGCGAGGGGGCTCTTCTTGAGATTGGTGACTGATGTGATTTGCTGTCTAAAACTTATGAATGTAATCCTTATTAACAGCCATTAACAGCACCCTCAAGCCAAGCTGTGTTTCTTTCAACAAAGCAAATAATTTGGTTTTGCATCAGTGTACTACCTCTCCATTGTGTTAACATGTCACTGTGTTTTACAGACATCTCACTAAATCTTATCAATAACTTTGAGAAGCATAGGTCAGATAGCAACCTATTTCCTAGGTATGCAAATAGATACCCACAGGGTTCAACTGTCACACCTACCATCAGTGACCATCAAGGAAAGAGCTGGCATCAAATCATTCAGTTCACATTTACTGACTAAGAGCATAAGTATTCTAGAAGAAAAGATAGGGGAAAAACTTTATGACACTGGTCTGGGCAATGATTTCCTGGAGATGATACCAAAAGAACAAGAAACAAAAGCAGAAACAGACAAATGGGGCTACATTAAATTAAAACACTTTTTCAAAGTAAGGCAATATATGGAATGGGAGAAATATTTGCAGATTACATATGTGATAAGGGATTAATATTCAAAATATGTAACAAATTCCAACAACTCAAGAGCAAAAGAAATAAATATGCCAACTTAAAAAGGGGCAAAGGACTTGAATAGACATACAAATGGTCTACAGGTATACCAGTATGATAAGATGTTCTTCATCACTAATCATCAGGGAAGTGCAAATCAAAACCACAATGAAATAACCACATAACAACAAACCACACATGTTAGGACAGCTATTATCAAAAACAAGATAAAAATAAAAGATAAAAGTAGTGGCTAGAATTTGAAGAAATTGGAACCCTTGTGCACTATTAAATGGGAATATAAACTGGTGTAGCTTCTATGAAAAACAGTATGGCAGTTCCTTAAAATATTAAAAATAGAACTGTCATACAATCCAGCAATCCCACTTCTGGGTATATATATCCAAAAGAATTGAAATTCAGATCTCAAAGAGTTATCTGCACTCTCATATACTTTTGCAGGATTATTCACAATATCCAATTCATGAAAACAACTTAAAGTCCACCGACAAATGGATAAAGAAAATGTGGCATATACATACAATGGAATAGCATTTGTTACTAAAAAAAAAAAAAAAAAGGAAGGAAATTCTTCCATAGACAACATCCTGGATGAACCTGGAGGACATTATGCTAAGTGACATAAGCCAGTCACATAAGGACACACGCTGCAGGACCCCATATATGAGGTATCTACAACAGTCAAACTCACTGAAACGGAGAGTAGAATGGTGCCTTCCAGGCTGGGATAATGATATATTTGTCCGTATATGACCCACAGTCTCCAGCATTCAATGTTGAATTGACTTTTTTATTAGTATCATTAACAATAAAAACCACATTTTATTTCTGCCATCAGAAAATTATTTTTGGCTAAATTTATTTTTCATATCTTCTGATGATCAAAACACAAATTTAAGATACATTTTATGACACTTTCTTTCCTGCCAAAGAATTGCAAATTTCCCTTTTTCTTAGAAGCAATGTGGATTTTATGCCAATACCATTCTAAAGAATGGGGGTGGTTTGGGTGGGGAGACAGAAAGAATTAGAGTATTTTTTTTTTTTAGGCAGGGCAATCCAAGGCCATTTCCCAACATGTGTTCAAACAGAGTTTTTCAAAGAGGATTATAATAAATACACCCAATGCAACTGATTATTAGCTGAACATCAGAAGTTTTTGAGATGACCTTGACCAAGTTAGGTAGTCTAACAATGTTTTGAGAGAAATTGGTCTGGGTCAGTGCCAATATCAAAAAGTACCTTTACAACAAATTAAAAAGACAAGACCTTCTGTTGGAAATCCTTTTTTATTCAATATAATGTAAAAATATACTTTAAATAAGAAATTTACATAAGAATAATCAAAGGACAGGAAATAAAACTATTCACATCCCCTCATCATAAGACAAAAATTATGGTATGTCATTATACATATAGATCTATCTATATAGATCTATATCCGAGTATATCTTTTTCTCAATCAATACTATATTTTTAGCATTCTTTTATGTTAGTGAATCTCTATTATCATATTAAAGTCTAAAACAGATTAGCTATAAGATTCTAGTTTGAATATTCCAATTTTTATTTTGCTTTAAAAATTTGTTTTGTATAAGATGCTGCAAGAAAAGCCTCGTACATGTGCTTCTGAATATTTTTTCTCTCATTTCAAACCCCCACCCCATCTAAAATATTCTTAAAATGAAGATGGATTTGTAAAGTACTTACTTGGCCTAAGAATATCAGCCTATTTCACGGGAATTATTTTATTGACTAATTCTCAAATAACTACTTGAGGTAAAGCTCTGCTCAGGCTGCCAGTGATAGTACATTGAAAATTATACCTTTCTCTACAAAACCAACATTCTAGTGGCTGTAAGATTTGTATTAAACAATGAACATACTCCAATATTTTTATTGTCTCTCATCTCTGTGACTGTTTCTAGAGGCCAACAGAAATACATTTTATAGAAAGTAAAATACAGAAACAAGAAACACTTCCTGAGTTGCCGAATGCAAAATCTGGCAGAGTGCTTTAACATTCATTCCTTCTAAGAGGGAGGGAGGTGAAGGCTTTCTTCTCTGTCCCTAAAGAATCAGGTTAAATGAACCATTTACAAGTTCACAGAAACTGGTTTTATTTACCCCCGAGTTTCCTATGTAACCCATCATCTGAGGGTCACTATAAACTGGCAGCTGAATAATCATAGCAATAACATTTGCTATATTTTATTTCACATGCCAAAATCACTTGATTATGCATCTCTAGGGGGGTGTAAGTTAGATTTAATAACCAAGATGGCAAACCTTAGAGCTCCTAGACACATATGAAAGCAGAAATGCCAGAGAAGGGTGAGGTCTTAACAGGTGTTTCATGAAGAAGAAAGCATCACACAGGGCAAGGGACTGCCATTTATTGTGCACTTACTATGTGTCGGTTGCAGGGCTGAGCATTTTCACATACTTTATCTCTCTACTTTTCAATAAGTAACCTAAGGCATATTTCTAAGATACAGATTTTTAAGGTTTGTTTCTAAGAGCAAACAGAGAGGTGAATTGAAGTGGCTGCACTGTGATGGCCAAGGCATGCTTGAAGCAGGGTTTGAACACATAGCATTTAGTTCTCAACCCAGCACTATGTTTTGTTAAAGTTGGAGTAGCGTACTCATAATAGGAGATATGCAAGTAGAGATTGGAAGACCACCTATAGTGAATTTTATTGAGGATATTAAAATATTTGCTGGGAGATAAGATATATGCACTTCAAATTCTGGTAAAATCTCAAGATTCCCTATTTTTGTAATTATCAAAAACAAACAAAAAACAGCAATTAACAACAGTTACAAATGCCTACACTGTGATCATGAACCATTGTGCCTAGTTGTTACTAGAGCAAGGATGCACTCATCTTGGGCCTGGAAGAGCAACCTGTATTCAAACTTGTGCAACTTTTGACAGCTGGTTTCTGTCTCTGTGTTCTTGGCTTTTTTTTTCATCTAGAAAGCCACATTTCTTTATTATCCACAACTATTTCCTTTAGACCAACCTCTTCTTTTCAGCCTACCAATCATTATAGTTATTTATGCTTTTCTCTACTTTTCCAGACTGTGAGCCTTAAAGTAAAATAATCATGTCAGATCCTTTATTCAAGTGCCTAGCACAGTGCTTGACATGAAGGAGGGCCTTGATATCACTTAGTGAATGAAATGATCAAGTAGGTATTAAGGGAACCACAGGGTCGGTGCTTCTGAAGGGTGTCCCAAGTCACAAGTAGCAGCATGTAGGGAGGCATGGATACCTTTGAAGGGCAAGCATGGCTGGTATGAAGAATTCAAAGAGGCTTAGTATTTTTGTAGCAGGGTGACTATGGAAGGCAATGAGATCCTAGAGATAGATGGGCCTGTATGTATTTTTTTAAATGACTTGAAATTCTCTTGAGGACAGCAAGAAACTTCTCAGAGAAGGGGATTACAGAGTGGCAGATTCAAAATGGTGCTTAAGAATCATCACTCTAACTTCTATGTAGAGTAAAAGGGGCAAAACTGTGAGTACAAGGACCAGTTAGGAGATCATTGTTGTCCAGGTGAAGCCCACCTTCTTCAAGGTGGAGTGAGATGTCAGATGTGAGGACAGTGAACAGGTAGCCTCACTAGGATTCTGGAAGTGGTAGGGCACTAGGGATAAGGGTTAATGGTGTGTCAAAAATAACACTCTGGCTTCAGGTTAAGTGGTTTGTGGATGGTCCTACTGTCCATTAGGATAGAGGATAGAGGAGGAGGAGGAAGATAAGTTCAGTTTCAGTACTTCAAGTTCGAGCTGTCTAATACGCAGTAGACTGTGAAAGTACAGAACTCATAAAAAGAACAGAGTGAGAAACCTAGACTTGAAACAATGCAAGGGTTCATTGAACTTAATGCAGATTGATACTTAAAACTTTCCTAGGATATAACTGAATACATGAGCATCACAAGAGGTTACCCTGGACATACTGGGAAACTAACTATGACTGAGGGTTATGTTGGAGTTGCCAACTGTTTCCTTTGTTCTAAAAAGGCTTATGAAATAAGGCAATCATTTTTATTCAGGTCAACAAGATAAACTAAAATGCCACATTTGAGTACTGTAGACGAGAATCATATTGATTCATTATAGGGATAGAGATTATTTCCAAGGAGAAAATGACGTATGTATTAAATGCAATGAGTTTGAGACATAATTAAGGCAGAAGGACCATCAGAAGAAAAAAATAATAATTAAACTCATAAAGGGACTCATGAATGAGTAAATGAATAAAGGAATAAAACTTTACATACAATTAAATTAAGCTACAGTGAAAGCAAGGTTAAATATATCAAGTCAATTTTCTAGAAGAAAATTTTGAAAAATTTGAACAGGACAGAGTGTTATAGATTAGGATAGTGTGACTTTTTTTTTACCCTCAGCGAGATCAACTATACCTTCCCTACCACAATTGTTTTTAAAAACCCAGACACATACAATACAGAATAAAAATATTAATTTAAAAAGAAATTGGTTTCTAAAAAGTTTAATCCACAAAACCATAAATATCATAAATTCACTATGATGTACAAGCAATAAATGCAAAGGTAAAAAGTATTAGGATGTTCATCAAAGAAGGGAAAGGAGAATATTAGGAACATGTGCCATAACAGATCACTCCCAACAAGACAGAGATACAATGGAGGAAGGCCAAGAGAGGTTTTTGTAAAATTCCAGGTTGCACAAAATAGCTAGTGAATCCAGGTCTATGACCAGTGCAGACTGAACATTCAGAAGTATTTAGGAAACCCACCCTTCCTTCTTATGGCCCCTTTCCCCTCCAGCATGGACAGAAAGCCTGTACTTATAAAATGTTGGCTTCTAAAACTGTGAGCCAAGCATATTAGAAAAACAAAGGACATTTGGTGAGCAATGGGTGCAGGAAGTACTTTGACAAGTGGTGTTGAGCTGGGCTCCACAGGAGTGAGATTGGAAACGGTAGTTTTTGTTGGCAAAACTTGTGTCCTTAAGTTCTTTGTGTCTTGAATGCTAGGGGAGGCTGAGGGATTTCCCAATATGATAGAGTAATGTAAAAGAAACCATATACCTTGGCAGGCCCCAAGTATTTTATATTCCCCTTGAGGCCAACAAGCTTCTATTCACACACACACACACACACACGCATGCACGTACACGCGCGTGTAAAAACTATTTACATATCACTCTGAACTATTTTGGTTCCTCCTCTATCTCCTCCTCCACTTGTGTTAAGTCCATAAAAGAACACTTAAGTATGTGATTCTTTGTAATTTGGATTGTGTGGTCAATGGAAACCACTGTTTTAAATTTCCTGGAAACATGGGTCATAGAGACTATATTTAAATAAATTTCAGAGTCATCAGCTGGCTGGATTTTTCCACCAATATTTTCACCTTGTGTCGAATGATTCACATACACGCCTCGCCCCTCCTTCCTCTCAACCTTCTGTAAGCAAATGCATCACAGTCCCTGCACTCTGATCCACACATGGTCCGTAATGATGTCAGAGAGCCTTGATTTTTCCCTTTTTGAGAGAGAGAATTTTCCATGTGGGTTGAAAAAATAAAGCAAAAGGAAAGGGAATAGGGCAAGATGTAGTCACTCAGTTTCTCAGCGTGGATGTTGTACATTGAGATGTGGTTTTAAATTAACACTGGGGCACAAGTCCAGCTTGACCAGCGAGGTTGCCAGTCAGAAGTGAGGGCTGGAGTAGGGGCTTGGTGGATGCTAAAAAGACTGAGGAGGCAACACCCAGGATGTGACCATACCTGATGGGGAGCATGTTGAGTTTCCCTCAGGAACCAAAAATGTGGCTTTCTATCCATTTCAAAGCACCAGCAACATCTATTTTATACATAAGGAGAGGAGCCACCCCATGAGGATTGAGCTGTTCTTTGTGTCCCTTCCAGGATTCAGCTGCCCAAAGGCTGCAGCTACGTGTGTTCCTGACAAGGTCCCACGGGACAAGGGTGTTATGAGCCAAACCTCAGGTCACTCCCGTCACCACCGAAGAAAGTGAGCACTCTGGTCTACAATTCAGGAGTTTTTAAGGTTCTGTTTGTGGTTCAGCTGCTGAATCATTTGCACCTTGGGCCTCATTACCTCACATGAGACCTAGTTCTTACCTCTCAGCTAACTGCAATAAGGTAGCATGTTTTTTCAAATGCTCTGTCTACCCGCTTCCATATATAAAATAACCAGTGCAGAATGAACACTCCTTTTAAACGCTTTGTTAGGAAACACTGTAATAAAAAATACTTTAAAAATAATTTGTATAGGTAAAATAGCACATGTGCCTAATGAAACAAACACTTCCTCAGAAACAATATAAAGTGAGTATTCTTTTACTTAAATTTCAACCCTGGAAACAGAGATAAAAAAAAGTTTCCTATAAGATTTTTACATAGATCCAGACTTCAAGCCATGGCTAAGTGTTCTCTTTACTGTCACTTGCTGGCCGTATGACACAGAACAGAATAGTGGCAACCTTTGGGACAAAAATGGTTCATCCATAAAATGTAGTTGTATCCATATTATGATGATTTATTGATTATTTTAAGGTGTAAACAGTATGTCATGCTGCTTTAATCCTCTATGATTGTCAGTATCGCACAGTTACATCCAAATCTCCAAATTCCTCAAATTATAACTCATTCATACAATCATGGAATTGGAAATAACCTACCCTATGCAATTGCCTTATTTTCAGCATCTCTGAGAGAGGTAGGCCCAATGATAGGGAGCTCACCACCTCTCAAAAAAGTGTGGGTTATCTAGCCTTCTTCCCAGCCAGTCATTTACTCAGTAAGTATTTACTGGATACATACTATACACTAGGGGCTGTTCTCAGTGTTGAGGATGTATTCTGAGCAACAGACAAAGATTGGTACCTACTTGACACTTATATTCTAGCAGAAAGCTCAAGTAAAACATATAGCATATTAATGTCAAAAAAGATTAAGGAGAATAAAATAAAACAGGAAAGGAGGATAAGAATCACTGAAAGTGTGAGAGGTAAATAGCCAGAAAGGGTCAAATTGAGATGATGCCATCGCATTCATAACTGAAGGAATCGAGCCACGAAACTATTTGGAGGAAGAGCATTCAAAGTAGATGGAACAAAAGCTACAAAGACTCAAAGATAAGAGCATGCTTGATGAGTTGAGGAGGCTAATGTGGTTGAAGTGAGAGAAAAAGAAGAGATAAGGCTAGACAATGGAGGTGGGCAGAACTGCGGGGTCCTATATGCTATGGTTTGTACATTGGCTTTCATGCTCTGAGAGGGTTCTGGGGAAGGAGATTCATGATAGAACTTATGTTTAAAAAGGCTACCTTAGCA
Source organism: Eptesicus fuscus (assembly GCF_027574615.1). Lineage (NCBI taxonomy): Eukaryota > Metazoa > Chordata > Mammalia > Chiroptera > Vespertilionidae > Eptesicus > Eptesicus fuscus. The sequence continues at coordinate 68,189,241 of NC_072487.1, forward strand.
GCTACGTTGAGGACTTTAAAAAATATATTTTTATTGGTTACAGAGAGGAAGGGAGAAGGAGAAAGAGACAGAAATACCGATTCTTATCATTGATTGGATGCCACCTGCATGCCCCCCACGGGGGATAGAGTCAGCAACCCAGGCTTGTGCCCAGACCAGCAATGGAACTGTGGCCTCATGGTTCATCTGTCAATGCTCAACCACTGAGTCATACTGGCCAGGCTTTTTAATTTTTTTATTTCATTTTATTGTGTTAATGACTTTTTGAAGAGAACAGCAATGGAGGCTGGTTAAAAAGATCATGAGCTACTGAAGTAATACAGGTGAGAGGATATGGAAGCTTGGAACATGGAGATAGCAGTGGAAGTGGTGAGAAGTGATCTTATCATGGATATGTTTTATATACAAAGCCAAAATGACTGATGGGTTAAAGAGCAAGAGAGTGAAAGGGCAAAATCGTAAGATTATATGTTTTGGCCTTTGGGTAGAAAACAATGACACTTTCATGATCTACAACGTAGAAATCATGTTATGGATAGAGCAGGTTTGGTGTTGGTGTGGTGGGAAATGTCAGTATTGGACTTTTAGCTTTAAATACAAAATGAGATATCTGTGTGGAGATGTTGGATTGAGTTGGTTATAAGAATCTGAGGTTCAGGCATTATATCACCAAGCTGCTGGTAAAATCTGGACGTTATCTCGGATATGGCATTTTAAAGACCTGGAACAGGATAGCTTTAACCAGGGAGTGAGTATAAATAAAGGGTAACAATCCCAGATCTGAGTCCTAGGTATTCAATGTTGAGAGATGGAAGAGATTAGAAAGAATCTTCAAAGGAGACTAAGGAGTGGCCAGAGAGGAAAGAAGAAATCTAGGTGGATGGAGTGTGTGGGTGGACAACAAAGTGTTTCAAAGAGGAGAGAGATCAGCACTATCAGATGCTGCTTGATAAGTCAGGTAAGACGAGGACAGGATTGACCATTGGAGTTAGCAACACAGCAATCACCAGTCACTTTGGTAAGAGCGGTTTTGCTGGAGTAGTGTGGGCAAAAGTTTGAAGGGAATGTGAGAAGACATTGGGAACTCAAGGTTTACAAAGGGAAAAAGACAAATATGGCAGTTTATGGGAGGAATAATGGGGCCAAAATTTTTTTTTGAGGGGAATAATACCAATTTTACAACCGAATAGAAAGATCCTAGAGAGAGGGAAATTAATAATGCAGGAGAAAGGAGTGGAGACTTGCCTGAGAGATGTTTAGATAGATGAGAGAGAGGATAAAGCCTTTTGAGGAGGTGGAAAGGTTTTGTCTTGGCCAAGAAACTGAAAACATCTAGTAGGTCAGAATACAGATTATTAGTATAGATGTAGGGAAGGAGGTGGACGTGAAGGTGGGAGCTCTTTAAAATTGCCTCCTGGTTGATTTCATTTTCTCGATGAAATATCAAGCAAGGGTGTCAGCTGAGAGTGAGGATGGAGGAAGAGGTTCTGGATATTTTGGAAGAGAGAAGAAAATGAGATAATGGAGAATATTTTTTTGTGTTTATTAAAAATCTGTCACTCAAAGTGCCACTCAGTGGTTTTCATAGTTATCTAAATAGGCACTTTCCAAATAACTGTCCCATGTAACAAGATTTCCAGAGTTTTCATGATCTTACTCAGGCTTCTTTGGGACTCTAGCTTGTGAATATCTCTCTTAAAGGAGATATTCAGAATTAAAGTCAATGCTCTAAGTGTGGCCTCACTATGAAAATGACTGGACACTCAATTAGACTAACCAAGTGGCTTTCACTTTGGAAATGTGACCTTGACTTAGGTTTCTCCTCATTCCACAAATCCATAGTTAAATCTAAAGAACTATCCCAACATGTGCCATTGATTTTGTTCAGATGAAATTCAGTCTCATACTAACTCTTTTAAAACCTTTCTGTATATTTCAGATTAGCATTCTAGTCTGTCAGGTCACATTGAATGTTGTTGAAAGACAAACAATGACAAGAGTTGGAGAGGTTGTAGGAAAAAGGGAACCCTCATTCCCTGCTGGTGGGAAGGTAGACTAGTACAACCACTATGGAAAGGAGTCTGGCAATTCCTCAAAAATTTAAGAATAGAGCTACCATACGACCCAGCAATCTCTCTCCTGGATATATACCTGAAAAACTTGAAATCATGTATTTGCAAAGATATATGCACCCCCATGTTCATTGCAGCATTATTCACGATGGCCAAGACATGGAAACAACCAAGGTGTCCTGCAATAGAGGACTGGATAAAGAAGATATGGTGCATATACACAAGGAAATACTGCTCAGCCCTAAGAAAGAATGAAATACTGCCATTCGCAACAACATAGATGGACCTTGAGAATATTATGGTAAGTGAAATAAGTCAGTCAGAAAAAGCTAAGAACCATATGACTTCACTCATATGTGAGATCTAAAACTGAAACACATGAACACAAACAGCAGTGTGGTAGTTGTCAAAGGGAAGGGGATGGAGGGTGAAGGGGGTGCTAATATATGGGTACAGGAGAATATTTGACTTTGGGTGGTGGGCACATGGTACAATATACAGATATTGTAACATAGAAATCCACACCTATATGATTATATTAACCAATGTCACCCAATAAATTTAATAAAAAAAGGGGGAAACAAAATGTTGTTGAAATCCTGGAAAAGAAAAATAGGTGCTGTTTAATTCACAAGTGTCAAACACTGGAGTAAGATCTTTAAATTCACTAACTGAATTCTCTATATAATACCTAAGAGAGATGTGGTGCCCATTTTATGGATGAAAAAAATTGAGGTACTGAGAGATGAAATTATTTGTCTAGTGTCACTGAGTTAAGGCCCAGAACTGGGATTCAAAGTCAGGAATTTCTGCACCAATGCCTCAGCTCTGTTTTCTGCTCCACAGCTGGGAAACAGTGTGTTTGGAAATCTAATGGATGAGCTCAAAGTAGAATTCAAGTCTCTTGATTTGAGAGTTCCTCCTGAAAACTTAGTCCGCTTCTTAGATATTCTCGCTTCCCAGCCTCTCAAAGATGGATAGACCTATAACTTTACATATCACTTCTTATTCTAATCCCTAAATGCTCATGTTCTACTACTCATTTCTGAAATTAGTCACTTCCAGATTTTGTGCTATCTTCAGATTTAAACCACATTTAATGCAAACAGCATTAGAGAGGGTTGAGACACCTGTTGAAAGCTTAAAAGCAATCCCATATGTATCCATTTTATTCATAACTAGTAGCCCTGTGCACGAATCCGTGCGCCAGTAGCTCTCTGCGTGACCTGGCTGCTCCGCGCCCACTGCCCAGAGGCTCTCCGCGGCCCAGAGGCCCATCCGCGGCCAGGCGTGGAACGCTTAACTCATCGCCAGGGCGATGAGGCAAGCATTTCCCCCATTACCCCCAGCCACTCCATGCCCAGAGGTCCTCCGTGACTAGAGTGGAATGCTTGCCTCGTCGCTGTGGTGACGAAGCAAGCATTCCTCCAGGGTGCTCACGCTGCCTGCTCTCACCACCCCCCCCCCCCCAGGACTGGGGGACTCCGGCAGGGCTGAGAGGACTGGGAGCCGCCATCTTTGTGACAGAGTGATGGTTAATTTGCATATTACCCTTTTATCATCTTTTACATTTGATGATGCTCTTGTCCCCCTTCCCCAACAATGACCATTTATATTTAATTACAATGGAAGTTTCTCTCCCATCTTTGTACTCATCAGACATGTGCAATTTTAATATAGTTTCTAAAATAAACAACGTGTTTCAAAGGCAATTCCTGGATCCCAAGACTATGACACCCTTCGCAAGTTTTTCCAATTTTTAAGCCTCCTATGGAATTCTCCACTGTCCAGTGATTTTACTTATCAGATTGCTGGGAGCAAGTCACTCATATGTATTACCCCTTAACCTCCAACTGGCAGCCACAGGCATCTCCTTTGCAGAGAATGACACTTCTGCTTGACAATGCAAACTGTGTGCTCACCATTTGTGCACAGTTGTGGCAGCTAAACATATCTGGCAGGCAACCTTCGGAATCTCATTTCTTGATATTTACATAGATTGAAACTGTTTTGCTCCCGACTTCAGAGGATCTTTTGCACCAGACCTTAAGGCCACAGTTTTCAGACAATTTCATGCACACCTCCCATATTCCCTGCTGCAACCTATTCAGGGAACAAGATGAGAATCAGAACTGTAGAGTCTTCCAGGGCTTCAGCATGTTGAAAGATGAAGAACCCTTCACTTAGGGACTTGGCTGTTTTGGTAATTTATATAGATTCTGTTCTCAATTGAGAAACTGGAGATTTAAAAATATATGTCTTTCCTTGGGATTTTTAAAATAAAAATTTAATTTTAGAACAATTTTAGATTTACAAAAAAATTGTGAAGATAGTACATATTTGTCATATATCCCACATCCAGTTTTCCCGATTAGTAACATCTGATGATAAATTTGTTTAATCAGATGTAAGGTAAATTTGTTAGGTAAATTTGTTATAATGAGCCAATATTTATATACTAGTATTAACCAAAGTCCAAGTTTCATTTCAATTTTCTTAGTTTTTACCTAATATGCTTTTTCTGTCCCAGAATCCCAACCGGGATGCTGTATTACATTTAGTCACCCTGTCTCCCTAGGCTCCTCTTGGCAGTGAGTTTCTCAACCAGTTTCCTTGTTTTTGATGATGACCTGACAGTTTTAAGGAGCACAGGTTTGGCATTTTGTAGAATGTCCCTCCACTGGGCTTCGTCAGAGGTGCTTGTTTTTTCTCACAATTAGACTGGGGCTGTGTATCTTCGGGAGGAAAATCACAGAAATAAAGTGCCATTTTTATGCCATCCTATTAAAGGTATGAACTATCAACATGATTTAGCACTGTTAGCATTAGCCTTGACCACCTGGCTAAGGTCCCAGGTCTCAGTTTTCCCGTGGTAAATTTACTTTGTTTACCCTGTTTCCATACTGTACTCACTGGAGAAAAGTTGCTATGGGCAGCCCACACTGAAGGAGTACGACTGTGAGGGCACAGCCATCCACAAGGATTACTTGAAATTCTTCTTTGGGGGAGATTTGTCTGTCTTCCCTATTTTATTTATTCAATCATCTATTCATATCTGTATGGATTCAGGGCTATTTATTTTCTACTTAGAGTTATAATCCAGGGTTCTTTGTTCATTTTGTTGTGCCAATTGTTTCCGCTTTGGTCATCGGGCACTCACTTAGTTGGCTCCTGTGTCCCTTGGACATACTCTCATCAGTGTGGGATTTGTTTACTTTATGTTTTTGAACACTTCCTTATTTTCTGGCACTGCAAAATGTCCAGGCTCATCTTGCACATTTTCTGCCTCCATTCTAGAACCATTTTTTTTCTTGCAATTCTGATGTGACTTGAATAGTCCTAAGGGGATGAGGGGGAAGAGATTGTTGTTATGCAGTAATAATAACTAAAATAGAAGTAGCCACTGTTTCAGCACTCCGAGCTGATAGGAGAGTAGTCCTGACCTGCTGATCCTTCCTAGTTTGTCAATTCATAGCTACTTGTTCAGCGCCAGTTCCCTCTCCTCAATCATATGCAAGAGCAGGAGACTGTTCCCTCATTCATTTCTATGGTGCTGGAAACTTAGTAGACACTCATTATATATTTATTAGATTTATGCAAAGAGACCTGGTTAGATGAATATGATGGTCTTTTATCGGCATTCCCGGGGATCCAGTAAAACAAAGCTTTACATATAGTTGAGGAAAGTAGATGTATGAATTTCTTTAGCTATATCAAATTGTGAATAAAAATAGTCTGACATTATTTCCTTACACGAGAATTTCAGGTTGTTTTGTCTATCTATAACTATGCAATATTTTCTCCTAAAACTTGGCATTTTAAACAAATATTTTATTTTATTACAATTCTAGGCTTGGTTTAGCCAAGCGATTCTTTTGCTACACTTGTTATTGGCTGGGGTTGGTCCAAAATGGCCTCACTCACATGGCTGGCAGTTGGTGCTGGCTGCTGGCCAGGCGTTCATCTGGGGCTATCAGCCAAGGGTCATGGTTCTCCATGTGAGCTGCTCTATGTGGTGAGTTAGTCTTCTTCACAGCAATTAAACAGCATCAATTATGCCACATTTTATTGGTCAAATCAAATAAAAGGGCCAATTCAGATTTAAATGGAGGAGAATGAGTGTTACCTCTTAAGGAAGAAATCTGAAGTTTACATCACAAGATAGAATTTGGGATAGGAGATATTGTTTTGGCCAGAGGTGATCTGATTAATTGGTTGAATGATTACATATTAATTTATTTGCTTATGATCTGCCTATTTGCATTACTGCTTCTAATAGGGGTATTTCTAAAATCCCAGAAATTTCCATTCTCTGTTTACGCACAAAAACTTCAAACATCCCATCAAATAGTTTGAGTATAGCATTAAACTTCAAGTCAGAGGAAAGCAGTTTGAGTTCTGGATCTATCCTGCAACCCATGCAACCTCTACCTCTATTGGGTTTATTACTTACTCTCCTGATGCAAGTGATCTACACTAATAAAAGAGAAATATGCAAATTGACCATACTTCTGCAATGCCCATCAGCCAATGAGGAGTGAGTATGCAAATTAACCCAACAAAGATGGTGGGTTAATTTGCATATGCAGGTGCAGAGCTGCTGGGCAGGGCGGGACACCTGCTATGAGGGGGAGGTGGGTGGGGGACGGAGGGAGCTATAGGAACAGTGCTCCGGCTAGAGCGGAGAAGACTGAAGGCTCCGGTCAGAGTGAAGATGGAAGGTGGCGGCCAGAGCGAAGGCCTGGGTGCTGGGTGCCAGAGGAAAACTGGTGCCGGTAGCCAGGGGAAGGAAGGCCTATTGCATGAATCTTCATGCAACGGGCCTCTAGTTTATAAAATAATCATCATCTTATCAGATATCATGATGGTTTTGAAAATAAATTGATTACCACAAAAATGCTTTGAACTCTTTGATGCACTGAACAATAAGAGATCCTCTATGTTCTAGCCCTCATATATACTTGTTGCTGTGAAATATGCAATGCAATGTTAGCTCTTTTAATCCTCACAAACTGAAGCTTCAGAATTAGTCATTCCACTTTACAAAGTTAAGTAACCGATCTGAGGTAAAAAAGCTAGCACATGGCAATCTGCAGCATTCAAACTCAGAATGGATTCCAAAGCTTATGATCCTAAGGAATCATGAACCCCCCTTTCCTTCCAGCAACTCATAATCTTAGAAAATAAAAACATTTTCAAATAATATATATGATAAGGACAAATAACCTATAATATATAAAGAGCTCTTACAACTCTATAACAAAAAGATAAATAACCTAATTAAAAACAGGTAAAAGATATGCCTAGATATTTCTCCAATGAAGATGTAAAAATAGCAAATAAACATATTAAGAGATCCTTAACATCATTAGCCATTAAGGAAATACAAAGGAAAATCACAATTAGTCACTACTTCACTCGCACTAAATTGGTGAAAATAAAAGAGTTAGACAAAAACAAGTGTTAACAAGAATGTAGAGAAATTGAAGCATGTGTACATTGCTGGTAGGAATACAAAATGAAGCAGCTGCTTTGGAATACAGAATCTCAGAGGGAAGGCCGGGACAGGGGTGGGAGAGAGAGATTAACCAAAGATATTGTATGCATATATGCATAACTCATGAACACAGACAATAGTGTGGTGAAGACCTGTAATACTTTCAACAATAAAGTTTTTTTAAAGAAAGAAAAACAGTGTAGCAAGCTTCCCAGGAAATTAAACAGAGTTACTATATAACCCAGCAGTTCCCTTCCTGGGTATATGTGAAAAAAATTTAACAATGTTTGACTACAGAAAACTTGTACACATGTTCAGAGAAGCATATTCTTAGTAGCCAAAACATAGAAATAACTCAAATGCCCATCAACTGATAAAAGGACAAATAAAAGGTGATAAATCTACATAATGAAACATTATTCAATCATCAGAAAAATGAAGTATTGACACATGCTACAAAGTGGATGAACCTTACATTATTCTAAATGAAAGAAGCCAGTGACAACAAACCACACATTTTATGATTCTATTTTAATGAAACCTTCAGAGCAGGCCAATCTGTAGAGATAGAAACTAGTGGTTGTGGGGAAAGAGTAACTCTAATAAACACCGGGTTTCTTTTTAGGATGATGACATGTTCTAATACTGATAGTGATGAACATTCAACAACTCTGTGAATATACTAAAAGCCACTGAATGTCACACTTCAGATGTGTGATTTATATGGTATATGGATTATATATCAACTAGAGGCCTGGTGCACAAAATCTGTGCACTTGGCATGGTCCCTCAGCCAGGCCTGCACCCTCTCACAGTCCAGGAGCCCTCGGGGGATGCCTGACTGATGGGGAGCGGGCCTAAGCCGCCTGTCAGACATCCTTAGCGCTGCCACAAAGGCGGGAGAGGCTGCTGCCAATGCTGCTGCGCTCACCAGCCATGAGCCCAGCTTTTGACTGAGCTGCGCTCCCCCTGTGGGAGCACAATGACCACCAGGGGGCAGCTCCTGTGTTGAGCACCTGCCCCCTGGTGGTCAGTGTGCATCATAGCGACCAGTCGTTCCGCTGTCAGGCCGAATGTGAGAGGGCGCAGGCCAGGCCGAGGGACCCCACCGGTGGATGATCAAGGCCAGGGAGGGACACGGGAGGTTGGCTAGCTGGAGAGGGACCAAAAGAGGGCTCCAGGGTGTCTCCAGCCCATCTCGCTCAGTCCTGATCAGCTGGACCCCAGCAGCAAGATAACCTACCATTAGGAACATCTGCCGCCTGGTGGTCAGTGCACATCATAGTGACTGGTTGACTGTCTGCCCTCTGGTGGTCAATGCACGTCATAGCGAGAGGTTGAGCGGCCTTAGCATATCATTAGCATATTACACTTTGATTGGTTGAATGGACGACTGGACACTTAGCATATTAGGCTTTTATTATATAGGATAAACCTAATATGCTAAGGTTTAAAATAATACTAGTATTATTTTATTGTTAAAAATAATACTAGTAGACATGTATATCATTATGTGTCAGGTACTCTTCTAATGTCTTTATAGATAGTAACTTATTTTATCTGCACTACAACCCTGTTAGGTAGCAATATCATTACTTTCTCTTTAAAGATAAAAAACAGGAGGATTTGGGCTGAGATTCCTGTATTGTTAAACTGCTGTAGAAGGTTCAAACTTAATTACTATGCTATATGACTTCTTATCAATTATAAAATACGTGTAATGCCTGTTTTTTCCCTTTTTCAATTCTGCTTTTCTTGTATGCTTCCTCCTGCCAAATGGTTTGTGCTGGGAATCTTTATTTATGTGAGTGTCAAAGTCCTTATAAAAATGTGTCATAAGGAACCTATGTGTGTTGCCCCTCTTCTAAGAAGAAAAGTCTGGGTAGCTGAAAATGAATGTTTCCTTTGGGGCAGGATGGACTATTCTTTTATAACGTCTCTCCAGGGCCCTAACAGGTTTGGCTAGGTGGATAGAGTGTTGGCCTGTGGACTGAAGGGTCCTGGGTTTGATTCTAGTCGAGGGCAGAAGTCTGAGTTGCAGGCTCAATCCCCAGTAGGGGGTGTGCAGGAGGCAGCCAAACAATGATTCTCTCTCATCATTGATGTTACTTTCTCTCTCTCTCTCCCTCCCACTCTGAAAAAAATAAAAACATATTTGAAACTAATAAAATGTCTCTCCAGGGATCCGGACAACATTGTAGGACAGTGGGAGGTAATATGGTTATGTGGTCTAACAGGAAATGGGTTCATGTCATATGATCCAGAATTTGAAACATGGCTTCATCTTGCTGGTTGCATGACCCCAACTCCCTAAGGCTCAGGGAGTTACTTCATCTCCTTGAGCCTTAGTTCCCTCATATTTAAAATAGAGATGAAGACAATACCTACTAGCATTTCTGTGATGGCATTGCTGTGGGAATTAATAGGTGAAAAGTGCTTGGGGCCCTGCCATTACCCTTATTCACGCTTGCATCCACTAGCATCCCAGGTACCCTGGCGCTGTTAGCAGAAGAGACTGGCAAACAGAAGTCCTCCCAAAGCCCAGAACGCCCTCTTTTCTTCAAGCCCAGGAAGTTCGCTTCTCTCCAAATGGCCAACTTAAACCAGATTGAAAACCTGGGGCAAAAACATGCTATGAGTGGGGAGGGAGGGCATGACGGGAGTTGGCTGGATCTCCCAGCTTCTCTAGAGAAATCAAAGCAGCTAAGATGTTTAAATCCCCAGCCAGAACCCCTGATTTAATTTGCTTTTATAGTTCCAGGGATTGCCTTGTTGTGGTTTCCCTATATCACATACAGAGCTGGCCTCTCCCCGCTGTGGAGGGGGACGCCAGTCACTGTAAATAGGCCTGCACAGTGTTCTGTCTCAGACTCCCCCTCTGCTGCCACTTATGCATGGGGACCCAGTCATGAGGACCAGAGGCAGGACATGGGCTGAATAGGGGAGGCTTTCTGTGGTCCCAGAAGGAGCCCACGCATTGGTTTACATCCTGACACCATGGTCTGACTCTATACAACCTCAGCCAAGTCCCCTGCCGAAGCCTCCATTTATCCACATGTAACACGGAAATAACAATTCACACTTCTCAGGATTGATGTGAGAGCTGAGGAATGGCATGAATCGAGCCTTTTATTGGTATTGTTAGAGGTTCACAAGACACAGAAGCAGATAAATAGCATGGTCAGCTCTGCTGACCTCAGTTTTACTACTCTGGGCAAAAAAGAATTGAGTGAGCAGAAGAAAGCTATTTCTTCTTTCTTGGTGTGGAAGACATCTGTAATATTCTGGAGATGTCCTATTTCCTCTACATTTAGGTCCAGAATCCTGGACTATCAGTGATGGAAGGAAGAGTAGAGATGACTTAGCACTACCCACCCATTCTAACAGCTAGAGAGAGGGAAGATCAGAGAGGAAACGTGACCTGCTGAAGGACACACAGCAAGTGAGTTGCAGAACTTGGACTCAGAATTTGTATTCTTTTTACTCCATCAAATTGTTTCTGGAAAATCAACTGGGAAAAAGCATGGTTGCGGTGGCTAAGGACAAGAAGTGTCTGGAAAAGAAGGACTTCTTTATTTGGCCAGAGGACATGTGACGGTAGAGCAGAGGCAGCCAGCCAAGGGCCTCTTGGACCTCACTTAGGGTTTTGAGATTTCGCCTGAAGGCAACGGGAAGCCATTCTTACTGGAACAGAAATGACTTGAAGACAGACTTCTAGGTCATATCAATTTTGTGAACCGTTCCTAGCATGTAATATCTGGCACATAGTATGGATTGAGAAGTGGTTGCCTGATGATCCTAGATTTCCAAATCTGGGAGCCAGCCCTGCTGGAGAAACTTCCTAATGCCTTTGGAGTTTGCTCAAGTAGAAGAGATCTTAAAACCTATTGGTAATCATTCACTTTTCTAAGAATTCTTGAACATGGGAAAGTAAATGCTGAACAATTCTTCAGATGGCTTCCTTCGGAAATGGCTTGCCCCTGTTCACACATGGAGCAGGTAATGAGTAACCCTTCCGGAAAGCCAGTGTGTAGGGCATGACCCTGCATAATACTGGTTCCAGTGAGTGAAGTCAGTAGATGCTACATAAACAAAAATTAATAGCCACAGATAAAGAAGCTCTCCATCTGGCTCTGCTGCAGCCTCAACTTCTACTCTGAATGTACCTGTGTTCCACATTATGATGGTGCTTTTGCCCATCAATTCAAGAACATCTGTGACGTATGGTCATCCTCACAGACTTTCTCAACTTTATAAATGGATCCTTTAAAAAAAGAATTAGGTTTACAAAGAGTAGGATTTGGAATAAAGTAGCAGCCCATGGAAGTTTGAGAGTATAATGGGAATACCAAAATGTAGATACGTCATTTCTCCAAATGGAGAATCTGTTATTGAAAAACTTAACTGAGTTGAACTAAGACAGCCCTGGCAAAAAATAGGAAAAGACCTTGAGCTGGTCCCATGAATGATGGTTTCATAATGGAAGGGGGTTGTGCTCAACATTCGTTAGACTATTTCCATGTACCTAGAACTAAGCTAGGTGTTATCTCTTGTAATCCTATTTGGTCATTATAACATTATACAAAATGAGGTTTATTATCACCATAATGTTGGTCCAGGAACTTAAGCTTCACAGAGACAAGGTTTCATGGAGACAAAAACTGTGTCTATTTTCCTCACCACTATATGCCTGGCACTTGGTCATGAGTTAAATGCCTTTCCTATGTTCATAAAATTGTAAAGTTGTAATATCAGAAATTGAATGGTGATCTATGGTGGTGTATGTGATACTGTAGAAAGGCCTCGCTTCAATGACATCACTCCTTCATTAGTGAACTTTCAGTAACTTTCCATTTACAGGCCTGATTCTGTCTGGCCCTTGTTGATGGATGTCTTCATCTTCATCCCCATCCCCTCTCCTCATTCCCAGTTTCCAGCTTCATTGGTTGTATTTCTGTCCCTCCAACATGCTGAGTTCACTCTCATTTTGCTGTTGTCCCATGCCTGAAACAATGTTCGACTATCCTAGTGCAGCTGGCTTTTCTCATTTTTGTGGATCCTGCTCAAATGACATATCTTCAAAGAGGCCTACTCTGACAACCCAGTTTGTACTTCCTGCCCAGACCCTGGCTGCCACATCACTCTTTTAATTTTGCACTGTATTTGTTCCCATCTGAAAGGAGCTCTTTTACTTATGTATCTGTCTATTGTTTGCTAGGCCCTTTTAGAATGCTAGTTCTATGAGAACAGAAAAGTTGCCTCATTTATACACACACACACACACACACACACACACACACGAGGCCTGTGCATGAAATTCATGCACTCGGGGGGGGGGTCCCCTTAGCCTGGCCTGCACCCTCTCGCAGTCCAGGAAACCTCCCCATGGGGAGCAGGCCTAAGCTGACAGTCAGACATCCTTAGCATGCCGCAGAGGCAAGAGAGGGTCCCACCACCACTGCTGCACTCACCAGCCATGAATCCGGCTTCTGGCTGAGTGGTGCTTCCCCTGTGGGAGCGCACTGACCACCAGGGAGCAGCTCCTGCATTGAGCGTCTGCCCCCTGGTGGTCAGTATGCATCATAGCAACCAGTCATTCTGCCATTTGGTTGATTTGCATATTAGCTTTTTATTATATAGAAAATATATATATCAGAGAGAAAGGGATAGAGAGATAGAAATATCACTGATCGACTGCCTTCTGCATGCCCCCTACTGGGGTTTGAGCCTGCAACCCAGGCATGTACCCTGACCAGGAATCAAACCATGACCTCCTGATTCATAGGTCCATGCTCAACCACTGAGCCATGCCGGCTGGGCAAGTTGCCTCTTTTTCATTACTGTTATAGTTATAGCATCTACAACACTTACAGGCATACAGATATTCAATAAATAAAGTCCCAAGACACGAAGCTCCAACTTTTTACAGCTTTCTGCATTAGGTCCTACTATGGTCATCTATGTGCTCCTCCTCTCAATCTCAGCCTTTTCTGTAATGGGCAGCAACTTTCTCGGTAAACATTTCCCCTCTACTTCCCTTTTATGTCTGACTAGGGTACTGGAATTACCATGATTCCCTTATCCCATGCCTGAGCAATGCTTAACTTCTTATAGTTTTTCAAATGCACCATCCATTTTTGGGTATGAATGCAGACATTATATGTGGTATAATGTGGTTCTATTATACCACAATGGAACCATGCCTTCCTTTCATGTTCCTGTTGGAAGCTGTTAACCAAGAGTAGAATAAATGTAGATGTTACCTCTATCTGAATCTCACCTGGAGTATGGAGGTTAGTATCAAATGGCTGTCTATTGGCCAGATATGAATGAAGGAGTGGATGACAATAAAAGAATGAATTGATTCTCAAAGAGACACATTGGTGAATGTATGACCCAGGATCCATTGTATAGTTACATATTTAGAATGGCCAACTGTCCTGATTTGTCTGAGACAGGGTTTCTGGAATGAAGGACCTTTAGTGCTACCTGGAAATGCATCATGCAAACAGGAAGGAGTTGGTCCCCTATACAAACCCAACTTTTTGAGACTGACAGTGGCAATATGGAGGCATCCATTCAGTGAGGTTGACTCAGGTCTCAGGTAAAGGCTAACAGGCAGGAGCACAGAAGTGCATAATACACACAGGACCAAAACTGAAGTGTAGATGTAGGAACTGACACCCAAGGTCACAGTGACATTTTCTCCAATGATTCCTGATACAGAATCATTGAACTTTTGGGGTGATGTGGTGAAATACAGAAGAGCAAAGTGAAGACAGGCACACCTGGGCCTCCTTCTGACTGCCTCTCCCCATCTCTCTGACATTGGGCATGACACACAACCTTTCATCTTCTTATCTGTGAAGTACACTTTCCTTTGCCCAATGCAGGGTCATTACATGACCTGGTTCTGCACTGATACATGGTAATTGCTCAATAAAGCACTATTCTCTTTGTCAGGCCACGAACCAAAATGTCTCCAGACTCTGGAGTGGGGCTGTACCAACATGTAAGGGTAAGTAGCTATTACATTTTTTCCAACCATGAATTAGCAAGGCTTCTGGTCTGATGCACCACTAATTTTATATTTAATAAATATTTATATGTAATGTGTGTGTCCTAACTCCAGTTTTGTGACTTTTAATAGCTCCCTTGTCACAGCAGTGTGTGTCTGATGTGGTGAGGTTACAAAGAGAGCCCCCATTTCTCAAAAATCAAACAAAAATATCCCCCACCAATTTCCACATAAAACATGTTCTATCCTTTTGACTGTGCAATTCTTCTTCTAGAAAATTTTCCAAGGGAAATAACCAGAGAATGCACGTACAATGATGTTCATCTCAGCATTGTTTATTACAGTGATAAAAATTAGAAACATCTGAAATGCATAACAATAGAGATTTGGCTAAGCTAATTACATTTCAGACATTCAATTGAATGCCATGAAGACATCCAAAAAAAAAAAATCATGTTCCTTCAAAGTATTTAATGACTTGGAAACATGTTCAAGGCATACTGTTAAATGAAGAATGCTGATAACAAAACAATATATTTTGCATGTTTACAACTTTGCAAAATAAAAATTATAAAGAAAACAATAATAATAATACCAGAAGTAATATCATTAATGGTTGAGAACATTAGCTGTGGAATCAGAATTCCTGGGTTCGAACCCCAGTTCTAACACTTTGTTGCTAGGTGATTTTGGAAATGACTTCTCTGCCTCAGTGTCCTCATGGGTAAATTGGGGACAACATCTGTAACCACCTTATAGGGTTTTTGTTTAAATGAATTTATAGATGAAGCTTTAGAACAGTACTTGACACAGAGTAAATGTTATAGAAGTGTTGGCTATTTGTTTTAATTTTTTTAGGTGATGCCATCCGTAAGTTATTTTTTTTCCAAAGTTCAAATAAACAAACAACATGATGACTCATATCAATGCAAAAATAACTGCTTGAACTGGGATTTGAACTTAAGTCTGTCTGGCTCCAGAATTTGAGCAACTAACCATGATGTAATTCAGGAAAAGAAATGTTAGCCATGGATAGTAGTCTCATATTTGCAGGATAATAGATAGCTTTTACTTTCTTCTAAGTGACTTTCTGAATTTTCCAAAACTTTAATAATGAATTCATGTTACTTTCATAACTAGAAAATATTATTTATTCTAAATTACTTAAAATGAAGCAAAACGTCTTATGTTCGATGGCTGTTTATAACAGCCAATCAGCCGATAACTTTCCCTCTGCACAATGACTGCACCAGGATGAGTTTCATGGGAGGTGCTTCAAATAGCATGGGCTGTCACAGAAGACAGATCACAGGCATCCTCAAACCTTCCAGAATCAGCATGGGTCCCAGAACCAGAGAGAATGAAGTTCAAATCTCAAAGCTATCAGCTATAGGCCCTAGGATAAATTTCTTAACTGCTCAGAGTTCAGTTTCCTCACTATGAACAGTATAATGAAAGACCCTCATGGTGTCCCAGGTTTAGAGCTCTATGTGAAGAGGTCACCACTGTTCCAGGTACACAGGAAGTGCCTAACTATTGGTAGTCACAGACTAATGAATTTTCAACTGTCTCTTGGAGCTCCCGAATAGTCTACACTGACATGAGGTTGGGTGTGTACTAATCTCTAAACACTAACCTTAGTGGCAATAAATGCAAAGCCATCAACTTCTAGTTGGGTGACTACCAGTAATGTCAGAAAACTCCCTGTAACCTATTTCCTGGTTGGAGGAAATGTTGCTGTTGGTCCTGAGTGTGTACCCTGCTGTTAAAGAACAGATAAAACAACCAATGCAACAGCTTTTTATAAGGTGTTAAAAATACATCAAGGATGAAATCCTGCCTGCCTGTTGCTGAATTGGAGATGGGCTTGAATGCATTGCTGACATCCAGATTGGATTCTCTGCAATATTGCCAGTCTTTTTATTATCATCATTATTATTATTATTGCTAGGGCTTGCTCTGAGTCCAGAGCAATAGAAATTATCTCTGGCAATTCTGCAGCTCACCAGTCCCTAAATCTCCACAAGCATTCTGAATTTCAGCTGGAATTGATTGGAAAATTGGCCTTCTAATTCACCAGGGTTCAGATTTGAGATCAGTTAACACCAGACTTCTGGAAACATTGGCTGCCTCCGTGGACCAATGAGTGGTGAGGTTTTTCTCCTTGAAAACAGAGTGGAAAGTCATTCCTTGCTTTCTCACTCCTACTTATTACAGACTTTGCATCCTGAGAACTACTCTGAAAGGGGGAGGCTGTCTCACACAGGCTACACAGAACAATAAACTTGTTCACAGAGAAGGGGATCTCGGGACCCACATTCTCAACCTACAAATGGTAGAGTTGAGCCCTGCCGAGGAGGCGGGGCTTGCTGAGGTTACATCAGGAGCTATGGAACACCACAATTCCTGTGTCCTGAATCATAGGCTACAGTTGATTCCCCTCCCCCTTGCTTTGCCATATCTCATTTATATGTCTTTTATATATGCCATCTCCCAAATGTGGTCCAGATCTCAGCAAGCATATAACCCATGCAAGTGATCAATGGGAGAAAAAGGTACATTCACCACTTTTCCAATGGTGGCTTCCTCCTGAACTCTCTGGGGCCTTCCCTGAGCTGTTTTGCCATAGAGCAAATACATAAGCCTTTAGAAGTTGCAAGTCTGCTTTGGAATGTGTGTCCCTTGTTCCAGGGGAACTGCCTTCTGAACAAGGACCTATTAAATATCAGGACACTGCTTTCCTGGAAGTGGGAAGAACATATGAGAAGAGGCATGCTGGCAGTGTTTCCTGTAATGCAGGCTCTGAACCAACCTGGGAGTTAGCCTTTCAAACCCGGCACCCACGTTCTATATGATGACTGATAATCTGGAATTGTGAGCTGAAGCTGTGAGAAGTAGGCAGCAGGAGCTTAATCCAAATTGGCCTTCTGACACACATGGAGAGACCATTTAATTGCATGATCAATACGATTTCAAAGAAAGCTTAGAAGGTCACCCAACATCACCATGGGATGTAGTAAAATATGACAGAAGGAAAACCTGAGAGCTCTGTGTCAAGAGTCCGATCGATAGCCACTAAGTTCTATCTGTGTTAAATTTAAGAACATTTGACATCTGTGCCAGAAAAGTGCACAGGCAGTTACGCAAACCTTCCAGCTGCTTCCCGGAACCCCAAAGTTCACTGAAGATCATTTATAAAGAATACATAGAAGACAGCCTGTGAAGGGACTCAACAATGCTCCTCATAAAAGCTTGCAAACAAAACAGATTCCCATGTTGGCAAGCCAAGTCCCAAATGTTCCTTATAGCTGGGTAAATGTGACCTTCCAAATGTTTGCTCTTCTTTGTCACCCATTTAAAAATAAGAGATTCGACCCCAGCTTACAGGGAGAAATTTTCAGCATGCCAGGTTTGGTTAAGGCAGTGGTTGGCAAACCGCGGCTCACGAGCCACATGCGGCTCTTTGGCACCTTGAGTGTGGCTCTTCTACAAAATACCACGTGCGGGCGTGCACATACAGTGTGATTGAAACTTCGTGGCCCATGCGCAGAAGTCGGTTTTCGGCTCTCAAAAGAAATTTCAATCGTACTGTTGATATTTGGCTCTGTTGACTAATGAGTTTGCCGACCTCTGGGTTAAGGAATCAGACTGTGGAGTTAGCCTCAGTTGGAATCCCATCCCTGCTACTGACTAAAACAGCCTAGGTGCCCTTCAGCAGATGAGTGGATCAGAAAACTGTGGTACATCTACACAATGGAATACTATGCTGCCATAAAAAAGAAGGAATTCTCATCATTTGCAGCAACTTGAATGGAATTGGAGAACATTATGTTAAGTGAAATAAGCCAGTCAATGAAAGAAAAATACCACATGATCTCACTCATTTAAGGGTAATAAAGAACATTATAAACTTGAACAAAAAGATAGATACAGAGACAGTAAAGCATCAAACAGACTGTCAAATTACAGGGGGAAAGTTAGGGAGAGGTGGGGGAGATAAGAGATCAATCAAAGGACTTGTATGCATGCATATAAGCATAACCAACGGATGCAAAACTCTGGGGGGTGAGGGCATATATGGGAGTGGGGTGGGGGGTGGCAATGGTAAGATATGTACACATATAATACCTTAATAAAAAAAATTAAAAAAAAAACAGTAAAAAAATAAATAAATAAATACATGACCTTGGGCAAGCCGATTACTTCTCTAAGCCTTTGCTTCCTCATCTGTAAAATGGGGAAAATAACAGTGCCTTCCTCATAGGGTGTGGTGAGAATGAAATGTGCTAATCTAGCTAAAGTACTCAGCATAGTGCCTGGCACACAGCGAGGACTTGATACATATAAAGGTTGTTATTGAAATAGTTTCTTGCATCTTGCTAATGAAATGTTCTGCAAATACAACAAAACACTGGATATCACTGGGCTAAGAGCAGGGAAGACAGTGTCCAGGAGATAAGGAGAAAAGCAAAGACTGCTTAGCACAGTCATTATAATTGCTACCTCTTACCAAGAGTTTATTAACTACCTGGCACTGTGTCAAGCATTGCTTGAATATTTCTCATTTAATTACAATGAAATATTATAAGGTAAGTACTACTCCCCATTTTTCATGCAAGCTATCAAAGCACAGAAAAGTTTAGGATTTTTCCCAGAGTAAGACATCCAAAAAATAGTCTCAACTTTGGGACCTTCTGATTCTACAACTTTTGCTCCTCTGAAGTCTACTGTGATCATGGCAAGTCCCCAGAGTTGGCAGGGCAGACAATGAACCACTGCAGGTGGTGGGATGTCTGTCACACCACACCAGCACAGTCCTGTATTGTAGGTTGGGGCTCCACTACATACATCATGTGTGCTATCATGGGAATGGAAGGGATGGAGGTTTCTACAGGTCCATTCACTCAGAAAAGTAGAACAGAGCAAACACATGCACAAAGCTAAGACAGATGGTCCCCTGTCCCCGGAGGTTCTCTTCACCCTCATGAGGCCAATTGACAGGACTAAGGCTCAAAATATGTTCAGTGCAGGTGAGCACAGCAAGCATCTATAAAAGGTGCACATCGTTGCTATTGTCTAGAGGGGGTTAGCACAGAAAAATGAATCATATTGAGATCACATACTAAGAAAACTCATGGAAAAATAAATAAGCAATTATAAAACTGTCTCCTAAGGCCTACTGATGGAGAACCTGGGCTTTGGAAACAGAAAGATCTGAATTTGAATCCTGATGCTAAGTGTATTCAGTATATGGACTCGAACATATCACTTTACTTTTGCATCTGTAAAATGGGGCTACTATGTGACCCTTAATACCCAGGACCACCAGGAGAATGGAATGGAATAAAACACATAAACTGTGTTAGGGCATTTAATGCAACAGCGCAAATTGTTATGATGGAATTAGACCACCTGCATGGACCTGACTGGGTCTAGTCCTAGTTCTACCACCTATTGGCTTTGTGTCCCCAAGCCCAGTATTGAACTGCCCTGTGCCTCAGCTGTACCATATGTAAATTGGGATCATAATAGTACCTGCCTCATAGGATGGTAACAGAGATGAAGTGAGTTAATATTTATAAAGCTCTTAGAAAACTGTCTGGCATATTGGAAAGAGTCAATGTTAGCTATTATTGTTGTGATTATTGTTGTGATTATTTTTGATAGAGGTAAGCATGGGATGTTCTAAAAAGAAAAAAACACACACCCCAAACAGGCACTTAACTGGAGCTGTGGTGCGTGGGCAGGAAAATAGTCTAGAACACAGACAGCAAGGGCACATATTCCAGTAAGCAGCAGGTGAAGGAGAGGGGAAGTAAGGACAAGGGCAGGATTTAGCAACAGATTTCCTGGATTTCCTCTACTTTCAGTTTCAGTGGAGACCATGCTTCTCACATCGCCTGCTTTTGCCCATTACAGTTCATGGGTCCCGAAACTGGTTTGAAGGCAAATTCCAAGCTAGCACAGGAGTGGGAGGGGGTAAGAGGAGAATGCAAGTACCCCCTTTTGGAAAAAGGGCTGTAACCATTTAGCTGATTATTTAACATTGTGGAATGCAGTGAGGTCAGAGACAGGCTCACCTTTCAGTGTGGCTACAGCTCCAAGGAGCAATCTCTGAGATTGCTGGAAGTCATTCACACCAGTGAGAGCATGTGCATCGGGGCCTGGTTAAAGATTCAGAGGCTAAGCTGTTAATAGAATTAATTTGATATATCCGGTATAATTCAGTGGAACATTTGAGTGCCTTTCAGAGCCCAAAACTGTTGGGAAAGAAACAAATCCTTGTGCCA
Source organism: Eptesicus fuscus (assembly GCF_027574615.1). NCBI lineage: Eukaryota > Metazoa > Chordata > Mammalia > Chiroptera > Vespertilionidae > Eptesicus > Eptesicus fuscus. Next base: position 68,210,118 of record NC_072487.1, read on the forward strand.
GCTATTAAAGAAGGATTAGTTGGACTCCAGAAGAAGTAAGCCCATGACTTTAATTCTTCTCTAGCTGTATGAAAAATGGATGACTTGATAAATGGCTACCCTATAAACAACTAAAGAGAAACTTGGACTGTTGATTTTCTTTTTTTGGGACATTCTAGGTTTATTCCACAGTCATATCTGATCCCTTTGTCTCCTTTCTGAAGCCAGGAGGGAATACATGGAAAACTGGGGTGCCATATACTCACCAGGGGCATTATCTGGTGTGAGATGAGTGGGGAGGAGACTATCTCCATCTTTCCCTGGATGGGCTGAGTGGGACCCTGGAGGGAACAGTGGCTAGCTGCCTTGGATTAAAATACGGGCTGGCCCGGTACCGAGGCTGCTGGTGGGAGTTAAGAAGCGAGCCAGCTGAAAGAATCTAATATTTACTGCAGTTCACCAAGACGTCAACATCCCCATATTTTGTAGCTGAAACACGACTTCGTAGGACCAAATGTCTAGGTTTTTGAAGGTGATTCAAAACAGGAGTAGATCATATTTTTCTAGGAGAAATAAAAGTTTCCTCCTTCATTCCTGTTCATTTTGTGATGCCAAATTTGGGAGAACTCCTAGCCCAGCATTGGGAAAAAATTTTTTTGGAGATGCTTTAAGATGACGAGAGAGGTTCTTTGTTATGCCACTCTCGGTACATATGCTTTTTTAAGGCGTCAAACTGGAATGGTGGTAAGTGTTTCCAATCCAAGAAAAAGAGCTGGGAATAAAGTGCTCATTACTCTTTTAGGGTATGTGTGTCTGTGGCCAGCATTAAAATCTCTATGTCACTGAGAAAGACATTGGAGGGGATTTTTTTTTTTTTTTTTACAAAAGGAAGTAAGTAAAGAAGAAAGTATACACTTTCTATTTACATAACAGGAATTCATAGCAAGGCTGTTTGGCTTTCAGGAATCAAGCAAAGTGTGCTGCCTACCTGGTAGAGAGTAACCACTTAAAACACAAGGGAACACTCTTGAAGTCTATTTTGGTGTAGAGACTGCATCTTATATTAATTCAAGTTCTTAATTACATTACCTTCTTTAAATAAATTTCCCCTCCTCATGGAAGACAGCCACTGTTTTCCTGTTTCTCTCTCTTACTCCTCATTGAAAACCCTGGGCTGATAAACCAGTTCTGATTGATCTCAGGCAAGTCCCTTTGTCTCAATATGCCTCAGTGACCTGAACTGCAAGTTGGGCATAAGAAAGCTTACCTTACAGCGTGCTTGTAAAGGATTCATTGAGAATGTTTTGACAGCAACCGGCCTGGAAATGGGCATCTAACAGTTTCAATGATTGCCCATCCCTTTCCCTTTGCTCTTCGACAAAGATTCTGTCTCACATACAAGTGTGAGCTGTGCATTGAGCAAAGGTCCCTCATGCTGACTTGGTAGACAGGTGTTTCTACATCTGTTTGCAGCTGCTCTGGTTTGCAACCTAAGTGGATGCTGCAGAAGCCCAGGGTCAGTGTGGCAGCGGAGCAGGTCCAGCCTGCCCCGGCCACACGGGCCCTTTCCATGCCATGACAGGGAAAAGTCCACGTTGAATCCAAGTAGGTCAAAAAAGAAAAAAGGACAGAAGGAGACAGAAAGAGATAAAATAGGGGGCTGCAGGGGTAAAAAGAGAGAGGGAACATGAATGTGTTTTTGAAATACCCTTCTAAATCTTTGGGAAGAAAAACACAGCAGTGTTGAGCTAATGACACCAAAATAGATCTGCACAGACATTTGCCAAATCTGGAAAAGAAAAGAAAATCTTTCCTGACACTTCTCTTTAAGCAACAGTGGAACTCGGGACTCCGGGAAAAGAAGCAGGACGGGGCCAGGCGAGGTTCTGCCCACACTGCAGAGGGTTCTCCAGGGACCACTTTCAAAGGGCAGACCTGGCTGGTGACAAGCAAGCCTCTGAATGCTGTGGTTTGGATTTTGCTTGTGGCTTAATGTCCATATGTGAGGTCTTCTCATACCTAATAAACCAGGCCTTGCCTAATCGAAATCAGACAGAAAGGCCACACACATTTGCAAGGACGCATGCCATCTTCCCCTTCTTTATTCTTTTCATGGAACTCTCTTGGGAGGAAGGAAAGGGAGAGGTGGGAATGGGAGTTTGAGGTGCTCACTCTTTCTTCTTTACTTATATCTGAGTACTCCAGGCATGGGAACGGATATGAACAAGAAAAATGTTGTTTTGGACAAATGAATTTGGGAAGTGGGTTCAATAAAGTTAAAGAGGTCATTTTTCCTGCAAGGTTCACCGACATATTAAATGTACTAGAACCATGGTCGGCAAACTGCGGCTCGCGAGCCACATGCAGTTCTTTGGTCCCTTGAGTGTGGCTCTTCCACAAAATACCACGGCCTGGGCAAGTCTATTTTAAAGAAGTGGTGTTAGAAGAAGTTTAAAGTTTAAAAAATTTGGCTCTCAAAAGAAATTTCAATCATTGTACTGTTGATATTTGGCTCTGTTGACTAATGAGTTTGCCGACCACTATACTAGAAGCTCAGTACACCAAATTCGTGCACAGAGTGGGGGGTCCCTCAGCCGAGCCTGCGCCCTCTCACGGTCCGGGAGCCCTCGGGGAATGTCCGTCTGCCGACTTAGGCCCGGTCTCCTAGGGACCCCTCACTCCTTACCGCTCGCCTGCTCGCTGCTCCTTATCGTTCAGCTCCTGGCTCAGTGCTATGGCCAAGGCAGGAGAGGCTCCCGCCACTGCCGCTGTGCTCGCCAGCCGTGAGCCCAGCTTCTGGCTGACTGGCGCTCCTCCTGTGGGAGCACACAAACCACCAGGGGGCAGCTCCTGCATTGAGCATCTGCCCCCTGGTGGTCAATGCGCATCACAGCGAGCGGTCATTCTGGTCATTCCGCCCTAATGTAGCTTAAGCTTTTATTACATAGATAGCCTCTCAGTCATCATGTTGTTCTATCAGTTTCATTTGACATGGTTGCCCACTCTCTCTTTGATGTACTTTCTCCAGTGAGCACCCAGAGTGCCACCCTCTCTCTGCTTCCTCCTATTTCACTGGCCTCTCTTTCTCAGCCTCCTTTACAGGCTTCTTCCTGTTCTTCTTCCTCTCATTGGGTGGTTGCATGGACTTTATGGGCCTTCAATACCCTGCATGATGGTACTTAAATTTTCTTTTCTCCTACTGTGACCTTACCAATTATCTGCAGTTCATACCTTTAATTTAAAAACTGACACCTACCCTTGACTATCTAATAGATCTTTTCCATGCAATATGTCTAAAACTGAACTTCAGATTTCTACTGCCTCCCTCCATACCCCCTCCCATGATTTCTACATACAGCACCACCATTTTCCTGGTTGCTCAGATTCAATATGTGTGAGTCATTCTTGACTCCTCTCATTCCCTAACAACCCACATCCAATTCAACCCCATGTCTTAACTGCATTGCCATCAACATATGTAATGCAGCTTTCACATATATTACTGTGATTGCCAGCTCACCAGTCTCCCTGGGACACTCTCACTCTCCACAATCAGATATTAGCACTGCATGATTTAAAAAAATAGAAATCAGATGTTACTCCAGTCTTCAAGAACCTCTACTCACCTTACTAAAAATAAACTATGAACTTTTCCCCATATCCTAAATGCCCCATTTAATCTGACCCCAGCTTACCTATGACCTCATTTATTACCACCATAGAGACACACCAGTGATTGTGCTGCTCTGAACAGGCCAGGTTAGCCTCAGGGCCTTTGCATTTACTGCACCATTGGCTAACACTGCTCTGCCTCAGATCTTCAACTGGCTTTCTGCCACCAGTTCAGCAAATCAATTAGTACATTTCCTTCTCTAAGCCCCCATTCCCTACTCTATACGATGACCTTGAAGAAAATTTGCTGAATTATTATTGTATAATGGAAGTGCTACATGGACAAGGGTGGAGAGGACCAGGGTTTGTAGACCACAAAGTGTAAGAACATGGAGCAACATTTGGTCCCCTCTATAATAATAAAAGCGTAACATGCTAATTAGGACAGCCGAACGACCTTCCAGACGTCCTTCCAGACGAAGCCACAGTGGTGGGGGCCAAGGCAGAGGTGGTTAGGGGCGATCAGGCAGGCAGGCGAACAGTTAGGGGCATCAGGCAGGCAGGCAGAGTGGTTAAAGGCAATAAGGCAGGCAGGCTAGTGGTTAGGAGCCAGTGGTCCCAGATTGCAAGAAGGATGTCTGCCTGCCAGTTTAGGCCTAAACCGGCAGTCGGATATCCCCTGAGGGCTAAACCGGCAGTTGGACATCCCCTGAGGGGTCCCAGATTGTGAGAAGGTGCAGGCCGGGCTGAGGGACCTTTCCCTGCCCTCCCCGCCATGCATGAATTTCATGTACCGGGCCTCTAGTATAGTATGATTGATTCATATTATCAGTAAGCAAATAAAACTTAAAGCTACATTGGAAATTAAGCTTTATAATGCACCATGACCTCTGTCATTTCAGTATAGAATATCTTAGTCATTTCAAAGTGAAGACATAATTTATTATAAATCTGGCTCGATTTCCATGTCCATTATGTTGATGTTCCTTTCCTTGGATAGAGGTTGAACTGAAACTGAACAAATGAATTTGAACAATAACAATATTTCAGAGCCCTTTCCAGTTAGTTCATTTGTTTAATAGATTTTCTCCTCATGACAACCCTCTGAGAGGAGTACCATTATCCCTATTTTACAGATGAAGAAACTGAGGATTGGTGAGTGAAGCTGTCTTGCTCACTCACATAGAGCTAACAAGTAACATAACAAATTTTTGAACCCATTTTTTTCTACTGATTTACCTTGCTTCATCATGAAACATTATATTCAGCTTAGCTATAAACTTTTCAGTATATTGGCAAGGAGGGTTATTTCAGTAGAGAGGACATTTGGGTTTGTGTGGTATGCTTGAAGACCCTGGGACTTAATATAAAGAAGGAAAGTTTCAGTTAGCATTGTGTGTTTTTTTTTGGTCTTTAACTCTCTGAGCATTTTTATAAAAAAAGATTATGTGACATTATGGAAAGAGTAATAAGATTAAACTAGAAGTAATGAGAACATCTCTCAAAGAAGCTGTCCTCCATATAGATGGTGTGACCGAAGAGACAGTAGTTTTCGCCTCCCTAGAAGTGCATCATCAGAGACTGGACGGCCTCTAGTAAGAGATATTGTAGACTAGAGGAGCTTCCTGAATAACAAGGGCTGGACTAGGTATTATTTAGGGTTCTTTCACACTTGAGACATGGTTGGTTAATCAAGCAATTCCAAAGATGCCCACCTCCCAATCCCTGGAAAGTATGCATATGTTCGGTTATATGGCAAAGAAGAACCAATGCTGTCTGCAGATGAAATGAAGGTTGCTAATCAGCTGGCCTTGAGATAAGAAAATTATCCTGAATTATCCAATTGGACAATATATAATTCCAAGAATCCTTATAACTAAAAGATAGAAGCAGAGAGAGAGAGAGAGAGACAGAGAGAGAGAGAAAGAGAGAGAGAGAGAGAGAGAGAGAGAGAGAGAGAGAGAGAGAGAGAGAGAGACTGACTGACTCAGAGAGATAGCAGCGTGTTTAGAACATTACTATGTGTGAATATGGAGGACTGGGGTCATGAGCCAAGGAATGCGGGCAGCCCCTCGAAGCTGGAAAAGACAAGGAAATGGATTCTTCCTCAGAGCCTCCAGAAGGAATGCAGCCGTGTCAATGCCTCGATTTTAGCCCAGCGAGACTCACTTCAAACTTCTGACCTTCAGAACTGTAGGATAATAAATGCATGTTGTTTAAGCCACTAAGTTTGTGGTCATTTGTTACAGCAGCAAAAGGAAACTAATACAGAGCCCTATTTCACACTCTGCAGAGTAATCTATGGAGTCCAATCCCCAGAGGATCATTACATCAGTCAGCGTTTGGCTGAGATAATGCTGCTGCATGACAACAACTCCCAAGTCTCTGTGTCTGAAAACAATGAGGAGATCTCCTAGGCTCACAGGAGAATGGATAGGTTGCTGCTGACTTCAGTTGCAGTATATACATTAATCCATATATTATCATATGGCTAAGCTTGACTGGACTTGACTTGGCTACACTGGGTTCTAGGATTAAGGATGGACTTAAGTCAACTCCAAATTTTTCATTGCAGAATTTGGGCTAAAGAAGCAATGGCTCTCTGGGGCATGCTGTTCTCCTAGGCAAGGGGAAAGGCTCCAAAAGTCTGGAATATATTTGTCATACCTCAGAGTCTCAGGATGAAGCCAGGGTCTGCACACATTCATTGTCCTAAGTAAGTCATAAAATGTTGCCCAAGTATTGGGACCAGTAAGGATATTCTTCCAGTGAAGCATAGCAAAGGCAGGGAGGGAAGTAAGAATTGTAGACAAATAATACAACTGACTTTGGTCACTGAGAGGCATCTACATCTGTGAAGCAGTGGGTTCTCAGGTCTCCTGCACAGAAAGGTCCCATCATAGCCTGGCCAAAGTGGCTGGGTTTCCTAAGGAATGGTCCAAATCTATAGAGATCTATTAGGCTGCCAACATGTCTAAGCAGAATAAAATGTAAGAATCTCACAAGGAAGTGTAATCCAATCACCATCCATCATAGGGGAAAATTCGGCCTAGATAAAGGACTGTGATTTTCCTACGAATGGACAGTTAGTGGGAGGGCTGATAATTGAAAGAAAGCCTCCAAAAATCTCAGTCCAGGGTGCAACTCACAACTTCCTTAGTTCTGGAATCCTGCTCCAGAACTTGGTTTCATTTCCAAGTGCTATGGGGGGGGTTTGTATATTAAGAGCACTGCTGAATTGACAAGGGGGAGTTTGATTATTCTAGCAGCAGTCACACAAAGTCTTCTTTTTTCTCCTATGAAGCTCCTGTTTGAACACAGCTTTATGTTGGCCTGGGCTAGGGAAACCCACTCTGCTCCTGACTGGGGTTCAGCGTGGGTGTCGTGGAGCAGTGATTCAGAGGGAAAGCACCTTCCAAAACCACATGGGTTCCTGCAGTTGTTTCCCTACAGCAGCAAGTTTTGGAATGGTGCAATATGCCCCAAGTGAGAGTCCTGGAGACATACACGTTCTCTTTTTGGCCGTCAGTCATGGGGGGGAATCTTCAGGGGCTTTCTCAGATTTTCTTTTCCCAGGAAGCTTCATCTTCCAGAGGAAAAAAAAGATAGGTCTGTTTCCTATGCCTGAGAAATTGTTCCTATCCCTTTGTTCCTCCTGACGAGGGGCAAAATCCAGGTCAGGTGTCACCTGCTCCAGGAAGCCTTCTTGGCTTTCCCTGGGACGAGTTCACAGCTCACTTCAGGATAAGAAAATTATCCTGAATTATCCAATTGGACAATATATAATTCCAAGAATCCTTATAACTAAAAGATAGAAGCAGAGAGAGAGAGAGAGAGAGACAGAGAGAGAGAGAAAGAGAGAGAGAGAGAGAGAGAGAGAGAGAGAGAGAGAGAGAGAGAGAGACTGACTGACTCAGAGAGATAGCAGCGTGTTTAGAACATTACTATGTGTGAATATGGAGGACTGGGGTCATGAGCCAAGGAATGCGGGCAGCCCCTCGAAGCTGGAAAAGACAAGGAAATGGATTCTTCCTCAGAGCCTGCTCACAGAGCAACGTTATGCAGCCTCTTTCTGTCACTTACTGTATCATATCCTGCTCTTCTCTGTACACAGCTACCTCACTCCCTAGATTGTGTCCTCTTTTGTAATTGGGACTCTATTTTATCTAGCATCGTGTCCTGGGCATTCAGAACAATGTCTACCATATAGGAGGCATTCAGTAAATACTTGATTAATTATGAAATGATTCTATTGCTTGTTTTATTTAGGCTGACAGTTCATGATCATGTCAGTGGAATACACACAATAGTCATTTATTAAATGTATGCATAGATGTAGGAGTGAAAAAGTAAACAGTACTAAGTGCCTTTTAAGGATAACTTCTATTCTACACATTATCTCTGCACAGAAAAGCAGGCACACAGATTGACACACATCCACATTTACACAAGAAACAAAATGATAAAGCAGAGCTTCCTGGACCTCATAAGCAACATCTTTTCTTCCTAATGTGGACAGAAACGAATGAAAGAACACTTCTTTGGAAGACATCTTTTCAGAGCTGTAGCTTCCAAATGATTTGTGTGTGCCCAGCAGTCAACCAATGAGCTCTCTTCCATTGATCTAAAAATAACTCGGGAGTACTACACTGCCAGAAATTATCTCAGCCCACCTCCGGGGGGTAAGGTCTCCTGTGGAGGCACTTTTGTTGCTCAGCTGCAGCATGGAAGTAGGCCCTCTGCAGCCATTTCCAGGTAGCAACAGGGGTTTGGGGATGACTTCAGCAAACCTGACCTAGCTTTGGGCATGAGTTTGTTTCATCCCTCACTGTGCACATCTTGCCATTTCTGAAGCTGTGAGTCAGGCTGATGTCAGCCAAGCAAGTAGCTGAAACAGCATGTCCAAGGAGACCAGAAATGTCCTTGGCGACGGTCTTAGATGCTACCTACTAGGGGCAGATGTCCTAGAAGTGATGTCACTGTATTCTTATCCAGGTCACACCACCACAACAGGTTTTGGTCAGAGATGTCAGAGGGAGAGGACGAGTGTCCTGAGAGTGCTTTCTGAAGGGATGATTGTATCTGTATGTGTGTATCTATGCATTTGTATCTGTCGATTTCCCAGAGACCCACGGGATAGGAATTGTAGTTGTTGCTCAGTCATGATTCATTATGCACCATGGGCAAGTCACTTCTCTTTTTCTGGAGCTCTGTTCTTCCACCTGCATCATGACCATGTTGCAAAGGTAATCTCTGAGTCTCCCTCTGGCCACTTGGTTCTTTTCATTACTGGGGACCAGTGGCAACATTTATTTACTGTATTTGAGGAACTGATGTATCCTTGTGGACATTTTGCTAGCAGTCAATGGTCTTGTTTTGTCTTTTATTACTACTGCCTCCAACAGGTCTGAAATTCATCAAAGTTCAGCATTCTTGCCAACCAGGAGCAGGACTTAGAAAGGAAGCTGTGTTGCCTTCTGCTGGCTGACTGTGTCCAGGCTTTGGCAGCATGGAACTGAGAACCTGAATCCAGTGGGTGGAGTGGAATTGTTTTTGTTGTTTTTAAATATATATTTATTGGTTTCAGAGAGGAAGGGAAAGGGAGAGGGCGATAGAAACATCAATGATGAGAAAGAATCACTGATTGGCTGCCTCCTGCATGCCCCAAACTGGGGATCAAGCCCACAACCTGGACATATGCCCTGACCAGGAACTGAACCATGACCTCCTGGTTCACAGGTTGATGCTCAATCACTGAGCCACACCAGCCTGGAGTGAAGTTTTGAAAAAAGTTCTATAATTGAATTCCAGATCCTAGATTATATTAAAATTTTTGGACACTTCAGCCCTTGAATTTTTTGATAATTTTTTTAAAAAGTCACAGCACCACTAAGCTCTTTATAATAAGCTTTCCTTAGTTTTATCACTCAACTGATGACTTTAGGAAAATTACTTCCAATCCCTAAGCCTGTAAAGTGTAGCTTTTGGATTAGCTTCTAAGATCATCTTTAAATGATAATTAACATTCCTGCAAATGGTGCAGGTCACAAACATATTTATGTTAACTTATTTTTCATCTGGAACTGTTACATCTTCTGATACTTTCCCCCAAGTACCACTATTGGTCTGAATATAGATGTGAGCAGAAATTAAAACAAAGGCAGAGGGACTAACTTTGACTCATAAATTTTGAATAATATTGTTTTATGAAATAAAGGGAAAAAGCATACTTCTAAGTTAATATATTATTTAATAAGACATAATTTTAAATATATATTAAAATTATATAAATGTAAAAATATATGTGTAAAATTATACACTCTATAGCTGTGAATCATACTTAGTGCTCTGTGCTTCAAATATTTTATCTCCTCCAACCTCACACCACCACTGTGGTTGAGAAATTTTATTGATATGGAAACCTAACACTCAAATCCCACCTTTAGGAGACTGTTCCAAATAGGTTCATCAATGGAAAAGCAAATTACTCAGAGGCTTTTGATGAAAGTAATATTTTCATCTCAAATTTGTTTTAAAATCCTACTTAATGTTGCTTGGTTTTAAAATAAAACACTTTAGATATTTTTGCCTAATGTTGATATTGGGAGTTGATGGCATTCAGTATATAAATGGCATTTAACCCTTTTTAATGAATCTTTCTTAACATCTAAGGATCTCTAAATGAATAATGTCTAATGCATAAAATCAGAAATATAGTCATGTGAGCAAGTGCCTTAGACATCGATTGGGAAGAAAACTGTGCTTGGGAGAAGCGTCATTGGGAAAGTTACTTCTCCTTTGCTTCTGTTTTCTACTTTCCTCCCCAGTTTGTCTCCACTCATGAAACTTATTGAGGTAAATGGTAAGTGGATTGTCCTTTGGGACCTGGGAGACGTGGGTGTGGTTGTCCTCTAGCTCCTACAAGCTACATAGCCTGGATCTTAACTTGGTCACAAGCCCAAGCTTCATAATGTTATGATGATGCAAACAACTAGGCTGACTGAAAGGGTTGTGGTTAGAACTGAATCAGAAAATGTCCTGTCTAGAAGGAAGGCCAAGAGACACATGAAAACATGCTCAAAGTCACTTATTATCCGAGAGATGCAAATCAAAACAACAATGAGGTACCATCTCACACCTGTCAGAATGGCTATCATCAACAAATCAACAAACAACAAGTGTTGGCGAGGATGCGGAGAAAAAGGAACCCTCGTGCACTGCTGGTGGGAATGCAGACTGGTGCAGCCACTGTGGAGAACAGTATGGAGTTTCCTCAAAAAACTGAAAATGGAACTCCCATTTGACCCAGTAATCCCACTGCTGGGAATATATCCAAAGAAACTAGAAACACCAATCAGAAAGAATATATGCACCACTATGTTCATAGCAGCACAATTTACAATAGCTAAGATTTGGAAACAGCCTAGGTGCCTGTCAGCAGATGACTGGATCAGAAAACTGTGGTACATCTACACAATGGAATACTATGCTGCCATAAAAAAGAAGGAATTCTCATCATTTGCAGCAACCTGGATGGAATTGGAGAACATTATGCTAAGTGAAATAAGCCAGTCAATGAAAGAAAAATATCACATGATCTCACTCATTTATGGATAATAAAGAACATTATAAACTGATGAACAAAAAGATAGATACAGAGACAGTAAAGCTTCAAACAGACTTTCAAATTACAGGGGGAAAGTTAGGGAGAGGTGGGGGAGATAAGAAATCAAACGAAGGACTTGTATGCATGCATATAAGCATAAACAATGGACGCAAAACTCTGGGGGGTGAGGGCATGTATGGGTGTGGGGTGAGGGGGGCAATGGTAAGATATGTACACATATAATACCTCAATTAAAAAAAAAAGAAAATGTCCTGTCCAAATACCAGGTAAGGTATTTCCCCTCCAAATTGTGCCTCATTCATGGGAGTAAAGTGGAGATAGAGGGGGTGCGGGGATATGAGAATGGAGTGAGAGGATAGCCTTCCAATGGCAAAATGTGCAAATAAATGAGCCCTATAAACAACACTTTAAAAAGGAATAAACTAAGTGGTTCCCACTATGAAAATCTTGAATAATCATCTATAGGAAGAAAAAATAACCTTTCATAATCATACATGAACGAGTGCTGTGGTTTAGGAAAATCAAATCCCAGTAAACAGACCTTTATACGGTTTAAAAACTCTGTCTGAAGCAACATAGAAAGTGAAATTTAAAGAGATGATCAACTAATGACTAAGCAATATAAAAAAATACATGTAAAAATTTGAATAATATTATTTTATGAAATAAAGTGGAAAGCATACTTCTAAGTTAATATATTATCTAATAAGATATAATTTTAAATATATTTAACTAAAATTATACACTCTATAAGTAGATGTTTAACTATTTCATCTACATCACTAAAATAAATATTTTCAAGCTGGTTACATTTGTTTTAAGCTTCTCATTGGGAATATGGAGGATTTCTGTATATCTAGAGTGTCTTTTCCTGATGTAACTAAAATTTATTGTGCTTAGGGCAATTTCTGAAGTATAATGAATTTCATTATACGTGTTAGCTTCATAAGACCAGTAGTTATTATTATGATATTCACATGAGCTTACTAATTGCAGAATAAATAAGAAATAAAAATTATTAAAGTAAAATAAAGTCTGTTGGAAAAGCATTGTAAGCATTTAAAAAATGTTCAAAAATGTAAACTTCATGGAGATTTGAATATCAAAGTGGACCTACCACACATCGAACCATCTCTAGGCCATGTAATCTAATCACTATCTGCAGTGTCTTTATTGCTGGACACATATGATGTAAACTGCTTGGCAAACTGGTCTCCCAACAAAGGCAGTTACTGGGGAAGTAGTAGTGGGACTAGTGCTGTGAAATTAACCTGAAAGTGAAACACTCAAACCCCATAACTAGTTTTTTGAAGGTCAATGAAATACTGATTAGCTGTCCTTCTGTTTCATGCCTCAATTCTCCTCATCTGTTTATTTATCCATTTATACAACTACCAAATGTTTAATAACTACCTAAATGTGCAAAGCTCTTGGCTAGATACTGGAGAATCAGAGATAAAGACCACAAGAGCCCTACTTTAAGGACCTCATATTGTAGCAATTTCATATCAATATCTGCACCAGGGTTTCTCAATCTCAGCTCTATTGACATCTTTGGTTGGTTAACTTTTTGTTGTAGGGGTGAGGGGGGCTGTCCTGGAAATTGTAAAATGCTGAGCAGCATACCTGACCTGTACTATCTAGATGTCAGACACACATCCTGCCCCCCACGTCGGCCCTACTAGGTGTAACAACCAAAAATGTCCCCTGGCATTGCCAAATGTTCTGGGGGTGTGGGAAGCAAAATCACCATTGATCTATCAATATACATATGAAGATCTTGTTTCCCTAACAAGATTAAGCTCTTCAAGATATAGAGACACACTTCTTTGTATCTCTCTTATACCTATACAGTGGGACATGCATAACAGGCATTAACCACTCTGTTGTAATAAAATGTTTTTAAATGCTGGCCAGTATTTTTAGGAGCTAAAATATTTGAAATCTAAGCTTCAATATGCAATTCCCTTTTTGTTATGTTGTTGCTGCTGAGGTTGATTTTGCTCTGGACACCTCTTCTGAATCCAAGCATTCAGTTACAGTAAGCAGAGTCATGCATTAGAAACTGGGGCATAGAAGAAAAGGCAGTGGGAAAAACAGAAAAGAACCTTGAGATTCAGTGGCCCTTTGAAGATTTCCAAATAGAAAGCATTATGTAAACACTAGCGCTTTCCTAATTCTGGCTAATACCCACCTATCGGTATGCATCTGTAATGCTTGGAATTACATAAAGTTTAAAATAAATGCAGATTATCTTTTAAAGAAGATATATTAGTTCCATATAGAGTTGCCAAGTAGGTGTCTCTAGGGACATATCTTGGTAAATAAAGAAAAGTGATTTGTAATAATCACTTCTTATCAGTAGTTGGTATGTAAAGTGCTGGAGAATAGCTTGTTCTCTTCATAGTGTTTAAACATTCTTTACAATGATATGGAAGTTATTTTATTTGCTAAGCACATCCTTTCTCTTAAATGAGTGCAGTGATAAGCCTCACTCATTCACATATAGTTATTATTCAGGCAATTTATGTGCAATTTTTCAAACATTCAAAAAATTAAGAAACTAAATTCATGGCATTCTTTTCAAGATGCTTTGGAAAATAGTAACAGGTAAAAAAGAAAAACCATCATGAGATTTTAAAAATAATTGATTTTTAGCCATTTCAGATACTTCCACAGGAAGAATCTCACTGAGGCTGGGGTGGGGGTGAGGAGGGAAAGCTTCAGATATGGACAAAGTTTCACCAGATGCTTAAATGCAGTTCAACTTTTCTCTACTAGTTATTTGGCAAAATCCTCAAAAGACAGCTAACTCTTTTTCTGACAACTTACACCCTATTTTCGAATATTTCTATGCAATAACACACCATCAAAACTCAGTTTTACTGTCAAAAACATCGGTGTGCAACATTTTTAAAACTCAGCCAGTAGGGGGACAAACTCCCCTGCACCCCTTCACACAGGACCCCCTTTCTTCTGTGACATGCTCCCTCCTTTATGACTTTCCCTCCTTTGTCCACAGGATCATGTCCCTGCCCCACGTCCAGAGAGTAGATCCTCTGACTTGCTGATTTATTCCCAGGCCACAGGGAAACTATTTCTAAATAGTCAGAAGGAGAGGCCTGAGGTGAACTGTAAAAGGAACAGATTATGGAGTTTGGCAGACCTGGCTCCAAGGTTTGGCATTTTTTCTGTGACTTCACAGGGCATCTGATCTCACCGAACCTCACTTTTCTCAGCACTTATGTGGGAATTGATTTAGAAATATATGGAAACCTATTAACTCAGTGCCAAATGACTTGCAACAGCTCAATAACTGGTAGGTCATCCATCTCATCACTGATTCATTGTTATCGTCGTTGTCATCGTCGTCGTCATCGTCATCATCATCATCATCATCATCATCATCATCATCTTTGTTGTGGATTGTAGTATGTGATATCCTGAGGCCCCTCAGAATTGAACTCATGTCTTTGACTTTTAGGGTTCATGAAACCTGAGATACATTTTTTCTTTTTTTTTAAAAAAAGATATATTTTTATTGATTTCAGAGAGGAAGGGAGAGAGAGATAGAAATATCAATGAAGAGAGAGAATCACTGACTGGCTGCCTCCTCCACATCCCACACTAGGGATCGACCCCACAACCCAGGCATGTGCCCTGACTGGAAATCAAACATGACCTCCTGGTTCATAGGTTGACATCTGACCACTGAGCCACGCTGGCTGGGGCTGAGATACATTTTCTTTTGCTCATTTGACCAATGTTTACTGATCATGTACTATCCTCTAGTCTCTGGGAATAAGCAGAGACTTGTAAACAGTGTCCCTCCATACCTTCCAATCACTTAAGCAACTGGTCATACAAACTAGCACATAGTTATACATGGAAAAATGTTCTTTTAATAGAGAAGGTATGCCAAGTTATGAGATGAGCTATTGTGGGGGGGTGTGGGGGTGTATGTGTGTGTACGCACATGTGTACACTGATTTGCACTGAGGGAATGGGCTAAGAGGAGACTTCAGTGATGCAGTAACTTAAATGGAGAGCTGACGACGCATTAGAATTAACCAGGTAAGAGTGAGGCGATGGACATCACAGATGGAAAGCACAGTAAATGTGGAGTCTCAGAGATGGAAAGGATCAAGGCATGTTCAAGAGAGTTAAATGAAGGTGTGGCTGAAGAAAGTGAACAAAGAACCATGGGTCTTCAAGTCAAGATAGGAAAGGTGGGTGTGTATCTGACCCCATAGGGCTCTGCAGGTCATTCCCGGAAGAATCTTGGTTCTTATCCAAGGAGAAATAGGTAACCATGTAAGTGTTTAGGCAAGAAAGTAACAAAAACAAATTAACATTTTTAAACACCCAATTAGCACTGGAAAAATGTGTTGGAGGGAAGCAAATATGACTGCAGGGAAACCTGTACAAGTTTACTCTACTGGGCCAGGAGAGAAGTGAGTGGCCTGGGCAAAGATGGTAATAGAGCAAAGTAGACCAGACTAGTGAATCCTTCCTAAGTGCTCAGATGAGATGGACTGAAGCATAAATATATAAATCCCCTCTCTTTCAGTCTACTTTGAGACTGGTAAAACGTCAGAATTGAGATAAAAAAGAGTTGGTGACATGTGTCTCACAAATAATTACATCATCTCTGTGATTCTTGTAACCCTATGCAAGAATTCAACCCTATGCATTCATTCATTCATTCATTCCTTATCAAACATTTATAGTTATAAGGATCTGTGAGGCTCCCTAGAGATATATCATGTAAGACCTTGGGACTAGATTTGCCACCATAACTGAGCTCTATCCCATTCTAACACTGCAGATGGAATGAAAAATACTTTTTAAAACAAGACACCTCGAGTAACTGAGAACACATGTGAAATAGCCAAGATCAACATGAACCTTGTAAGGGATGGTAAACTCTAGACAAAGTCCAAAGAGAAGTCATCATTAATAGCTCTGGAAGGAACAAGAAAGATGGTGAGGTCCTATATAGTTGAGAAAAACCTTCTCTGGGATTTCTTCTTATGATACACTAGAGGCCCGGTGCACAAAATTCGTGCACGGGGGGAGGGGAGTCCCTCAGCCCAGCCTGCACCCTCTCCAATCTGGGACCCAGGGATGGGGCCTAAACCAGCAGTTGGACATCCCTTTCACAATCTGGGACCGCTGGCTCCTAACCGCTTGTCTGCCTGCCTGCCTGCCTGCCTGCCTGATTGCCCCTAACTGACTCTGCTTGCCTGCCTGATCGCCCCCTAACCACCCCCCTTGCCAGCCTGGTCCCCCCTTAACTGCCCCCTGCTGGCCTGGTTGCCCCCTAACTGTCCAGGAGTAAGTCTGACATTTGGAAGATGTGCGGTTGACTGGGTCTAATTAGCGTATCACCCTTTTATTAGTATAGATGTTTTGTGTTGTTCCATCTCTCCTCTTTCAAGCTAGAAGGGCATGTTGAGCTGACACAACAGCAAAGAGTCGGCTTCCCACTCAGACTATTCTGGTGGGCTGGGGATCCCAGAGCCAGAGCTCCCTGTGGTTCCTGCCAGCTCTCTGGATAATCTACTTACCCAGGGGATAGAAAACTGTATGCCAGCCATTTAAAAAATATTCCTCCATTTAGATTCTGCTGCCACCAGCTCCTTTGACTTATGTTGAAATCATGTCCCATCTCTCTCAGCCACATTGTTACAAATTTATTATTGAGACCGATGATGACATCACCTGGAGAGAGACCAGGGCTGTGGTCATCCGGCTCCTCTTTCCGCATTACACAGGCAGCTTCTTCTCTCCCCTCACAGGTCATTAATGTTTTAAAAAGGGCTTGCTTTAAATACCTGAGCATGCTCTCAGCTGTGACACAGGGAAGGTTTCCCATTTCAGAGCCCGCAGCACGTGCCGGCTTCAGATTGAAGGCTGCTTGCCCAAGTGGGCATTTGAGACCTCTAAGCATGTCTCCTGAGAAGTCCTTGGTCAAAGTCATGCTAACAGCATGTGTTAACCATGTGTCCAGTTTGGAAAGAGCAGGAGTGTTGGCCAGGGGTTGTAGATAACGAGCTACATACACATCGAGAGGTTAGCACAGCTTCTTCACAGACTCATTGCAGGGTGTTTATCATTCCTTACAGCTACGCATCCTTCCGTGTGAAATAGGCACATTCTCACTTGTCACCTCCAACTTCCAGGATTATAGGAAGACTTGGAAGAAGGAGCAAGTTTTGTAAAAGCACTGTGAACCCCATATACTCCACAAGTATATGCCAAGGGCCAACTACTGTGTTAAACACCAAGGTATGGGGTGAATGAAATAGGCCTCTGTGCCTTTAGGGGGTTTATACTCTAGTTGTGGAGACAAATGATATACTAATAAGTATATTGTGACAGACTGTAAAATGCACTGAAAGTAGGGGTGGGGTTTCATGGCATGAGATAGTATACTGAGGAAAGGGTAGTCAATATAGAGTGGTCAGGGAAGTCCTCTCAGAGCAGCCGATATTTAGATTAAGGCTTGAAAGCTAGGAATAACCCAGCCATGTAGAAGGTGATTGTTTGGTATGTGTGCAGTGTATGTGTGGTGTAGTGTGGTGTGTGTGTGGTGTATAGGTGTGTGGTATGTGTATGATGTAGTATGTGTGTGTGTGGTGTATGTGTGTGGTGTGCTAGTGTGTGTGGGGTGCGTGTGTGCATTCACCATATGCACATGCACTGGGAAAGACTGGTGTTTCATGCAGAAGAACCAATATGTGTGGAGGACATTAAGTAGAAAAGGGTTTGGTAAGCTTAAAGAATCAAATGGAAACTTACATGGCTGGAGGCCAATGATGAGGGGGCTGGAAAGTGTTACCCACATAAAAGAAATAATAGTTCTACATTTTGCAAGCAACTGAGTGAATGGTTAAGCTAAAATGCACCCAAATAACAGATTAAATTTTCCAATCAAACTACAGAACACTAAGGGCGTGTTGGCAGGTGCTACAAAAACGAATGCCTCCTGCTGCCTTGTCCTCAGATGGCTCTCAATGTGGTAAAAGATGTAAGGACAAGGAAGAACCATTTTTCACTACAAATACAAGATAAAAATAAATAAATGCTAAAAAAAAGGTGGATATTAAGTGTTATGGAGGACAAAGAGAGAAGAGATCACACCTTTTGGAGTAGGTTTGTAGTATGAAGGAAAGAATCCTTGAGAAGGGGGCCTTTAAGTGTGTCCTACAAGATGGGCCACAGCCCCACCTGGAATTCTGCCATTTGTAACCATGTTATGGTCTGGTTTTCACTTTTTATTGAGGCATCTAGTGCAACCAGCTTGAACTTAAGAATAATTAAATGGATTGAGTCAGGACCACTTTCCGACTTTTGCTTTGATCTGCGACAAACCAAAGAGTAAGGGAAAAGGAGAAAGGAATCTCTGAGAATGCCTTTATGCTCATGTGACCCGTTTAATCTGGAATGTTGTGTCTCACCCCACTGTAGTTCTTGTCCATTCATCAAATTGATAAAGGTCCCTCATTTATCCATTTATTTATCTATTCATCACCAACCCATTATGCCAGCACGAAGTCTAAAGTCTCATTCATAGACACTGAATAAATACTTGCTAAATGAATAGAAGACATGAGCCAAAAAAAACGTTTTAGGTAGAGACAATGGCAAAGTCACAGAGGCAGGAAGCATGTTACCAATAATGAAAATTATCATACTTGGCTGGAAGAAAGAACATAAAGGACAGTCTAGAGAGGAAAATAAGTCTAGAGTAAGGGAATCAGTCAGAGCATGATGGATTTTGAGTTACAAGCTAAGGATGTTTAATGTTGATCTCAAGATGATGGAGCATCCATGGAAAGGCTTTACACATCGCTTAAAATAACACCACCCAATGAAACAATAAACAGAGGAGCCCTGGAAGGAGCTACACGATCTGTATTTCAGCCTTCCTCTGAAGTGCATCTGTATGACGAGAGGGAAGTCACTCTTTCCTTCTGAACACATTTTTCACATATGCAGAATGTGCAACAAAGATGGTCTGATTTTGTTTTTGAACACAAACGTTTTTTTGGTTAATCCTCACCCAAGGATATGTTTCCATTGATTTTTTTTAGATAGCATAGAAGGAAGGGGAGAAACACAAGAGAGAAACATTGATGTGAGAGAGTCCCATTGAACCCAGGACCCTTCAGTCCACAGGCCGATGCTCTATCCACTGAGACAAACCAGCTAGGGCTGAACACAAACATTTTATAGGTACTGATATTTATTGTCATTTAAAAATTACTTTCTTTACTTATTCAAGGCCAATAAACTAAGATTATTTTTAACCAGTATTTTAAGTCAAGTACCATTTGTTTGAATATAGCTGCGGGAATGGAAACACTTTGAAGTAAGGTGACCATAGAACTCAATTTGCCAGGAACACATGGTCCTATTGTCCAGGTTTACCATTTGCCCAAGTTTTTCCATTTTTCGTAAAGTGTTATTATTAACAGTTGCATTTAAGTTAGCTGGGATGGTGTGGAAGACCTCCACGTTGTGTTCCATATTGCACGATGGCCTCATCTAAGAGTGTGAGATACTTTGACTAGGAGGTCCTCTTTAACTGAAGAGTTCAGTGCAAATGACAATCATCCATAGCTCAGTTTTCTTCTCAGACTCTTTCTACACTTAAAATCACCAGCCCTTCCTTTTTAGACTCAGTGCATAGACAGGACTGGCTAGGAAAAGCCGCATCCTTCTTGTGTCGGGAGGTGCAGGAACAAAGAGGTTCCTGGTGTGCCATGTAGTAATGTCACGGCCCCGCCACAGGCTCTAAGATGGAGGAAATGGCCAGTGGAAATAAAGATAGGTCAGTGAGAAATACAGAAGTGAGGTATGCATGAAATATGTGTGGGAAATAAAGACTGAGTGGCCCTTCCATAGAGAGTGGTCCAGAATGCATTTGATACAGATGTTTTCATCATTTATTGAAAGGTGTAGATCTACAACCATATGTGGCTTTAATTGTTTGTAATGCTTTTTAAATTTTCAGTAAATCCTTTCACTATCAATAAAAAAATAGGTGTCCTTTTAATAAAATAAAAATTAAGTACTGAGTTTCTGAATCTCCTTCAAAAGGTTTTTAAAGATCATTTTGAGGTGATGGTTAGAAAATGGTGATTGGATATGGGCAGCAGCAGAAAGTGAGGTTGAACATCATTTTGAAGTATCTAGATTGGTAGCAAACATCTTTTGAAGGAGCTCCTATGGTTAATTAGGTAACTTTATATTCTACTACACTGTATTGGGATGAAACCAAGAATGAGTTCAATTTTGTAGCATCTAAATTTAGTATCACTTATTTGATGAGCTTTTGTGTTGTAAAAATATTTGCTGAAAAAGCCATTCGGCTAAATTGAGGGGGAAAGATGATACCTGTAAAAATATTCTGGCTGAAGTATTTTCACATCTTAATGTAAAAAAAAAAAATGGAGTTGATAATTTCCTCTACTTAGCAGAAATTGCTCTGAGTTTCCCAGGGACTTCAGTATCTACAGAGAGCATTTTCTCGATATTATGGTCTACTGAAAAGAGTCATTTGAAGATGTCTACAATTTTAAATTTCTTAACTTTAATAATGACAAAAATTGCAAGCAATTTAGTGAAAACATCAAAACTAAAAAGACAATACTGAGAGCAAAAAACCATTCTTCAGAAAATGTCAGACATCAAATTAGATGTAGTTATGACAAAAATTATTACATTATCTAAATATTTACCAATAAAAATTGTTTCCTGTTAATAGTTATCAATGTATAAAATAAATATTCCTGGAAGTGTTGTCAAATTGTAAGTTAAAAATAATTTAATTTTTGAAAATAGTTTTTGGATAGTACTATTTTATAGGTCCACATAAAACCAATTTGTCAGGCAATAAACAAATGTGTTTTTTTAAATCTATCATTAGAAATTGTTTTATATATTAATATTAAAATAATTATGTAATTGTCTTAAAACTTTTAGTGCTCCTTTAGTGTATTAGTGAGCACTGTGAATTATGTGGTTATTTCCCCTAAAGCCTTTCTCCTTTCTTCTGTGTGACCAGGTGTAGGTTATATCTTAAGACCAGACTTATGTTCTGATTTAACAAATATGGACACAATGAAATACGTTTTTTCCCAGATTGATTCTGGATATTGCCTTCTACCCTATTCCAACAGTTACTTATATTTGGAGAGTTGTTGGATGATCAGGGTCTCTGGAAGGAAAGTCTCACTGGATGCTGGTGGCTTCAGTGGTCCTACATAAATAATTTGCTATGGAGATTTCCTAATAGAAGTGATGGGGGTTGCTTTCCATATTAATCCACCTTTGTACTCTGGCCCTGAACCAAAGGCAGTAATAGCTCTAGGTTTATCAGTTTTATCAGAAAACTACATGCCTTTCCTCCTATTTTTACCACAAGGAAATTATTGAAGTTCTGTTCTTCCATTCACATTTGTGGCATAAGGAACCCAAGAGAGGTAAGGAGTCCATACCTTAATTGTATAAAGATTTACTAACATCCTGGGCATCAGTTATCTCTCACTGTAAAACCACACTGACATTTAGGGGCTTAGGACACTAATTCATTTGCTCACAATTCTATGGGTCAGAAATTTGGGTTGAGTTTTGCTTCTGCTGGGGCTTGGTTTTGCTTCTGCTGCTGGACTCACTTGAGGTCATTTACAATGACTGCAGTTAGCTGGCAATTTGATTAGAGCTGGAGGGTCACGTAGCCTCACTCGGATCTGGAGGTGGGCAGGCTGGTAACTGGGATGTCTCCAGGAGGAGGGCTTGAGCTCTTGCAAGGTGTGGTCTCAGGATTCCAACAGAGACAAGAGTGTAAGCTCTGATGTATAAGCACTTTTCAAGCCTCTGCTTTTGTCACATGTGCTGCTGTATTGTCCAAAGCAATGTACATGGCCCAGCCCTAATTCAAGGGTGGAGAAGCAAACCCCACTTCTTAAGAGGAGAGTCTCAGACACACTGAAGAAGGTGGGCATACAAAGGATAATAGAATTGTTGTAATTGACTTTGCAAACAATTTTCCACATTGCCTAATTTTTGCTCACATTTAAAACATATTAATAATCCAATATTGGCAAAATGCTGATATAAAGCAGCACAAATAATGCTGCAGTGAGACACACCTATGGGTGAATCCTTTCAGGAGCCAGTTACCCCTATTATACCAGAGGTAGTAAATAACCCCTGCCAACTTTTCAGTTTTTTGAGCTATATTAATAATGCAAATATAGAAATGACTCCTAAATCACCAAACAGATGAGAATTATCATGAATCAAAATGTAGCTCAAACTCTGCCCCACCACACTAGGGATTCCACCCTTCATTAATTTCTTGAATTGGCATTTGATTGGCATTTGGAGTCTAAACCATGTATTTTTGGCCCTTAATTCTCTGTTGCTTGTTGTAATCTGTCAATTGCTGGATTCAACAATTCAGGATGCATGAGTTAGCATCACCTAAGTGTTAAATTTAGCGAGTCATTGCAAAGATAGTAAGGAATCAGGCATACTTTCTAATTTGTTGGAGCTTATACTCTAGTTCTTCACCTTGGCTTGCCAAACAATCCGAAACACACTTTCAGAGAGTTTAAAGTTAGGTGTCCAGACCGGGCATTTGAGGAGCCAGCCTTGACCAGTGGGCTTCTCTCTTGCCCTCCCTCCTCACAACTCTCCAGTCTTTGTAGACATCATGAATATAATGTCAAACTTCCTTATTTTCTTTGGCTACAAATACCCTCAGAACCACATTTGTGAACCACCTTGGCAGACAGGCAGAGGCTATATCTTATTTAAATCAGCATCCCTAGTACCACAGACAGGTAACTGGTAGACAGGTAATATAGGCTGAAAAGATGAAATGACATATTGATCAGTATATATAATACTGCCACTAAATCTTCTCTTGAACTAATTTGTGTGGGGGTTTTTTCTGGACTTTTATTACTTCTGTTTTAGTTTCATGTTAGAGAATGCTTTCAACCAAATTCTTTTGTTAGTCACATTAGTATAAAAACTGGAAGCTTCAAATGGGTATTAAGTTTTATCATTGGAGACATGCAAGCAATGATTAGGAGACCAGCATGTATCTGATGGCGGATTCTAGCCCAGGCTCTGCTGCAACATAGCTGTGCGAATTTACACAAATCCCTTCCCTCTCTGGATCCAGTTTTCTCATCCATTAATCTGAATACAAGGGTGTCACCTTAAGAGAGGCAGTGTCCCCTCAGAGTCCAGCAGCCCACATTAGCCTTCTAGCGGGTGGACAAGGGCAAGAAGGTCTCCATGGCTTAGATGATCTTTGGCCTTCCAGATCACCACTGATGAAATTGACCAGGAGAAGGCCATGTCACTCTCCTCCTGATGCCACTTCCAGTAATAAAATTTGGAGGTATCTCCAGTAATAGGCGTGAGTTCAGTTTACTGGACCTATTCTCCTCAGAAAAGCTTTATGGAGAACTGCTCTTCACAGGCAGATGCCTGCTTTTATCACACCATATATCAGCGAGTGAATGACCATGAAATCCTGCCTTGCTGTGCCAGCCAAATGGATAAACAGGAAAATACAATCATCTCATAGCCAAATCACCACTGGCATTTATATTGCTTAAAGAGGAGAGGGACCACGTGCTTGCATATTGTTTCAGGATTCATTCATTCATCCATTAAGCATCTTCTTGCATGCTCTCTTCCTCCAGGTACTGTACCTGGAGGTTGGTGTGGGGGTGTGGCGTGGTGAAGGTGGGGTGTGAGGAAAAAAGGATGAATTGCTCTGGACTAAGTCCTCAAAGGGTTTAAAGACAAGTAGGAGGGATAAGAGAGAGTTTATTTTATCCTTTGGCAAAGTCATTTCCACATTGTTTGCTATTTAATTGTTAATTTATCAATGTATTCCTCTGGACAGCTATACCTCTTACAGGGCAAGAACAATGACTTGCTTATTTTCCCTGACAGTCCTAGTCTGAGTCGGCTACCCCTACTTCCCTACCAGAACATTTCTCAGATTCCATGTTGAGTCAACCATATCCTCCCAGTGGTCTATAAGAAACAAGAGGGTAAAGACTAAGCATGTGTTGTTTAAATGGTGATAGGACTCCTATTCTGCATAAGGTGCATTTCTAGGCATGATGTGTCCAGCAGTGAACAGAATAGCTAATATTCTAGTGGCAGAATCAGACAACATATGAATAGAAAAAAATAGAGAGTCAAAGGATGATAGGCATTATGGAGGAAAGTTGATCAAACAAAGGATAGAGTCAGCATGGGAGATCATTGCAATTTTATGTTATGTAGCAAGAGAAGGTCTGACAGAAGGAGCATTTAAGCAAAAACTTGAAGTTGGTAAAGGAAGAGGCAGGTTGGTATTAGAGAAAGATCATATTGGCAGAAGGAGGAGCTACTACAAAACACAGAGCTAGGAACATGTTCAAGGACTAGAAAGGTCAGTGTGGTTGGATGGAAATGAGTGAGGGAAGGTAACAGCAGGGATGTGGACTCAGCTCATGTGGGGCTTTAAGGCCATTGAGAGCCACAGGCTTTTTCTCTGTGTGAGATCCATAAGTCATAAGACAGCTCTTAGTGTTGTATGCATGTGGAGTCATATTCCTGATGCAGGAATAGGAGGCAAAATACCTAGTTCCCATATCCAGTTCACCCAATATTCAGCATTATCTATTTTTGTGGTGGGCAGGTGAGAAAGTTGCTGCTAGAAGGAGAGGGACATCCCACTTACAAGCCCAAACTTTCCATTCTAGAGCCATCAAAGAGGAACCAACCAAGCAGGTGAGTCCAGAGGATTGAAAGATTGAAAGGTAGAATGGGCCAAGAGTTAACACTGGCAATCAAGGAAACGTGAAAATAAGAAATGTAGGATGAAGAGAGGGACATCCTGGGGAAAAGGAGTAGCATATGCAAAAACATAAAGGCTAGAGAAGTTGTTCAATGTACCTGGAAGAGTCAAGTGTGGATCAAAGGATAAGTAAAGGAGAAAAATAGGTGGATATGATGTATAGACTGTGGTTTGTGGTCAGAAAACAAACATCTTGAGTACTAATCTCAAATATCAGTAGGGAAAGAAGAACCATGGATGGTTTTGGACCAAATAAGTGACAAAGCCAAGAAATCAATAGCAACCAACTCTGGTCTAGGAAGGGAGGGAGAAACCAGTCAGGGGGCTGCTGTGATGAGATCTGATTTGTCTATGGCTGAAGCAGCAGGGATACTGAGTGAAGAGAACACAGGAAATATGAAAGAAGGAAAATCTCCATGAGTTGGGAACATATTATATGGGGCAAAGGAGTTTTCCCAGTCCACTTTCTCTGTAGGTTTTCCTAACAATTATTTATGTTATAATATTAATCAGTATTACTTATTCATTTCCTGTCTTCTTCCCTTAGGGACATGACTTAGAATATTTTGAAAACTCCTCCACTTTTAGAAATGCACATCAAATATGTGCTGTGACTGAAGTAGATCCTCCTTAAATGCAAACTCCAAGCAAGGATTATTCCAATGTGGCTGGAGTGTGAACCTTTATCAGAAAGGCCTGGAGTAGTGCAAATGTCAAGGCAACTGAAAGGTGTTTTCTGATGTTAAAGTGCTTCTGATTTGTGATACACAAGGGAAAATAATGAAGTGCTCCTGAGACATTATATTCAGGAGGGGTTGTGTAATATGGAGGGTTAGGAGGAAGAGAGGTGGGAATATACAACATGGGTTCAAATCCCAGCTGCTACACTGACTAGCTGTGTGACTCTGGACAAGTCCATGAACTTTTCTGTGTCTTCATTACCTGATGAGTGAGAATGACCTCTACCAAGATGTGCACATTCCATCAGATCCACATACCATGTACCTGACCAGTCATAATTTGGGTGGTTGACATATATAAACACACATCATTATTATTGTTATTAAAAGAGCAATGTGGTGGGTAGGACACAATCTCATTCATAATGGTGTCAGGGGCACTGCCATGAGCACTGTCCATGCAGTGAACCAGGCTACAGAGTTGGCCTTCTGTGCTAGGCAGGAGTACCAACTCTAGGACACAAGGCCAGTAAGTGGCATAGGTGGGAGATGAAGCCCAATATCAGTCGTTGCTTCTACACAAGATATACCTTGGGAATCACCTGGTTCAAACTCCTCACTTAAAAGAGGAAACAGAAGTTCAAGCAGATTAAATGATTTGCCCACAACCCCAAAAGTAATTACTGGCAGACCTGAGACTAGTATCAGGTGTGCCCAACTTCCAGGAGGGGACTCTTTTCATCCAACACCTTCTCCTGCATGTTCTCTCCAAATTGAACCCATACCTGAACTTATTCTCCATAGTCTCTTCTCATTCACTAAAAGCCATGGCATAATTGAAGAATCCACTTCCTTCTCTGCACATTTTCCCCCAAACAGCCCATGGGCTCTCATCCATGACTTATGTGTGAACTTCATGTACCACTGATGACAAATATCAAGACAGGAAGGTGGCTCAGCTGCCCCATAAGCTCCCACCCGACATGATTCACCAATAATAACATCCTTCCTCCCAGGCCAAATGCCACCTCTCAATTTCCACCCGAGGCCTGATTTTCCTGGGTAGGGTTTTCTGGTTAGACAAACTTGTGTGCAGTGTGTGGGATGGATGAGGGAGGGTTAAAATAGCCAAGCCACAAAAGGTTACTTCTAAGCTTAGCCTCCTGAAGTTCCAATCTCCCCATGCTTCTGTATGAAAACCATGCCCTGTCCAGAAAAATCTCCAGAGAGTGGGTTGCTAGGTTGTGGTAGAAATCAACTTTTCCAGAATTAACATGAGGCTAAAAAATACCTTGTTGGGAGCTTGGCATATGATATGTCCCTCTTAAGTTAGAAGTCCAGCCTCCCAAACTCGGCAAGCAATAGCTATCTTCAAACTACTCTGGTCAGACCACATCTAAAGTGTTTCATTTCATTTCAAACTATGCATTTATTTTCCAAAATGAAAGTATATTTATTGATTGCTTCTTAATATAAGAAGGAATTTGTGTTTATTTTAAGACATTCAAGGAGCACCAAAATATATAAAGTAGAAACTAAAAGTCCATCACCTATAATTCTCCAGAAATAACCACAATTAAAAGATTGATCTTAAAGACTTTCTGTGTATATGTATATGACCATGTATTTTTTCTTAGAAAAATTAGGTTATAGTAGTATACATAATATCTTATAAACAATTTTTAGCTTTTAAATAGGTTGTGCTTTTCCTTCTATGTCAATATTCATAAAGCTACTTTTTAAAAATAGATTTATTGACTTATCACCTTTTGATTTATTCATTATTTAGTCATTTTTCAACAGTAATTATTGAGCACCTACTATGTGCCATGCATGTGTAATCAGGACCAAGTGATTGACAGAAATACTGTAACTTATTTGAATAAGAAAGCATTCATGGGACAGGGATAAGGGATGGCTGATAGGTATTCAAGGGACATATTTGCTCATATTAAAAAAAAAAGAAAATAGGAGCAACAGTAGCCTTGGTGATAATTAGATCCAGGGACTAACATTATTCTTCACAGACTCTCCTGAACTCTCAGGTCCGTGTTTTTATTCATTATTTTGGCCACATCTTATCCAGCAGCTAGACTCTTTCTAGGTGTTAGGGGTTGAGAGGTTTTGGCCACTGATGGCTCGAAACATCTTCCTGGCCTAGATTCTAAAAAGAAGGAGAGCTTTTCTTTCCTTTATTGAGTAGATATAAACTTCTATGGCTTCTTTCTGATCTATAATTGATCTTCAGCATCAATGAATCACTTTGAAACCTGTTAGGAATGAAACTTCTTGGGCCCCACCCTAGGCAGGCTGAATGAGAAACTCTGAGGTGAGGCCCAGAAATCTAGGTTTTCACAAGCCCGCCAGGTCATTCTGGTGTACACTCCTGCTTATAAACCATCGTTTTAAACCAAACATTGCATCTAAAGAGATGGAGTACAAAGCCTGGTCATTTCCTGACCACATGCTCATCCTTCTGGTCTAGAAGGAAAAGTCCTATAATTGACATAAACCCCTATTATCTCCCCGCAAAAAATTTGGCATATAGGTGGTTTCCAAAGGCCATGGCAGGGATTGTGGATTGCTATTTTCAGAGCTGAGAAAACGACACCAGACAGACAAAAATCTCAGATGTTCAAGCACCATGGCAAATACTTGGGAATCCCTTCTGAAAATAAGGGGAACCTACCAAAGAGTTTTCAGCAGGAGAGAGACCCAACCAGATTTGTCTTTAAATGACAAAGATGATTGCTGTGTGACCATGACAAGGGGAATCTGGCAGAGAGAACAGTTAGGACACCATTGGAGTTGTCTAGAAGTGACAGTGGACAAGTGGAAAGATTGAGAAATATTTAAGAAATTGATTCAAAACTATAAAGATTGAGAAATATTTAGGAAATGGATTCAACAGCACTAAGTGATCAGTTGGACTTGGGGCAGGAGGGAGAAGGAAATGTGCGGTCTACCTCCAGCACACCTTATATAGGGTTGGGCAAAAGTAGGTTTACAGTTTTTCATATAGAAAAGACATGCATGTTCTGATTATTACAACATCTTCATGAACTAAAAAGAATGCCACAAGGCACTGAAAACCTTCTTATGCCACACCCTGTATGTTGTTTCCTGTGCCTTGAAATTCCCCTCTCTGCTCTCTTTACCTGGAAAAATGTTACTCCCTTGTTAGATCTTAGTTTAAGTGTCTCTTCTCCAGGGAAACCGGATCCTATAGTCTCTCTCCTAATGCTGTTTAATTTCCTTTCATATCACTTATCACAGTTTATTAAATTATTTTCATTCACATAATTATTTCTTTAATATTTTAGGTCCTCTAAAATTCTGTATCATCGCTGAAAGCAGGAGCTATTTCCTCCCACGAGGAAGAAAAGCTCAGCCATTAAGTACACAGACTCTGGAGCCAGATTGCTTGGGTTTAAATCTTGATCCTGCTACTGGCCACCTGCGTGAGTTCATGCTCGTTACTTAACCTCTCTAGGCCTCAGTTTCCTCACCTGTTAAATGAGTGTATTACTAGTCCCGCCTCATGGAGCTCTGTGAAATAAATGAGGTGATTCATGCAAGGCCTTAGAAGAGAAACAGGTGTATAGTAAGTACTAGCTTAGTGCTAGCTGCTTTAATTGTTCTCTTCTTTGTCCCCACCTCCTAACCCAGTGTCTGGCATCTAGTAGGCACATGATAAATGTTTAAAAATGAATGAAAAATGAACAACAATCTTCCAGGTATGAGTAACTGTGTGAATGCGGGACCTAAAGACTGAGTAGGAAGAGTGCTAAAAGGTTAGCATGATCAAGAGGGAAGGCAAAACATACCCAAAGTCATCTGTAGGTTCAATGCAATCACCTTCAAAATAGCAAACTCATTCTTTACAGATATAGAAGAAACAATTCTAAAATTTTCATGAAACTGCAAAAGACCCTCAGTAGCCAAAACCATCCTAAGTGAAAAGAAGAAAGCCAAAGATATCATGCTTCTGGATTTCAAAGATTACTAAAAAACTACGGTAATAAAAATAGTATAGTACTGGGACAAAAATAAACACATACATCAATGGAATAGAATAGAGAACCAAGAATTAAATCTCAGAATATATGGTCAACTAATATTTGAAAAGAGAGCCAAGAATAGCCAATAGGAAAAGTGTAGTCTCTTCAACAAATGGTTCTGGAAAAACTAGAGAAACACATGCAGAATGATGAGATTGCACCACTTTCTCACACCACTCACAAAAATTAACTCAAAATGGATCAAAGACTTAAACATAAGGCCTGGTACCATAAGACTCCTAGAGGTAGACATAGGGAAGAAGTTCATCCCAGTTGGTCTTGGCAATGATGTTTCGGACATGACACCAAAAGCACAAACAACAATAGCAAAAATAAACAAATGGGACTATATCAAACCCAAAAGTTTCTATATAGCAAGAGGAAATATTAACCAAAGGAAAAAACCTACAAAATTGAGACAAATTTTGCAAACCATATATCAGATAAGGGGTTAATATCCAAAATATATAAAGAACTCAGTCAATTTAATGATGACAAAAACAACAACAAAAACTATCTGAAGACAAAAATAGACATTTTTTTTCCAAAGAGGACATCAAAATGGCCAACAGACACATGGAGAGATGCTCAACATCACTAATCATCAAGGAAATTCAAATCAAAACAATGATCTAGTACCTGCTAGAATAGCTATCATCAAGAACACTAGAGACAACAGGTGTTGACAAGGATCTGGTGAAAAGGTAACACATATATTGTCGGTATGAATGTAAATTGGTTTAACCACTTTGGGCAACAATATAGGTATTTCTCAAAAAGTTTAAAGTAGATCTATTATATAATCCAGCAATTCCACCTCTGAGTGTATACTCAAAGGAAGTGAAAACAGGATTTCTGGGAGATATAGGCACTCATATTTATTACAGTGTTATTCACAATAGCCAATATATGGAAACCACCAAAATGCCCATCAACAGATGAATGGATAAAAAAGATGTGGTACATATACACAATGAAATATTATTCAGCCACGATAAAGGAGGATATACTCCCATTTTCGACAAAATGGACGGACTTGAACACATTAAGCTAAGCAAGATAAATCAGAAAAAAAACACACAAGTACTATATTGTATCAGTTATGTGTGGAATCAAAAAATAATTAAACCTGCTAAAAACAGAGAATAAAATGGTGGTTACCAAGGGATAGGAATGGGGGAATAAGAGTGATGATGTTTAGGGGTACAGACTTACAATGAGTGGTAAATAAGCCATAGGGGGAAAAGATAAGCCATAGAGACTTAATATACATTATAACAAATGTAGTCAATAATAATGTACTATAATTATGTAATGTGATAAATATCACTATGTCAGCAATGGCATGACAATATATAAATGTATCAAAGTAAGAGGCTTCACACCTTAAATTTGCACAATGTCATATGTCCAACGTATTTAATTTTTTAAAACAAGAAGGCAGGAAAGGTTATGAAATTACTTCAAATAGTACCTGCCTAGGAGATTATCCAAAAAAGATGTTAAGTAACACTTGGAAATGTGAGTCTGAAGCATGGAGTAGAGATCTGAGGAGCTCTATTTGTTTTCCAGCACTGTCATAAAAAGTACTACAAACTGGCTGGATTACAACAGACATTGATTGCCTTACAGTTCTGGAGGCTGAAAGTCTGAAATCAAGGTATTGGCAGGGTTGTGCTTCTTCAGAAGGCTCTAGGGGAGGTTCCTTTCCTGGTGCTTTCAGCTTCTGACAGTCCCGGGTGTTCTGTGGCTGCAGAATAACTCTAATCCTCACCTCTTTCTTTTCTGTGTCTGTTCAAATTTTCCTCTTCTTATAAGGACACAAGGCACATTAGATTAAGGGTCTACTCTACTAGGACCTCATTTTAACTAATTATATCTGCAACAATCCTATTTCCAACTAAATTTACATTCTTCAGTACTGGGAGGTTGGGGTTTCAACGTATCTGTAATGGGGGACAAAATTTAACCCAAACAGGGGTAATATCCATTTGGGGAGTAACTGGCACTTAGATCCTATTTAGAGCCATGGGTAATATTGATAAATATAGCCTAGTGATTAAGAGCACAGGTTCTGGAGTCAGACAGAGGTGGGATTGACTCTTGTCTCTACCACCTATTAGCTAAGACCTTGGGCAAGTTGCCTAAGCTTTCAAAGACTTACTTTCCTCACTTATAAAACAGAGATAATAAAAGTATTTAGCTCCAGGTTTCTTGTAAATATTAAGTGAGAGAATGACAGTGAAGTTGTTAGTGCACTGCCTATCACAGGGTAAGGTTTCAGTAAATGGTGCCTGTTGGCTAAGATTTTATAGGATGAGAAACTTGTATGGACAGGATGAGAAAGAAAAAGGAGAAATACATCCTTAAACAAGAGGAAGCACCCTATTTTTGTTAGAAATACACAGGAGAGCAACTGGGATGATAAAAACACTAGAAATTATTTCCTGGTGTTTAGAGTGCATACTTATCTCAAGAATTTATGGGCTTATGATTAAGTTGAATGCATATGGAGGATATATTTAGCTGGCAGAAGAGGAGTATTAGGGTGGGTAGGTTAAAAAGTTAGGGAAAGAAGACTGAAAATTACCTATAACTCTCTAAAAGGCTCTATTTCAGAAGAAAAATTAAACCTATTCTGTGATATAGAACCAGAACTGAAGGATGGAAATTATAGGAGAATCATTTTTACTCAGCAACTACAAAACATTTGCTGAGGTCATCACGCCTTGACGCCTGCAAGCAAAGATGGGTAGCATGCACCAAATCATTTATGGAAGGTGTCTCTGGAGTGGGGAGATGGTTGGGTTTATAGGCTTGATGAGTTTCTTTCTATCTATGATTCAAAGTTAATAAAGAGGCCATAAATTAAGGACATTTATTAGATGAAAGGAACATAATGGAAACTATTTTAAAAAAGACATTAAATGATATGAAAATTCCTTCCTAATTTAGTTTTAAACCCAACCCTATTTTCCTAAGGCGAAAGGCACCAGCCATTGATTTCATGTTACACTCAATCTCTTTTATGTTGGATTTTTATAGAGGAAGGCCAGCAGTTATTGGGAAGCACCTCAGGATAAAAACAATAATCCTTAATTCTTTAAGTAAAAGCTAATGGTTATGTTAATGTCCTTTAATAAAAGGAGAAACAAGCCAGGCTAGTAAAATAGATTTTACTTCCCATTCTTTCAGATAAGGCACAAAACAGAGACCCACTGGTGTCCAGCCACAAGGTGAAGCTATTGACTTTCAGAAAGACAAGCTGAGAGAGGCATCAAAGAGGTACAGAGGAGAGCAGGGAGTCCCATATTTTAAAGCTCCTTCTGAAGTGAATTCTAGAATGTGCCCTTCAGGTCCCTCTTTGGAAATGCCACACTTATTCCTGCAGTTGCTGGGAAGGCTGCTGACCAACAGCTCTCAGTAGTCATGGTCTTTAAAGAATTATCCTGGTGGAGCAGGACCACCTCCCACAAGGGTGACCTAGCCCAGTGACTAATCAATGAGGGCACAGATATGCCTGACTCCCTCCCTTCACAAAGGGCCATCTCGGAAGGGCAATCTCAGCTTCGAAGCTCTCCCTGGATGTGGTTGAAGCTTTTGTTAAGACTTGATCTCAGCCAGCTTCTCCCTCTATTTAATCTTGCCTTATCCAAAGATGTTGAAAAGATGCCCTCAGTGAACATTCTGCATGCCAATCTTCAACTCAAAGTCTGCTTTCTGGCAAACCAGCCTGCTCCACCTTTTTGGACCCCTTGCCTCCTTTCAGTTATCACCCCTTATTTCTGCATGTCTTTACAGCAAAGCTCAAAAGATGATTTATATTCATTATACATTAATCCTTCGATGAACATTTAGGTTGTTTACGGCTTGCCTATTGTCAGTAGTGCTGCAATGAATCTGAGAGTGCAAATATCTCTTTGAGATCTGATTTCAATTGTTCTGGATAAATACCCAGAAGTGGGGTTGCTGGATCACATAGTACTTCTATTGCTAGTTGTTTGAAGACCCTCAATACAGCTTTCTGTAATGGTTGCACCACTGTATGCCAACCTTGTGCCTATAGTTAACAACACTGTATTATAAACTTAAACATTTGTTAAGAGGGTAGATCTCACACTCGCTTACTCTTTTCACTTCTTCACCTTCCATTCTCTTGGGAACCCATTCCAATCAGACTTTGTCACTAATACATCTTATAAATTGTTCTTATAAAGCTTACTACAATTCATCTTGCAAATCTAGTGATTACATCTCAATCCTCATCTTAGTTCATCCCTCTACAACATATGCCAAAGCAAAGTTGAGTACTTCCCCTTCTCTTTTTTTTTTTTTTTTGGTGGTTAATCCTCACCCAAGGGTATTTTTCCTTTGATTTTTAGGGAGAGTGGGAGAGAGAAGAAAAGACAGAGAGAAATATTAATGTCAGAGAAACACACTGACTGGTGCCACCTGCATGAGCCCCATCCAGGGCCTGGGCGGGGGAGGAGCCTGCAACCAAGGTACCTGCCCTTGACTGGAATCAAACCCAGGACCCTTTGGTCTTCAGGCCCACGCTCTATCCACGGAGCCAAACGGGCTAGGGTTCCCCTTCTTCTTAAGACACTGTCTTTGCTTGGTCTCCAGGGCATCACACTCTCCTCACTGATTGCTTCTTCTTGGTGTCTTTTGCTGGATCAACCTCTCTTCCCAGTCTTTAAATGTTGGAAAATCCCAGAGCTCATCCTTGACTTTTTCTTCTTTACCTATACTTATTCCCTAGGTCAGAAGTGGGCAAGATTTTCAGTAAAGGACCAGACAGTAAATGTTTTAGGGTTTGGTGCCCCATGGTCTCTGTTGCAATTGCTTCACTCTGCCAGTGTAACAGAGAAGTAGCCACAGGCATTACATAAAACAATGAATGTAGTTGTGCTCCAATAAACCCTTATTTACAAAAGCAGGCAGCGGTCAGATTTGGCTCAAAGATGGAAGTTTAATAACCGCTATTGTATATAATCATACCTGGCCCCACTGCTTTAAATATGTCTAACTTGCCTAAATTCAAGATTCTGTTATCTAAGTTACCACTTGACAACTCCTCTCAAAAATAACATATGTACCAAAATTAATCTCTTGACTTTTATCCATTTATTCTCCCTGAACCTATTTAGTTCCCAGTTTTCTCTACATCAGGAAATGGCATCACTGTTTACACAATACTGATGCCATCTCACTATCCTCTTTCTTCATTACT
Source organism: Eptesicus fuscus (assembly GCF_027574615.1). Taxonomy (NCBI): domain Eukaryota; kingdom Metazoa; phylum Chordata; class Mammalia; order Chiroptera; family Vespertilionidae; genus Eptesicus; species Eptesicus fuscus. The sequence continues at coordinate 68,245,195 of NC_072487.1, forward strand.
AAGCTCAGGATACAAATTTCTATCTACCTGCGTTATTTCAATCATGCTCAACAGTCTTTTTGCTTTATCTCTAATACCCCTACAGTCTACACTTCATATGATAACTAAAGAATACGTAAGAAACCAAAATTACATCTAGAGATTTTGCTACATGTCCAATGGCTTTCCATCTCATTCAGAATAAGTTTAAAACTTTTTACCAAGGTCCAGAAGGTCCTAAATGATCTGGCCTCCTCACCTTTCTGGCCTTATTGTTTACTAGCACCTCAGTGCATGAAATTTGTGCACTGGGTGAGGTGGGGGGGTGTCCCTCAGCCCGGGCCTTGCCATCTCGTAGTCCAAGAACCCTCTTGCAGTCCAGGACTCCTTGCTCCTTACCACCCACCTGCTCACAGCCCTTACTGCTCGGCTCACTGCTCCTTAGCGCTGCCTGCTGCAGAGGCAGGAGAGGCTCCCGCCTCCACCGCTGTGCCCACCAGCCTTGAGCCCAGCTTCTGGCTGAGCGGCACTCCCCCTGTGAGAGTGCACTGACCACCAGGGGGCAGCTTCTGCGTTGAATGTCTGCCCCCTGGTGATCAGTGTGCATCAAAGCGACTGGTCATTCTGATTGTTCCGTCCCAATGGTCACTTAGGCTTTTTTTATATAGATTTTGTTTCCTTTTGCAAACTAATCTTCTATATGAAAATTATTTATAAATGTTATTTGACATAAAAATATTTTAGTCATACATAATCTTAAAGAATTTACCTCCTTTTTGCCCCCAAGCATCTATTGGAAGATATGCTCCAAAAAATTGAGGGAGCAAACCAAGAAAGAGGAAGTTGAGAACTCAAGAACACTTAGTCCCAATTCAGGAAAGAGAGGAAAATGGAACCATGAGGATGATGGAGATGAAACATCTCAGGATGGCAGATAAGTTAAAGGCTTAGAGAATAACCATGTCACATAGTAACAGGAAGACAGATTTCTAGAAGGATCATATTCAAGTTTAAATAACTAGAACTGATTAAACAAAGTAGTATTTGTGTTCACACTGAAAGAAGCTTTGTGGTTCTATTGAAAATGCAGGCTAAGTTAATGGCAGACACTTTAAAAACAGAGTAAATTGTAAGGAGATAATTATTAATTCCAATAAAAACAAATAAAAACTAGACAAAAACAAAATGTAATCAGTGTACACACTAGTGGCTCAGCTGGGTACAATAGTTACATAACTAAATAACTATATGGATATTTATGCTATTTTAACCAATAGAACAAAGAAAACTTGCTGCAGCAGTATTTAATATAAGTACACTATGGGCGCATTAGAATGGTTTAGATATTAATATGGTATTATACTTAGAAGGTGATGAGTAGAAGATGTAAATCTGTATGTGTTTGTATGTGGAAAAAATATAAATTTTTATCTTTTGTAAGTAAAAAGTCAAAAGAAAACGCCTACAAGCATAAAATAATCCAAATGTAAAAGAAATTAAGAGTGTTAAAATGTGATTGCCTTTTACAAGAATGATAATCTAGGGTGTAAAAGAAGACTTCTACCTCTTTTAAAAATGTTCTGGTTTTGGAAAATAGATAGTATATTGCTTTGATAAATATTCTTAAAATTAATTTAAAAATAATAGAATAAATCTAGTAAGCATGTAAGAAAATTATGACTTCTCTTGTGTCTGGCTAAATCTTCCCCTGCCCCAACTTTTCTTTTTAAATAAGAATGACATGATGTAACATGCAAAATGCCTGGTGCATAGTTAGCCTTCACAAAACATATCTAATACTCTCATTTATCATAAACTAGAGGCCCGGTGCACAAAATCCATGCACTCAGGGGTCCCTTAGCCAGCCCTGTGCCCTCTCACAGTCCGGGAGACCTCGGGGGGATGTCTGACAGCTTAGGCCCGCTCCCCGTGGGCAGTAGGACATATTTAGCACTGCCGCGAAGCTCCCGCCACCGCTGCTACACTCATCAGCTGTGAGCCTGGTTTCTGGCTGAGTAGCACTCTCCCTGTGGGAGTGCACTGACCACCAGGGGGCAGCTCCTGCATTGAGCATCTGCCCCCTGGTGGTCAGTGTGTGTCATAGCCACTGGTTGTTCCATGGTTGGTCGATTTGCATATTAGCCTTTTATTATATAGGACAAGGGGTAAAATTCCACGTTGGAATTTTAGCTTGGTTAATAGCATTTTATTTGGTTATGAAAACAAATTAGTTTACATAAATGCTTGTTTTCTTCAAAGAATTGCTACACTTCAGGAATGATAATAGTTCTTCTGCCAGCTTCAATAAAATAGTGACTAGACTAACAGTTGACACTCCCTCCCCATTCTCAGTCATGAACTTTCTAGCCATCTATCACTTAATGTGCTGCTGAGAACCCTGCAGGAGTTCACAAAACAATTGCCAACTGACTGTCTTGCTAGGATGAGCTATGGCACCACTAGAGAGAAGGAAGTGAAATTGATTTGTAGAAGGCCAACTTCTACAAAAGCACAGTTTCATTGGGTTAGTTACAACTATTCAATTTCCCAAATAAAAGTAAAGGGCTTACCAGATAACAAATTATATTTTCAAAAGGAGGGGGGGAATCTAGGTGTTGGATGTAATACAATTTTGCTTTATTTTATACATTTATTCAGGGAGATTGTGTTTTCACAAGAAGCTGTTTTCTGCTTTAGAAATATGTATCTTCTCTGATGGAATGTATTCTTTCATGAATTAAAGCCTTTCTCTGGAACTGATTGATGCTGAAGCCATTTATGACTCACCAAAACATGATAGCTTGTGACTACTGCTCACAGAAGCCCGTAAGTCTGAGAAATATGCTCTTCCAAATATGGCACATTTGGGTTGTTTCTGTTATTGATGAACCTCTCAATTAAACTCAAAGATCAAAAGCTGTGGGTGGCCTTGTTTTAAATAGGTCAGCAAGGGCTAGTTGCATCTTCCAACCATGATAAGAATGACCTGACATTAGAAATAAATTATTTTATTCATTAAAAATATATTGAAGACCTTTTATGTTCAGGTACTGGGATGTATGAAGATAAAATGTGATGAATTCTGGTTTAACATGTTAAGCGCCCAGCCTGTTTTGTCTTCTGGATGGAAAGTATAGTGTCAGTCACTGGTGACTGATAGGGCACTTAACATGTTAATGGGGGTACAAGCACATAACCAGATAATTGTAAAACTCTGTGCAAAGAACCATGATAAAGCGAAGCAGAAACTATAATGGGAAGACTAAGATGAGAGTCTAACCAAGCCTGAGACCTTTTCTGCAAAATGAGAGAGAAAGAGTAAGCAGGAGCTCCCTTACGAAGTAACTAGACCAAACCAGACCCATGAGAGGAACACTGAGCATTTACTCACTAATCTCAAGAAAAACCCATCAAGTTATTATTATTAGTAGTGGTGGCAGTATTTTATTATTATCTTTCAATTTTTAAAATGTGAAAACGGATGCTTAGAGTGATATCACTAATTGCATTGGTTACTTCCAAAACATTAAAGGGCTTTAAGAAAAACAGCTATAAAATCTCACAGAACTGACCCAGAAAAAGGTAGAACACATCTCGTCTCCCCTTGCTGTACCTGAGTAGTTTCCAAGGAGAAATGAAAATCATTTAATCCAGCACATTATTGTCATTAATTAGAATTAATTGTCAGGTTGCAATAAATCATTATTGTTATCTACTTGGTACCTGGTTTAGGTCCTCCAGAATGTATAGGTAAATAAACATTTCCAGCCTTTAAAAAGATCATAGGTTATTGATGGTAGGGCCTGGAACAATGACCAGGTCTTATTAATTTCACCTCAATTCTCTTTGATCTATCTCCAATACCACCAGCCATCATATTTATATACACTTATATAATAGTCCCCTTATAGCTCCTCCCCTCATCTCTTGCTTTCCTTCAACCTGTTCAGTGTAATTAGTGTGATCTTTGAAAACACAAAAGTGCACTTTGGTTTTTAACAAGGAAATTTAAATGTATCTTTGACCCATCTTCTTTCTAAAAACAACAGAATTCAATCAAAACAGAAAGAGGAACATATACTTTATGCTTTTCTCCAATTTTTACACATCCTACACATACTAGTACATACACACACACAAACACCTCCCCCATACTGCATGTTAGAAGGTATTAGGCTGTGGATTGATTGGTTCCTGTTATTTGCACTTCTCTCACATCATCACTAATTTTCCACAAAAAAAAAATAAAGAAAAGAACTAACCTTATTCTGTGATGATGACAATGCAAAAGCCAGCATAGGATCTAGAGCAATACCTGCAAGAAAAAAGTGGAAAAGGAACCTTGTAAAGAAAAGATGATTGAAAAATTCCCACCCTCACAAAATCATATCACAAATGAAATGACATTTGTTACCAAACATTTTTGCTGCATTTATAAATCTAAATACAAATGTTTCTGAATTAAGAGCTCAAAAAACTATTTAGGGACTCAAGGAACAATAACAAAATAAAAGCTGAAAATATAGCTGTCACAAACTGCATTCAAAGCACCATCTTTATTGATGGAAATAATGCTCAACCTACGGAAGCCATGTATTTCATACTTGAGGAAAATGACCTAAGGAAACTAAAAGTAGTAGAGGGTGGGGGTAAAGGGGAGAGATCAACCAAAGGACTTGTGTACAAGCATATGAGCCTAACCAGCGGTTAAAGACAACAGAGGGGTGGGGGCATGTGTGGGGAGGGGTGTGGGATGGGAATGGGGGGATGAGGACAAATATGTGATACCTTAATCAATAAAGAAATTTAAAAAAGAAAAAAAATTAGAAAAAAATGTTTATGGAAGACCAACAAAGGAGATAAAACATACCTAAAATTGGTGTCAATAAGAACACAAATAGTAAAAATGAAGAAAGATAAAGCAAATCAAATATCTGAACATCTAACTCTTTAGTTTAAAACTTCAAGAATCCAAAGCTCTTCTGTGCTAACAAATTTCTTCATGGTATACCATAGTAGATATGGCTGGAGAGATTAAGTAAGGGGCCCACAAGGAAAGCCGTCTTAACTTAAAATAGGAAGTCATTACACTAAGTGTAATGGGAAGCCAGTGAGTGTTCTGAGAAAGGGCATGACAGTTTCGTGTTTTAGAATAGTAATTCTGGCTGTTGGCATAAGGGAATTTAGAGTATAGGAGTCTTAGTGATTTTGTCCACCTTCAAGTATAACACACAGTAGATATTCAAGACACTATTGTTGACTTGAAGGTAGCTCTCCTGCCTTGAAATGTTACAAAAGCCTACCATTAGACAAAAGGAGAAACATTTCTTATGTTATTGCTTTAAGGAAGACCAATAGGTTCTCTAATGCTTTGCTTATTAGCCTGGGCAGAGAATACACACTAAACTTAGATGAAATAAGAAGCATCCTTTTTCCCAGAAGCAACAAAAATTAGATCAGATATGTGTAAACACCTTCACTTCTACAATTTAGATTGACTAGTTCCTTGAGGGTAAAGAGCACCAATTAATAAGACAGACTAATCCACTTAATAGCTGTACAATTTTTAGAAAATTTCTTAAACTCTTCAGGTCCCAGACTCTCCATCTGTAAAATGGAGACAAAAAATACCATAAGTCTCTCTAGGGCTATTAGGAGTATAAATGAGAAATAGTTATAAAAGTACCCAATATAGTTTCTGATTCATATTTAAGGGCTCAATAAAAGACAGTCAATACTATTTACAAAGTTATTATTATTATTATTGTCTTTTGTGCTAATGTAGAACTTAGCATCTTGCACTTATAGGGCATTATATTAATGCTTATGAAGGTTAATTTTCTAGTTCCTAATTAAAGCAGAAAGTATATTTTATCCAAAACAGTAAAGGCATGCAAAATAGGTCACATTTATAATAATAGATGACTAGTTAACATAATATTTTGATAAATCAATCACTTCATTTATTTATTTTATAAACATTTGTGTGCATAGATTAACAACACTTAGATGAGGTACTGGAATTTCTCTAACGTTTTATTTTTAAGTAGTATATTTATTTAACATTTCTTTAAAAAGTTCTATTGTTTAATGAATATCAGAATATCTGATTCTTCAAAAGGACTCATGAAAGTCTTAAATATCCTGATGTGCAATGTGATTCTCTAAGATCAGGCTATAATATGTATAATGTATTTTCCCAAACTTTTTGGCATGAAACTATTTTTTTTCTCTCAGCATTTATTAACCTCACAGAACAGATGTTCTGTGGAAGTCACTTGGGGAATTACTATATGAGAAAATAGGGTTATGTCCATTTTTCTAATCCTCACCTGAGGATATGTTTATTGATTTTAGAGAGAGAGAGAAGGACTCCAGGCCTAACAGAATATGCCCACACCTGTTCTTGCCATACTTTATATTAATATTTTAAAGTTCTACCAAAACTACTAATGAAAAATCATATAAAAACTCAGTGTTTACTACCAATAGGTCTTACATTCCGCTTGTAAATTATTAGTGAAAAGCTGTACCAATTGCCTTTTTCTTCAGATTTTCCAGAGAAGTATTTAATCTCCAAGAATGAAGATAACTAAAGATTTAGCAGTGTACCCTTGGGGGTCTATTAATTTAACAAATATATATACTAGAGGCCCAGTGCATGAAATTTGTACACGGGAGGGGGGGGCGGTGTCCCTCAGCCCAGCCTTCACCCTCTCCAATCTGGGACCCCTTGAGGGATGTCCAACTGCCCATTTAGGCCTGATCCCAGCCCAGACTTCACCCTCTCCAATCTGGGATCCCTCTCACAATCCAGGAGTGCTGGCTCCCAACCCCTCGCATGCCTGCCTGCCTGCCTGCCTGATTGCCCCTAACCGCTTCTGCCTGCCAGCCTAATCACCCCCTAACCACTCCCCTGCCAGCCTGATCGACACCTAACTGCTCCCATGTTGGCCCAATTTCCCTTAATGTCTCCCCTGCCGGCTTGGTTGCCCTCAACTGCCCTCCTCTGCAGGCCTGGTTCCCCACAACTGCCCTCCCCATGCAGGCCTGGTCCCCCCAAGTGTCCTCCCCTGCAGGCCTGCTTCCCCCCAACTGCCCTCCCCTGCAGGCCTGGTCCCCCCTCCGCAACTGCCCTCCCCTGAAGGCCTGGTCCCCCCAAACTGCCCTCCCCTGCAGGCCTGGTCACCCCCAAATGCCCTCCCCTGCAGGCCTGGTCCCCCGCAATTGCCCTCCCCTGCAGGCCTGATCACGCCCAACTGCCCTCCCTTGCAGGCCTGGTCCCCCCTAACTGCCTTTCCCTGCAGGCCTAGAACACCCCCCAACTGCCCTCCCCTGCAGGCCTGGTCCCTCCTAACTGCCCTCTCCTGCTGGCCTGATTGCCCATAACTGCCCTGCCTGCTGGCCCTCTTGTGGCGGCCATCTTGTGTCCACATGGGGGCGGCCATCTTTGACCACATGGGGGTGGCCATTTTTGACCACATGGGGGCAGCCATCTTGGGTGTTAGAGTGATGGTCAATTTGAATATTACTCTTTTATTAGGATTTTTTAATATATTTTTATTGATTTCAGAGAGGAGGGGAGAGGGGGAGAGAAAGAGAGAGAGAGAAACATCAATGATAAGAGAGAATCATTGATCGGCTGCCTTCAGCATCACCCCTACCTGGGATCGAGCCTGCAACCCAGGCATGTGCCCTTGATCAGAATTGAACCTGGGCCCCTTTAGTCCCCAAGCCAACGCTCTATCCACTGAGCCAAATTGGGGAGAACACAATTATATATTTGTATTGATTTCTGAGAGGAAGGGAGAGGGAGAAGGAGAGAGACAGAAACATCAATGATGACAGAGAATCACTGATCAGCAGCCTCCTGAATGTCCTCTACTAAGGATGGAGCCCGGAACCCGGGCATGTGCCCTGCCTGGGAATTGAACTGTGATCTACTGGTTCTTAGGTCAATGCTCAACCACTGAGCCATGCTGGCAGGGCTAACAAGTATTTATTGAGTGCTTAAAATATGTCTGATACTGGCCCCACCAATGTGGCTCAGTTAGCTGAGTGTTGTCCCATGCATCACGAGGTCACAGGTTTGATTCTTGGTCAGGGCACATACCAAGGGTTGTGCAGGAGGCAGCTGATCAATGTTGATGTTTCTCTCTCATCAATGTGTCTGTCTCTCTCTCAATGTCCGTTCCTCCCTCTCTCAAAAAAATATGTCTGACACTGAACTAGGAATCCTATATAATAAAGAGGTAATATGCAAATTGACCATCACTCCAACACACAAGATGGCGTCCCCATGTGGTCAAAGATGGCTTCCCCCATGTGGACACAAGATGGCCAGCAGGGGAGGGCAGTTGGGGGCAATCAGGCCTGCAGGGGAGGGCAGTTGGAGGCGACCAGGCCTGCAGGGGAGGGCAGTTGGGGAGAACCAGGCCTGCAGGGGAGGGCAGTTGGGGGTGACCAGGCCAGCAGGGGAGGGCAGTTATGGGCGACCAGGCTGGGAAGGTAGGGAAGTTAGGGGTGACTGAGCCAGCAGGGGAGAGTAGTTAGGGGCAATCGGGCTGGCAGGGGAGTGGTTAGGGAGTGATCAGGCTGGCAGGCAGAAGCGGTTAGGGGCAATAAGGCAGGCAGGCAGGCAGGCAAGCAGTTGGGAACCAGCAGTCCTGAATTGTGAAAGGGATGTCTAACTGCCCGTTTAGGCCCGATCCTGGTGGTGTCCCAGATTGGAGAGGGTGCAGGCTGGGCTGAGGGATATACCCTACCCCCCCCCCCGTGTGCAAATTTCATGCACCAGGCCTCTAGTATAATTATAAAACACAAATCAGGCCTGTAGTTTCACAGAGCTTACAATAAATGGGAGAAGGCAAATTAAACAGACAATTACAATAGTGTGTGTTAAGTATTAAAACAGATGTCAAGCCCTGACTGGTTTGGCTCAGAGACAGAGCGTCGGCCTGCAGACTGAAGGGTCCCAGGTTCGATTCCGGTCAAGGGCATGCACCTTGGTTGCGGGCACATCCCCAGTAGGGGGTGTGCAAGAGGCAGCTGATGGATGTTTCTCTCTCATCGATGTTTCTAACTCTCTATCCCTCTCCCTTCCTCTCTGTAAAAAATCAATAAAATATATTTTTAAAATAAATAAATTAATTAATTAAATTTAAAAAAACACACAGATGTCAAAATATCTCTAAAGACATGGTCAGGTCTTCTAGTTTTGCCAATGAGTGGCAGAGGAGTTTTTAGGAAAAGCCTTCCTGAGAAAGTAAATGCTAACCTGAGTTATGAAGAATGAGAAAAATTTAGCCAAGCAAGGATAAAAAGGGGTTCCAGATGGAGGGGAAGGGAAGCCCACTGACACAGAGGGAGAAGCCTCAAAGATGACTGCAGTTAGAGGAAAGAGTATGGATGAGGTCTGAAAGGCATAACTGAGTAGTGACCTGTAGGAGGTGGGTGTGGAATAAGAGCAAATAAAGCTGGTGAGCAATGTAGGGACAGCAACATAAAAAGTCACGATGCAGTGAGACAGTCTTGAATGTCCATGGACCATGAACCCATCAGAGTGCTTTAAGGCAGAAGGGTGATGTGATTGGATTTGTATTTTAGAGATTTCCCTCAGGTTCTCTGGAAATCAGAGATGAATGTCCAGTTTTCAAAGGATGATAATGAGCCGGGGGAGACTTGCAGGAGGTGCCTCCTGTGTTCTCTTTCAAGTCTCAGGTTTTCTGGAAGCTGTTGGATTTCCATTCCCTCGGCAGCTCTTGGCCAGGCCCTCTGGAGAAACCAGGCCCACCCACAAACCCAGCTGCACTGCCCCGGCTCCATCCAGTGTGGAAGAGACACTGTCGGCAGCCAACAATTTATCTCTGTGCTTCGCTCCAGTGTAGATGTCAAAGGCCTTAAATCACAGGACACACCCCAGGAGGGACGTGCGGGATCACAGTATTTCATGAGAAGTTGGAACACAAACTTTTCACTTGGGGAGTGGCACGAGCAGCTCTCCAGGCCCCAAAGGGACTTCCTGGAGCAAGGAAGGGAGACACCTGTCTGGATTGAGTGACTGATCCACAACAGGGGCCCTGTGACTTAACAGAAAATGACCTGGATATTAGCTGGCTCTGATCCAGGAACTCCAAAGCCCTTTTCTATCCAAGGGAGGCCATGTCTCTACTCTGGTGCAGTGATTTCCAGTACTTTAGGAGGAAGAAGAAATAGGTGAAATTTCATGAAAAGACAACCCAGCCCCTTCGGGAGGCTTGTCCTAAATGCTCCTCACCTCTGAGGTCCTGGTGCACTGCCCACCCACAGACTCTTTTATGAAGTTCAACCACCAGAGTCCCCAACCCCCAAAAGGAGATCACCTAATTAAAATCACACTTTGCCGCCAAACTGGATATGTGAGTCTCAGCTCCAAAATTGTCTTGGAAAGGCATCTGGAATTGAGTGAGTCTTTCCCAGAAGGGACTTTGTCTTGTAAAAAACAAACAAACAAACAAAAACCCCCAAAAAACCGAAGGCAAATTCAGCAGATAGAGGAGTAATCTCAGTTTTAAAGTTTCTGCTGGTCCATGGCTCCCTCCTCTTGCTTTCCCTCAGTGCCTGTTTCTTGTCATACGTTTTGGAGCTTCCATCTCCTCCCTTCACATGAACTTTGTAAGAATGACAAGAGGGAAAATTCATCACCTTGGGCTGCATAATGCAGAGACAGAAGGTCAGAGCATCATCAGATACAAGGAGACTTGTACTTGATTTGACTCTACCTTTTAATGACTCAGCAAGGTACTTTCATCATGTGACCATGGTTTCCCTATGTATGAAATAGGATAATAAGTTCCTCAGGCAGGTCAACATGCTTGACACATTCTGTGTATTAGAAAAAGGATAGCTCTTATTATTATAACTAGAGGCCCGGTGCACAAATTTGTGCACGGGCTGGGTCCCTCAGCGTGGCCTGTGGGGATCGGGCTGAAACCAGTAGTGCAACGCTGCCTGCCGCTCCTGCCTGCTGCTCTGGCTCATCCAGGCCCCACTGCACCTGCAGTGGGTTTGCGCCGTGAGTCAGTACTGATAGGGACAGGCTCTCGCCGCCACAGCAACCCTCGCCAACCATGAGCCCTGTGTCTGGTGCCTGTCCTGAAGGGTTGGGGGAGGCCAGGATATGATTGGCCTTCTGGGTGGGCAGCGGGAAGCCCTTGCTGGCCTGGGATCCAGATCCGTCTAGCAGACATTCGCGCAGGTTGTCAGGAGCCACCTGGCTGCTGCTTTCATATTGTTTCTTCCTAGTGGAATATCTAGGGAGGGGAAGCAGCCTCGGTGCCTGAGGCCAACTTCCAGGAGGCCTGCGGGCTGTTGGGATCCTGCTGGCAGCGCTGGTCCTCCAGAGATTGGACCTGCAGGACTACTGGGAGTGAGTAGCTGCCACCAGCCTGGCGGGCCAGTGGGCCAGGTCAGTCAACTAAGTGGCACTCCCACTGTGGGAGCACACTGACCACTGGTGGTCAATGCACATCATAGCAACCAGTCATTCCACTGGTCATTCCGCTATTTCCGTGGTCGGCAAACTGTGGCTCGTGAGCCACATGCTGCTCTTTGGCCCCTTGAGTGTGGCTCTTCCACAAAATACCATGGCCTGGGCGAGTCTATTTTGAAGAAGTGGCGTTAGAAGAAGTTTAAAAAATTTGGCTCTCAAGAGAAATTTCAATCGTTGTACTGTTGATATTTGACTCTGTTGACTAATGAGTTTGCCGACCACTGCGCTATTTAGTCGGTGTGCTTATTAGGCTTTTATTACATAGGATTATCAGATTCCTTTGCATTAAAGGGATATGATAAATAGATTATTAGAATAAGGCTTAAAGTAATTACGAATAATCCTGAATGCCTGCCTATTAGCTGTTGGATCTTAGGAAAGCATTTTCCCATTGAGAGCCTCAATATGGTTTTCTATAAAAGAGGAATTTGGAATAACCAATCTCTAAAATCCTTTCTAATTCCAATAGCCTGGAATTATAGCCTTATCAGACTGACTTTCATTATTCACTTATCTGTTCAACAGATATTTCAAATAAAATCTATTGTATATCAGCCCTTACTGAATGTGATATATATGTACATATAGCATATGGATATAGGTGATGTCATGTACTCCTCATAATTATTTATTATCCAAAACATTTTATCTTGTTTTAAGGTTTCATTCTCCCCTATTCAATCTATCTCCTTTGACATAGAGATGATAGTTTTAAATATAAAGTAACCGAATAAAGGAAGATAAAATAGTAATATTTATTAAGTTCCTCCTATGTGCCAGGCACTGTGATCAATTATTTGCAGGACCTATTGGATGCATCCTCTACCCTGGATTGGATTCTGCATTCTTCTGGTCCTCAACTTCTAGTTCCACATCAACCATCACCGCTCTTCCTCCAGGATTGTTCACAAGCTTGTCTCTATGGCCAACAACATCTGCTTGAATCTTCATGGTTCTGCCTCTTGGAGCTGGCCAGAAACTTCCCCAGGAGAGTGGGTCTCCTACCCTTTGGTTGCCCATGGAAAGTCAGACTGACTTTCCTTGGGCACATCCTGAATTTCATGTTTTCCCCTGTTACTTCTAGACTTGGATGACATACACAGCACAGGGTGGGGGATCAGGATTTTGGAACAGCTGCCCAAAGAGCCAGATTCAGCAGTCCAGACATGTGGGCTATTCACCATGAGAAACAAAGTGCAGGAGGGTCAATCCCATGTCCTTCTTCTGACACATGAACTGTTCTGAGGTATGGATTCTCCATACTCACTGCTTGGAAATAGCCCATCTGACCAAATGGACCTCCTTCTTATGGTACAATTGTGTCCCTTCATTATTGGTCACAGAATAATGGATAGCAGAGGAATTCATCACCTTGCAATTATATCTATCCTTTGATGCTTCGCTTTCCTTTTCCCATATTTTTTGCTACCCTGGGATTGCATCTGCCAAAATTAACCATTAGCACTTAGTCCTTGCATCCAACTGTTTTCTGGGGAACCTGGGCTAAATCATACAATATCATATTTATTTCTCATAATAATTCTATGGCAGAGAAACTATTTCCCCCCACTTTACAGAAAAAGAGTTTCAAGATGTAAAATGAGTTGGCCAATATCATAAAGCAAATGTGAAAGGATGAGTTAACACTTAAATGAAGAACTGTCTTATCTCCAAGCCAACATAATTGCCAACTATAGGTCTGGTGCACGACATTCGTGCACTCAGGGGGAAGGAGGTCCCTCAGCCCGGCCTGTGCCCTTTTGCAGTCTGGGAGCCCTCGGGGGATGTCCAACTGATGGCTTAGGCCCACTCCTACAGGGAGCGGGCCTAAACCGCAGTCAGATATCCTTAGCGCTGCCACAGAGGCAGGCCGCTACACTCGCCAGCTGTTAGCCCAGCTTGTGACTGAGCAGCACTTCCCCTGTTGAGTGCACTGACCACCAGGGGGCAACTACTGCATTGAGCGTCTGCCCCCTGGTGGTCAGTGCATGTCATAGGGACCGGTCTTTCTGCTGTTCGGTCTATTTGCATATTAACCTTTTATTATATAGGACAGTGATGGCGAACCTATGACACGTGTGTCAGCACTGACACGCTTAGCCATTTCTGATGACACACGGCCGCATGCCGAGGATGAAACATTTGCTGCTCCTGAGGATGAAACATTTGTGACTAGAGTCTAGGAGTTAGTTTTTTCCTCAAAGTGACACACTACCCGAGTTATGCTCAGTTTTTTGGCGAAGTTTGACACACCAAGCTCAAAAGGTTGCCCATCACTGATATAGGATATCCCATATCTATGACCAAATAAGTTGTAATGAAGCATTCAATCAATACATATTTATTGAATATCTCTTATGAGCCAGGTGCTCTTTCAGACATTAGGAAAATTATGGATGAATAAGACAAACACAATCCTGATCCATATTTTGTAAACACAGGTAGTAGGATAAGCAGCATTAGTTGCTATAACCAACATCATAATCTCAGTGATTTAATATAATAAAATGTATCTTTTCATTCATATCACAGTGTAATGAGAGTATTCCTAGTCATTAACCTTACAAAAATAATAACCAAATCAAGGACAAGTTCAGGGTGGTCTGAAACCATACAGAGGAACAGAAACACTCTGTTTAAACTGAGATTCCAAAGAATGAGTAGGAACTGGCCAGGGGAAAGGGCTGGGTAAAAGTGTTATTATTTTAGATCTTCTTAAAATTAATAGTTTTTTAAAGAGCAGCTTTAGGTTTACATAAAAATGGAATAGAAAGTTACCATATACCTCCTCTTCTTCCACCCATAGTTTCTTCTATTATGAACATCCTACATTCCTGTGGTACATTTGTTGCAGCTGATGAACAAATATTTATAAATTATTATTAATGAAAGTTTCTAGTTTATATTAGGGCTCACTTTTTGTTTTAAAGTGTTCTGTTTTAACAAATCCATGCCAGGTAACCTGCATGCCACACAGAATTATGAGGTACTTTATTTTAGTCTCTTCTAATAAGCTTTTGGTGCTTTAGTGTATGTATTATGCATTGCCAAACTTACTCTCCCACTGTACTGCTCTAATTATAAATTTTTACTCTTCACAATCTATTCATAGCTACCCACTGGTTTGAGGTTCAAGTCCCCCATCCTGGTTTGTTGAGACTTGAAGATCCTCTACATCAGGCGTCCTCAAACTACGTCCTCAAACCAGCAGGCCATATGTGGGTGTTTTTGCCGTTTTGTTTTTTTACTTCAAAATAAGATGTGTGCAGTGTGCATAGGAATTTGTTCATAGTTTTTTTTTTAAACTATAGTCCGGCCCTCCAACGGTCTGAGGGACAGTGAACTGGCCCCCTGTTTAAAAAGTTTGAGGACCCCTGCTCTACATGCTGCCTGTTTATCCAGGTTTATCTCCTATGGCTTCTCCATTTTTACTTGCGACTGTGGCAAAATTCCACTCTTTGGAAATCACATAGCATAATTTATGTGAAACTGTTTTTTTTCCTCCTTATAGTAAGCCATTCTCTCTATTTGGAATACCTTTCCCCCCATTGACATCTGCTGATATGCTGCCCATTCTTGAGGAGTCACCTCCAATGTTAATTCTCAGATTTTTGAAATTCTTCCATTTGATGACCTCTCTCTCCTCTGAGCTCTCCTGTACTTCATCTTCCTGCCTCTTATGAGACACTGAGTACATCATGCCTTGTATTTTCTTAAGTCCTTTTCACTCGTTATCTTACCAAAGGTGGAAGCCAAGTTTACATATCTTTGTTGCTTCCATTAATACTCACCACAGAACTGTTCACTTAGCAGGTTCACAATATGTATGTACTGGCTTGTGATCAGAAGCTCCTGTGTCCTTTCCTCTGCCCTCTTTTATTGGATCCTAAAGTATAATTCTTTCCCTGATTATACTAGGATATAGAATGTAGAATGGCTCCCTCTGGTTTCATATCCCTGGTGCCTAGCATCATTACTAGCAGAGTAGACACTCAATAAATGTAGAACAAAAGAATCAATTCCTCTCTTTCTGAACTTATAGCACTCTGTGATTCTAACTTGCCCCTCAACAGATTTCAATTCTTATCCAGTAGTTGCTGTTGTTGCCACACAGATTCCCTTTAATCCCTTAGCAGTTGTGAACCTTGTATGCTAACAGCTCATAGTGCACTCACACTCACAGCCACAGAATACCCCTTGGCCAAGGCTGAAGTTCATTACTCAGACAACCTTGGAGGTAGCCCTTGCATTCAAACTCCTTGGAAATCCTGCAGCCAAGAACTAGCTGATACAGGGCCATAAGACTGGACCAGCTTGCCTCAAGATGGGGCAAACCTATGGTTCCCAGGATGTTTCTGAGTAGCCCATTAGACCAGAAGGAAGCTTTGCCTAGATTCTTCCTTTGCTCTATTAGCAGATATTGTTATGCTTTTTCCTCAGAGGAAGGCCTCTACTCTTGAGGTATTTTAGTAAAAAGAGACAGTACTAGGAAAACACACACACACATACATACATACATACATACACAGCATTTCAGTGCACCTCAAACACAAACAATAATGACTATACCTCTAGCTTTGTATAATATCTACTTGTCAACCTAGAAATATTCTTTAACTTTCTACATCCCCGAAGAACTAGCCCAATCTTTGATTTGTTCCATCCATGATTTCTCATTCCTCTTAGAATCAGAAATTTAGACTGATTGTCCACGATTTGCAACCCAAGGCCTTAACACTATGCATTTTACATTTTTCCCAAGGGTTAGTTCTTCATAGTATAGCTTCTATATTTCTTTCCTTTATACTATTTCCCCCCTGAGATCACAGCTGAATCTCTACTAGCTCTCAGGGACCATGGAGCAATAATTCGAAGTGGCTTGGTAGAGAGTTCCATGGCAGAGGGCCAGTTCTTCCTTCCAACAGCTCAACCCAAAGAGAATGGAAGGAAAAATATAGAGCACTCTGGAGGCAAGAATCCTTGCAAAGCCCCTTCTCACTGAGTGAGAATGAAAAAGTTTTATTCATAACTTTTACCACCAGGTTTAGGCCTCTACTGAAAAACAACAAGGAATTTGGAATATCTGTTTAAAATGAGTGTAAATATTTACCCACATATGCTGAAATATTCTTGTGACATTTAGCCTGATTCACATTGCCAGGAGAGAAGCAAGCTCCTGAGTCAAACACAGGAATTTTTTTAAATCTTCCCTGGGAGTAGAGCAAACATTTGCAAAGATATAAAATGTATTAAATTCACTGGCCCTGGAATTCATAACTGGTTATGCATCAAGTACTATCATCTTGTTCAGAACCCCAATTTTTGCGAACTCCAAATTCCTTAGTCTTATTATTCTTCAAGAACGTGAACAGGGTTATTGATATTATTATCATTATTATAATTAAACAAGCAGTAGTGTGTACACATATTTTTCTCAATATTGTATCAATCACATTATGACCATTAAATATATGCCTCTATTTGCAGAGGGCTTACTTGCTGGCAAAGTATTTTTATGTGCATGATCCAGGATGCAGTAGGTGCTTAAATGTCTGTTGAGCCAATCACTCATGCTTACTTATACAACAGGCTTTTCGCTAAGCACTGTACATGCATTTCCTGGTTTAGTAGGAACATGGATGAATTAAGTAGGGCAAGTACTCTTTATTTCCACAGGTGAAAACACTGAGTCTGAGAGAGGACAAATGATTACAAAAATAATTTGATTAACAAATGTGCCTTGAATGCCCGTCATGCATCAGGCACTGCACTAGGTACTGGGGAAAAATATGTATACATGGGTGGGCAAAAATGTATGTTTATTATTGTATTATTATTCTTGTATTATTATTAATTGTTGTATTATTTTCCATAAAAACAACTGTAAACTCTTTGCCCATAGATTAGTGAGAGAGGAATCCACATAAAGAATTAGAAAATATCCCAACAACTGCTACCAGTGGCTTAAGCCCAGTGATGGGACCACAGGGAATAAGGCAAAAATAAGGTGCAGACAAGTTTAATGAAAGAGATGGAGATCCATATAAAGATTGGGTAGGAGCTGCACAGAAGTGTGTGTGGAGACAGGTCCACGCTTGTGATAGTAGTGGATACTGAAATCCTGTATAAAATAAAGAATGCACAAGGAACACGCCTGGGACCTTAAATGCTTGCTCTGGCTGTAACTGAAGGCACATGCAGGAAAGAATGGTAGAAGGTGCTTGGCTCTCAGATTTTGGTATATTCCAAACCATAAGGGGCTTGAATACCATTCTAAGGAATTTGGATCTCACAACCAGCAAGTAGTACAGCCAAGGCCTAAAATCCTTAGGTTTACTTCCTAGCTCTCTTAGATACCACCATGATACTCCCCTACTGCGTGTGTGCATGTTTGTGCACATACATGTGTACACACATACATGTGTGTGGTTGTGTGCTGAGGAATCTACATATGCAAAATATTTCCACACTTTTTATTTCACTATTTAAACTTATTTTTAACACATTACATGTAATGGAGAAAACTTCAGTTCTTGAATATCAATAATGGGGGTATGACTAAGAAAAGTTATGAGAGCCTTTAACAGTTCCACTTCAAGGCTCTAATATGGTAACTATGAGAGGCAGATGGGTTATGCCTATTTTGCAGATGACAAATTATAGTTTGAGGGAAACTAAGTGACTTGCCTAAGCCTCTGTAGTAATAAGCAATGAGACTGAGAATCAAATCCAGGTCTCTCCAACTCTGTGTGTACCAGTCATCATACATCTGGGCTCAAAAAGGTTTGCCTATGTTGGTTTTAAATGAAGGCATACAAAATATCAACTCCTTTTTTTTTTTTTTTTTGCACTCTCCAAAGTCATGCATGTCTAAAGTGCATGACCAGCAATATTGATTCTTTACCACCTGTGAATGGTTTCATATCCTGTCTAATCTTTCAGGACCTTTAAAGAGTCTAGCATGGTAGATTTTATTTCTTTCATTTTACAAATGAGAAGAATGGGGCTTGGAGGAAGAAAGCAGAGCTTGCCTAAAGGACTCAGTGAGTGGGCGGCTGACTAAGTCATGAACATGGGTTGGCTCTACCCAAGGTCACAGGTGTTTTCCTTATAACAGAGGCAGGTACTGGGGAAGATCTCATGGAGTAGATGGGGATCAATATTGTAGCAGTAGTCCTCCAATATCACCGTGGGTAAGAATCAACTAAGCACTTGTTAATAATACTAATGGCTGGGCCCAAATTTAGAGATTCTGATTCAATACTTCTAAAATCATAATTGGGAATCCACGTTTTTACCAGCTTCCCAGATTAGGGTGCTGCAGGTGAACTCCACGTTTAGCCCCTACCAGCCACCAGGCAAGGCTCCGAGTCTGGCAGTTAGCAAGGCCCTGCTTTGAAATCCTTTATTGCTATTCCCAGCACTGAGGGAGAAAATGACACATCTCCTTCTGGAAGGAGGCGGAGGCCTGGAGCTCCCAAGCCTGAGCATTCTGCACTTGGCTTCCGTTCTCTGTGTCAATTAGGCCTTTCAAACCAATTACCATTATATATTGCTGAGATTTATAGTCTTCGGTATTTGAGGTTACAGGACTTCCGTTCTCAGGAAGAAGCTCCATGCCATCATTTCTAATCAGCTCAGCACAATGTCTGATTTCCCCTCTGCAGGAGGGCACGGTGTTCCATTAGAGTATTAATAGCCAGGCACAGCAGCCTCCATTGCAGTGCTTGGGGAAACATAAAAATTGGTTTTGGGGGAGTTCAAATTTTTAAAGAGCTGTCCTTCTTAACAAAATTAATTATTCAAAAAAATGACTAAGGGAAAAAATATCCATGATTTCCAATAGGTAAAGTATACTAACTACATAGAAAGTTAATCTCACCACAGGGGGGCAAGAGGCTCTTCCCTGGGCTTACTTCCCTGGGCTTACTACACAGAGAAGAGAATCACTGTCAAGTTCAAGGCACAAATAGCATGTAGCACAGTTAATAAAATATCAATATATTTAATATTTACTAAGTACTGAATGAGTGAATCAATTAGTAAGTCGATGAGTACAAGACAGCTGGGCGAATATGTTCCATAACTATTACTTATGTGTACACCCACCCACCAGTTACGCAAGTAATTATTGCATGTTAATTGAGAACACAAGAAGTTCAGATATAAAACTACATGTTCTGTCTATGGAGAAATTACACTCCACTCAAGAAAGATGTGTAATTCTTCTCCATTGCCTACAGATCTAAGAATTTCTAAGATATTGATGTGCTCCTAAGCCTACATTTTCCGCCTCATTTCCTAGTCCTTTTGTTGCACATAAACGAGTCTACTGTATCTTTGTACTTCCTTCTTTCTCACACTAACATGGCTGTCCTTCTTCATTCAATCTGTGCTTGTCCAAACTCCATGCTTTTGTCCAGAGCTGTCCAAAACTCCTTGTTTCATGAAGTCTGTCTTGACCTTCCCATTAGGTAAAATAATTCCCTCTTCTGAAAGGCCAAAAAAATCTCTTAACATTAATGAATGTAATTACTCTTTGCTCTATCTCACACCGTTTTTGTAAATTGTCTTCTCATCACATAAATTTTGAGCTTCTGTGGTTAAAAAAAAAAAAGCTTCAATACTCTTTGTATTTCCTTGCCAATATTAAGAGCTCAGTAATTTCAGTGAATTAAATGGAGGCATCCTCCCTAAGTCCTACTGTCAAATTTCTATCTAACTCTGTTGGCAATAGTTTACTAATAATAACAGTATTGATATCTACAATGTATTGGCTACTTATTTTTGCTCAGTACTGGTCTAATTATTTATTCATTTTTCATTTCATATATCATATTGCCTCCTTGTTGAGGTGGCTTTGGTCACCTTCCTTTCAAAGAGCAATACCTGTTATCTACAGTGATCTATTGATTGTCTGAGGTTCAGGTATGCATGCTTCTGGGCTCTTCTTGACTATAAGAAATATACACCTCTGCCACTACCCCACTGGCTGTATTTCACAGATGATAAGCAACACCTAGAAAATAATTTTCTCTTTTGAGACCTTATTTCCTGAGGTCATTCTGGTTCAGAAAGAGCAGATGAAGAGGAAATTCACTCTAAATTCCCTGATCAACCTAAACAGCTAAATTAATGGGCTATATATTTCTCAATCTGAGCAAATGCCACTTATGAATGGAAAACTGCTGTGGGATTCATGTTGGATAAAAAATATACTGCCTTCTTAGAAGGCAATCCTCCTTCAGCCCCAGCATAATTTTTATTTCATTCTGATTTTGGAATTACTCCAATAAGACAATAGCTGGTTTGGCTGAGAAAGAAAATTTTATGCATGGATCCTACACCCAGCAAAGTATGTAAACTCTGAATCAAGGAATTTAGAATATCTAGCACAGCAATCCTGTTTACGTACCATGCTATTTCACATAACATAAATATCTTCATTTTTTAGAATCCTCAGAATAGAAAAGAAGACATACTTACATGACATGTGGCTTCCAATATGATGAAGCTTATCAGAAAACCGTATCAGTCTCTTCTACGATTTACAACTATTTTTGGATTCCTCTAGGATAAGGATAGTTTATTAATCACTGTTGACTACCTACCATGAACTAGTGGTGTCTACCATAAAGATCTGGGATAGCCCGGCTGGCATGGCTCAGTGGTTGAGCTTCAACCTATGAACTAGGACAGTGGTCAGCAAACCGTGGCTCGGCGTTAGAACCACTTCTTCAAAATAGACTCACCCAGGCCGAAAACCGACTTCTGCGCATGGGCCACGAAGTTTCAATCTCACTGTATGTGCGCGCCCGCACATGGAATTTTGTGGCAGAGCCATACTCAAGGGGCCAAAGAGCCGCATGTGGCTCGCGAGCCGTGGTTTGCCAACCACTGAACTAGGAGGTCACGGTTCAATTCCCAGTCTTGATTCCTGGGGTCAAGGCACATGCCTCCTGGTTGGGGGTTTGATCCCCAGTAGGGGGCATGCAGTAGTCAGCTGATCAATGACTCTCTCTCATCATTGATGTTTCT
The DNA here is from genome assembly GCF_027574615.1 of Eptesicus fuscus. Classification (NCBI taxonomy): domain Eukaryota; kingdom Metazoa; phylum Chordata; class Mammalia; order Chiroptera; family Vespertilionidae; genus Eptesicus; species Eptesicus fuscus. The sequence goes on from NC_072487.1 coordinate 68,266,742, forward strand.
ATCTCTCTCTCCCTCTCCCTTCCTTTCTGAAATCAATATGTATTTTTTAAAAAGATCTGTGATAAAGCATTGTCTCTCACCCTGCACTATGGAGTCTGTAAAAAGTTGTCTTTGGCTCAGATATGCCCTTGTTCATCTGGTATACCATGCTCCCAATCCTATGTGGCAGCCCATCACTTTCCTGCAAAGGGGAAGATTAGTTATTTCCTCCCATGGGCAAGTCCCACCACAGGGCTGCTTTGGTCTGTAAGTGATATGGAGCTTACAACTCTTCCTATTCTACTGACCCTTTTACTTCTCAAGCACTCTTGTCATTCCAATTCCTTCTTCTTTTATCATGCATTCTTTGTCTACAAATTCATGGTATAATTCTTCCTTCTAATCCAGTTTTCAGCTCTCCTTTCTTTCTCATCCCTTCCACACAGAGTGTTATTAAATTTGTCTATATGTCTGTACTTAAAATGTGAGTGCTAATGTTTCTAAGTAGACTCCTTAGTCCCCAATTTACTAGATTATACAAGTAGGGACTTGGAACAAGCAGCGTGGCTTAACATCATATTCCAGACTTTAGGTCAGTTATCAGCACTCTGGCTATTTATCTATATACATATATATAAAACCTTAATATGCAAATAGACCAAATTGCAAAACAACCGAACAACTGAACCGGTAGCTATGATGTGCGCTAACCACTAGGGGGTGCACACAGAACATGGAGGGCATCGGCCACAGTGGGATGGTGGAGCAGGTGAGCAGGGGCACCAAACCAAGGTGGTGTGCCGGTCACTGTCATTGGGGTGAGACTGGTGGTTACTGAAAATTCTTTGCTCCTGCACGCTGCAATCCCGCCGGGTGCTCGCACCTGCTGACAGTGCCAGAGCCACCCCTGGCACCCACTGTTGGTGCCAGCCCTGCTTGCACCCACAGCCGGTGCTGGAGCTGCCGCTTGCACCCGCTGCCAGCGCCCGGCGCCAGTCTCAATAGCTGGGCGCCATCAGCGGTGTGAGCTGTGACTGCCGGCCCTGATCGCCCCTGAGGGCTTCTCCATCGGGGCAGCAGCTGCCACTCACACCCGCTGACTGCACCGGCCCCAATCGCTCCACACCTTCAGTGGGTGCGAGCGGGAGCAGCAGCAGCAGGAGCAGGGCTGCTGGCAGACAGGGGACCAGGGGCCATGGCAAGAGGGACCAGGTGGGGGGCATGGAGGATGGGCCGAGACCTGCCGCTATGCTCACCACAGCCTCGTGGCACATAGTTCCTTTCAAGGTGCATGAATTCATGCACTGGGCCCCTAATACTGTAATAATACCACCTGTGCTTTACATAGGGCTTCTATGGACATCTGATGAAATCACACTCAAGATTTCACCAGGTGTCCATGAAAGCCCTATGTAAAGCAAAGCAGGTATTATTATCCCCATTTTATTTTATATTTATTACAGGTGTAAAACAGAGTGGTTAAACAATGATCAGGGGAATAACCTCATAAATTATATAATTATTATCCCCATTTTAAAGATTAATAAAATGTGGCCAGAAAAAATTGAGTAGTTATGATATACTAATGTCAATGGTAGGAATTGGAGATACAGATGTGAATATGCCACCGATGCTCTCCTAGGAATTAACAGTCTAATGAAGATAGCATGATTTATACAATTTCCACTTTCCCACCACCTTTTCTTCTCTCCTTTCTCCCTATTTACCTTTATCTCCCTTTCCTTTTACCCCATCCCTTCTTTCCTCCCTCCCTCCATCCCTCTCTTTTTTTCTCTTTCTCTCCCTCCATCCCTACATTTCTCCTTCCCTTCCTCCCTCCCTCCTTCCCTTTCTTCCTTCCAATAGGAATTCTCCAAGCTTATGCTAAGATATTAAGGAAACGGAAACTAAAATTTCCTAAATCTGAAGATTATACACAGGTAGGAATTTTCTTATGTGCTCTAATCGTTTAACCTTCTAAAGAACCTTCATAAGTAGACATTTCATCACAAAGTTTTCCTCCCTTTATAAAATTAAGCATGGCTACTAGTAAATGTCTTGCTCAAGGCCATACACTTGAGGGGGCAGATCCAGGGTTTCAATCTAAAACTACCTCTAAACCTCAGATTATCTCACTTTAGAGAAGCAAACCAAGGACATAATTACAATCCAATGCAGCAGTAGCAGTCGGATGATTGAAGTTAATCCAAGGTTCAGTAGGAGCAGCTGCTAGAGGGGAACAAGGAGGCTGGAGGATAGATAGAATGGGCAGAGAAGGAACTTAGGCCCAGAAAAGAGGGGGCTAAAGTTCAGATGTTCTAAAGTTAAGTCCAACCCATGTGGCACAGTCCTGGGCTGTTCACTCTCCACCATTTGAATTTTTACATTCTAAACTTTCAGGACCTGTTTCCATACGGGCCCAGGTGACACTAGAATTTTCGTTTTAGAAAACACAGTGGATCCTACAAAATGGAGTCAAATCTCAGCTTTTTATATTTTTGTATTAGATGTTTGTACCTGGGTATGCATGTTTGTGGGGAGGTTGGTTTCCCTAGAAGCCTAAAATACACTCTGAATTAGTGGGGAAAAGCTCAAAGCTCAGAGCCCCCTAAGGAATAAAAGAGGAAGAGAGATTGAGAGCCAGAAGGTATGTGCTGCTTTCTGTGCAGTTTTGTCTCTGAAATACTAAGCATGGTTTGTTTGGGTGGGATAAACTGGAGGGATTAGAGAGTGGAGGGGAGGATTCTGTTACTCCTCCGCCCCTCCTCTGCACATCTGCACATCTGTCCAACACTGCTCACTCCTGCTTGAGCTTCTTCCCATGTGTTACAAGTATGTTTGGCCTGGCTGGTTCCTCCCTGGATTAAGGCAGGGCTCCTTTCTAAAATTCTCCTTTATGTAATATAGAACCTGGCAGGCTCAAGGAAAAAAAAATAGTCACATCCTCACAGCTGAGTAAAAATCTGGGCCTTATTTACTCCTTGTGCAGACAACTATCAATTAGAGAAAGGCAAGAAGGGCTGGGCTTTGTATTCTGACTTGAAAACATCTATGAGGAATCCACAAGTTCTTCCTGTGGAGGGTGGCTAGAGTTGAGATGTTGTGTCAAGCCCACATAAAGCTCTAGAGGCCCCATCTGGGACATTTCTTACGGAAAGGGGGAAATCTTAGTTCACTAGTAGTTTGGGTTTTGCTTCAAAGAATATAACACATGGAGAAACTGCTGGGCAGGTAGTAAGCCTATTCTCTAATAAACTGGAAGATACCAAGTATGAATTTAGTTTAGAACAATAAAAGCCATGGAAGGAAAGTCAGAAAATCTAGGTTCTGTACCTGATTGACATTTGTCTAGTCATTATCACTCCCTTGCATTAGAAAAGGATTGAAGTAGGTCATATCAGGAATGGCATATGTCTGACCCATGTGCTGCCACCAATACCTTCCATACACAGGGAGGACATCATTATTCTATTGTGACCATCTCTCATGATTTTTGCAAGACTGTAGCTTCAGGATTCTCAATACATCCCAGTAGAGAACAGCTGTCTGCTAAGCCTTTTGTTCATCTCCAGAATAGATCATCTTTTATATCCTTTCTAGATTTTTTAAAAAAATTATATTGCCAGAGAATACATCTACATACATATTTTTCTTTGGAAGTCATGTCCCAACCCCACCCAAAGAATGAAGACCTCCTTCAGTTGCATCTTCTTCAGGCATGTCTGAATTTATCCACAATAAACTTTCAGCAACTTTATAAAATTTGGAATTAGTGTAGATAAGAAACCAAATGTTTGGATACTGAGCTGAAAACCATTTGAAGTGTTGCGTGTGATCCATCTAATTCCAAACACTCTGTTGGCAACCTCACAACAGACTCTCAAAACACACTTTCTGCTGGTATTTCAGATCCAGCCATACAAACGAGAAAAGAACATGCTCCAAACATGATGCAGACCATTTCTGATCACTGTAAATTTTCGACTAAAATGGATTAAGATTCAGGAGGTGGAAAATAAAAAATATATAAACTTAAACAAACTTCCCTTTGACATGCCCAAATGGGACACTGACGTGGAGGTGGATAGGACTTGGTATACTGACAAAGCAGAAGTCCCAGAGTGGACTGGAAATCAGGGAATGTGAATGTTCATCCACATTCTACCCCTATCTTGATATACTTTGGACCTCTCTCTTCTCTTCGTCGGATGTCCAGCCCTTGGATGCTGAGCAGCATATCTAGTGCCTCTGCTCTATGATTCATTTTCTTGACTTCGGAAGGGTGAATGGATGATCCTGGGATTCCCTAGAGTTACTCCTGTTTACATTTTCTGAATCTTCAATTGTTTAGAATTTGAAGAGGGAAAGGAACACTCAAATACCACCCTTGTTTTACTTTAAATATGCCAAGAAACTAACTTTTCAATGTGTGTTCAGTGATACTTAGTTTTATAAATAAAAGCTTTCTGAATTTTAAATTTTATCACTGTAACCCATACTTGGGTACTTTTGCTAAGAAACTTGCTATGAGATCTACAAGATTTAGGTTTTTTCAGTTCACTATTTCCCACCAAAGTCTCACTGTCCAGAATATTCTCTTTCTCTTTTTTTTTTTAAATATCTTTTTTTTATTATTATTGATTTTTACAGGGAGGAAGGGAGAGGGATAGAGAGCTAGAAATGTCGATGAGAGAGAAACATCGACCAGCTGCCTCCTGCACACCCCCCACTGGGGATGTGCCCGCAACCAAGGTATATGCCCTTGACCGGAATCGAACCTGGGACCTTCCAGTCCACAGGCCGACGCTCTATCCACTGAGCCAAACCGGTTTCGGCATCTTTCTCTTCTTTATATATGTAAATTACATACACCCTTCAAAGCCCAATGTTTTATTTCCTCTACAAATTCATCTGATATCAAATTCTTATTTGTTACACACTTGATCATGGAAAAATACCGTTGCCTTTATTTTTATTCTACCCTTTTATCATTTGTCTATCCATGCATTTATTCCCCACTTTCCAATCGGATTTGAAGAGGCTCAGATATAATTGAAAAAGCATTCCCCTCTTAAATTTTAAGCACTATAGTAGGTATGCTTATGTATATGCTTTTTTCACTTATAATATTATAATCATATCTAGATGACATTATATTTTGTTTTTGGGTTTGGGATAACTGAGAGTAGAGGCACCTAAAGTATAAATCTGGTAACAGACAGAACTAACTTTGAAATTCAGTATCATGTAACTCTAAAATGCATGCTTCTTCTACTACCTCACACTTCATTCTCTCTTGGTCCCAAATCCTTTAAGCAGTATGTGGAAAAAGTCACATATTAAAAGCTGAAAAAGAGGTAACAGAGTTAGTAACAGAAAGAGAAATGAAAATAAAAGTATATTTAAATGAAAAAAAAAGTATATAACAATTAAGTGCCAAAAGCAGCTTTGAGTTTCCTGGAAGTCTAAGCAAAGAGAGAAACATGATGAGTAGCTATCTCTTGGCATCTAGTAGAAGAGAACATATATGGATTGACATGTTGTCCTGGATTTTACTTCTGAGATGAACTTGTCACAAAAGACACCAAGCAATACTTTGGAAAATGTTCTCAGTAGCACTTTGATCAAGATTCCAAAGGATGTTCTGCAAACATCTGTTTTTTTGTAATTGCAGCAGCCTGGGTGAACATAGACAGAATAGTGCTAAATCATAATTACAAAAGATAACTCATAAGGAGGCCCAAAGAACATGGTCCAGGGATGTGACTTTCTCCTGGTCTGGCTTAACAAATGGATACAATGTAGAGAATGTTAAGGTTTGACTAGGTAGCATGTTCTTAGCCCAGAATTTCCTAGAGATGGTTAAGATTTTGTTTTGTTTGTGCGTGAAGAATGAAATGCATGGTATTTTGTCTTAATTTTTGATATGGGAAAATGTTCATTGTTTCAGTTACATAAGGATGTGGTTGTTTTGCAAAGACTTATGTTTATAAGACTTAATGAACTATAATTGTAAGCAGGAAGAAGATGCAAGAGAAATAATTTGGTGTAGAAATTCATGCTTTGGGAGTTCTTTAGGGGTAAGGAGTGGTCAACAAAGCCTTCCCTAAGGAGGTGATATTTGAGCTGATAACTAATAAAAATTTAAGAGAAACCATAAATAGTCGGTTCAAGGTATAGAGAGTTCAGAAGATGAAGTGACCTCTCTCTGAGAATGGGTCACAGTAGAGGTGACATTTGAAATAAATATTGAAGAGTGAATTATCCCAGTAGGCAAGGGGAGGGGCCTTCTTAAAAGAGGAAATAGCATATGCAAAAGCATGGAAGCACAAAAGATGAAATAGCAACTGTGAATTCAGGTCATTTTAAGTTGCTTCATGTGGTCAGAGTCTGCCCATGTAGGAGAGGGGCCAGAAAATCAGGCTAGAGGTCAACAGAGTCAGATGATCAAAGGCTCACATGAAATGCCAAGGAGTTTTGGTTTTGTTCCGGGCAGGATCGGGTCTGTATTTGGGTAGGAGACTTGTGACTGATTGTGGAGCATAGCTGGCAGGTGTGTGAATCTGGAACCAGGAAAATGGTAAAGATGTGGCTGTGGTGATACAGCGAGACACGATGAAAGGAGAACTGAGGCGTTGGTGAGAGTGAGACGGAGCGAAAGGGTAGAATTAAGAGATGTTTAAGCAAAAGACTCAAATGAATTTAGTAACTTATTGGCTGGGGGAGGGGTATCAGAGAGGAAGGAAACCAAGATGACTCTGAAAATAGTAAGAACCATGGGAGGATGAAACACATCTGGCCTGGGATCATATCTCCCAATAATTTGCACAGTGCCTGAATCATAATAGGACCCTGATGACCCATTGTTCAATAAGTAAACATTTCTGTCTTGGGTGACTGGGAGAATAGGAAAGTTGTAGTCAGGATTCAACTAATGAAGCAGAATTGAGGACACTATCTGATGTACAGGAGGCTTCTCTCAGATGACGACATAGTTATCTAGTTATCATAATAGTGGAACATGAATTGAGCTCTTCCAATGAGCTGGGCACTTGGTGAAACACTACATTCTGGTATCGCAATCAATGCTCATGATGCCTCTATGAGCAATGAGCAATTACTGTAATGGTCATCCTAGAGATTAAGAAATTCAGGCTCTCTGCACTGACCAGTTTGGCTCAGTGGATAGAGCGTCGGCCTGCAGACTCAAGGGTCCCGGGCTCAATTCCAGTCAAGGGCATATGTACCTTGGTTGCGAGCACATACACAGTAGGGAGTGTGCAGGAGGCAGCTGATCGATGTTTCTCTCTCATCAATGTTTCTAACTCTCTATCCCTCTCCCTTCCTCTCTGTAAAAAATCAATAAAATATATTAAAAAAAAGAAAAGAAATTCAGGCTCTGAAAGTTTAAGACAATTGTCCAAGGTCACAAAATTACTAGGTGGCAGAGGCAGGATTTGAACCCAGGTCAGTGTGATTCAAAGCCTACACTTTTAATGATGATAGCTAGAGGTTGAGAGAGAACAACTTGCTCAAGGTCACTTAGTAAGCAAAAATTTCATAGGGACTTGAAGCTATCTCGTTCTCTCATACCACATGTTTTAACTGAGAAAACTTGGGAAACCCTGGTGATGTTCTACTCTAAGACTTATGCTATAGATGTGTGCAAACCACTTTAAAAAAATTAAAAACTGTGCAATTCACAGGGAAGATACCAGTAAATCCTCTATTTCTGTTAAGTCTCCAGCCAATGAGCTGTCTACTCCACTGATTTGAGGACTAAAGATGGCAATGGATTTAAAGAAGAAAGAGGGGACAATCTGGGTACCAGAATAAAAGAAGTGATTTTATTCTTAATGAAATTTGCTGACAAGCAAAGAATTCGGGATCTGAGAATTATATTAGTAAACAAGAGTTTTCACAGAACACTGAAATCTTCACACTCTTAGTCAACTGATATTTATAAAGAATGTTGGGGTTCACTTTCTCATAATTGCATATGAATATCCAAAGCCAAGTTTCTATATTAATGGAGGAGACTGTTGGGAGGTGTGGTCTTAGAAGCCATAGGACAATTCTTTCTAACTATCACCGTTAGTGATAAGCAGAAGAGAGGTGCATTGCCAGAGGAAGGTCAAGCACCAATAACAGTTCAGGGGTGATGTGATCCAGAGTCAAATTTCACTTCCATTTGTCCTTCCAGCCCCTTCTTAAGCATTTCATGTGTGTAGTGCTCCATGAGGAATCTCATTATTTGTTGGACAGTTCTAGCTTGTAGAGCCAAGTTCATTTATTGGCCAGGGAATGTTTAATTTTAATCCTTTCCTAAGTGAATCCCCTTCCTCCACAAAAATGCTTCCTCACATTTGGAGGATAGTTCTTGTATCTCAGGATATCCTTTCTCTATAAGGTTTCAGAGTGAATAGCTGAAGTCACCAATATGACAAGAATGTGGATAAAAATAGTTTTCATTTATGGAGCACATTTGATCCTATTTTAGATGTGCTCAGTATAATACCCTGCCTGGTATTCACTGCAACTAAGAAAGGGAAGTAATGATTATCTCCATGTTATGGACAAGGAAATTAGTCTCATGACGTAGTATAAAATGTCCCCAGATATTCTAAGAATAAATGGTGGTTCTAGAATTGGAATTCAGTTAGGTCTGATTTCAGAGATTAAGATTTTTTTCATATACTAAATTGTCTTTTGAGTTTTAACTACTTTGGCATTTTTCATCTTTCATTTGCCTCCCTTCACACTCATAGTTATACACATAGAGAAGAAAGCTCCACTGTGGGAAAAATTCTGCTTCATCTTCAGAGAGTTTTATGTCACACTTACTTTGAGTCACTTTCTAGGGAAAGTTTTAACCAGATGAAACATCTAATGTGCTTCTTTCCTAATCAGTGGCACTTTCAAAAAACATTATTTTGTGGTGATGTTAAGAAAATGAACATGAAAATAATCTGGGCCAGTCAAAACTATCCCCTTGAATTCTCTGCTTGTAGGAGTAGAGGTAAGATACACTTAAAGAAGAAAAAAAAAAGGCCAATTTGTCAATAGATATCAAAAGCTTTCCTATTCTTTATACACTTTGATAAAAAAATTCATACTTTCATCTATACATCAATTAATATTTTATTGAGCATCTATTAATACAGATATTTTTCTAGCTCTTGGGGGCACAATGATGAAGGATTCATGAAGCTTAAGTTCTGGTGTGGTAAGACAGAAAAGTACATTTATGAGAGAATGTTCTAGGGCAGTGATGGCGAACCTATGACACGTGTGTCAGCACTGACACGCGTAGCCATTTCTGATGACACGTGGCCGCTGAGGCGGCCGCATGCCGAGGATGAAACATTTGCTGCTCCTGAGGATGAAACATTTGCGAAATAATGTTTTTTACTCAAAGTGACACACTACCCGCGTTATGCTCAGTTTTTTGGCAAAGTTTGACACACCAAGCTCAAAAGGTTGCCCATCACTGGTCTAGGTTGATGGACTAAGGGGAGGTGGACTAGGGTGATGGTTTAAGAGACAGTGTAGTGGAAGTGGAACTGGTGAGCAGTTCTGGGATTTGGGATATATTTGAAGTTGGGGCTAGCATGATTCGCCAAGTAATCTATTGTTGAGATGTGTGGCACTAATTTCACTCCTATAAATTTATTCCAAGGTAATAATCATGGATCTCCTCAAAGGTACTATAAGACTGTTCATGGTTTAAAAAGCCAAATGTTAGAAATAACTTGCATTCCTGAAATGTTCAACCTAGTTAAATAAATTACAGAAAGTCCTGGGATGATGCAAATAAAAAATTAGCAGATATTTTGTCTGGATAGTGACTTTTTTATAGTTATTATTTTGCTTTTTTAAAAATTATTTATTGATTTTAGAGACAGTGGAAGGGAGAGGAGAGGGAGAAAGAGAGAGAAGGAGGGAGAGATGGAAACAATGAATGCATAAGTGAAACAGCAAATCAATGTTTTTCTTTTATTTTGTTTGAATTTTTAATCTGCTTGAAATGAGACAGTTATATTTTGTAAAACAAAAAAGTCAAAGTTGTTTTTAAAGTAAACCTGTCCTTATTTGACTGCACTTTTGCATAGCACGGTCCACTGACTTTCTGTTTAAAATGTGTCTCAAGAACTCAATTCAGTTGGACATCTTCTGAGGACTTCACAAATACTCATGATAGATTTACTATGTAGCAATATGAGTCCAAATGAGGCTGACACTGGGATTCATACATGTTTGGAGAGCTGGCCGGGTGCATGTTTATTTATACGTGCAGTTTGCACTGGTTGGAGGGGGTGGAGTGGGGAAGGCTTCAGAGAAAGGGGGAAGGGAGGTGGTAAGAACAACTATGTACCTATGATGTATCTGAAGGAGCTATTTATTAAAAGGTTTTGTGGGACATGTAAGTACAAAAGGACATGCTTGGTCCCAGGAGATAAAACACGGCACAGAATGGGTGCAAAATAACCTCCTCCTCACTCAGGGGAGAACACAGTCCAACCTGAGCATTTTGAAGATGCTTGAGAATTTGCAGGAAGAACCATTTCTGGGAGGCTCCTAAGTACCCTCAGAAGTGCTGAGCATCCCTCCCCAAATGGATTCGCCATCATCCAACATAAAAGGGGACACTGGCGAAGTAAAGGAGGGGCTCGGGGCCACCGTAATGCACCTGCATGAGTGGGCTTGTGAACCTGTGCAGGACAACTCTCTTGTGCAGTCTTCAGAGACCTAACAAGTAGAGGTTTGGAGTTGGGATTATTTGTTATGCAGAAAAAAAAGGGTCAACATGGCCATGTGACCCTGTCTATATATAAAGGGCAGTGTGATGTCAGGGAACTGGGGTTACAACAGAAGAAAGAGTCTGAGCCCTGAAATCCTAGAGATGAAGACAGCGCTGGAGGTTTTCTAATGCCTCCATTCAACTCCACAGCCGCCCAGAGAGATGGTTTCAGTCCCTGACTAGCACCTTTGATGGGACCCAGTGACTCCCTTTTGGTAGGGCAGGTAATCTCTCTTCTCTCACTAATGTTGTTTGGAAACCAGACAGCATGGCTGAGAAGAGGAGTATGAGTGGGGCTAAAACCCAGCTGGACTCTGCTCTCGCAGCCATTTGGCCTGGGCTGGGCGAAATGATGTGTTGCTGTCATTGCTGTTTGTAACCTATAAATTTTAAAAAATAAATTTTCCTAAATGCAATTTTTCTCTTGTTAAAAAAATTATTCACTCAAAGCTACCACCACGTGTGTCAAGAGCAAAGTTGAACATGGGCCGGGTTCGGTGACGAGCCTCACCTTTGTCTTTTGGGGCACGTGGCATAGTCTCAGTTCTGACAGTCCCAGGAAATATCTCAATTCTGCTATGCAGTCATCTTTATAATTTTATAGAGATGATCTTTGCAGCAATACCTTCAGCTCTAAGTTCTTGACTCTATCATTCAATTCCTCCACAAATGCTAAGACATTTTAAAAATTGCCCAACATAATTCTTCCCTCCTTTAAAAAAAAAGTCCTCTTCTATCCTTCCATGGGTGAATGGCCCTGGTTCTAGCCAATATTTATTTACAGCCCCATTTCCCTCCAGAAATCCCAATGGAATCCCACAAGCAGCGTTATTCTACATCTCTTTGGCAGACATGCACAAAAACAAATCTACATGACCACAGAGAATTTTTGCTTGCTTCTCCCTCTACAGCTGGTCTCCAATTGTGTGTGTGTATTTTTGTGTGTGTGTGTGCATGCATTTGTTTTCTTCCTTCAACTAGACTATAAATTCCTTGATGGTAATTCTGGGTACACAAAAATCATGCAATAAATGTATGCTGACTGAATTCTTTTGTTATTCAGCGCCCCCTGCCCACTCACTGCCTCTCCCTCTCCTGGTCACCTGGTTACACAGACTCTCGATAAATACTTACTGAATGAAATAATTAAGCAGCACCAACTAAGTAGAAGGTGTCATTGTAATAATTGGCTGGGTCAGACAGATACTTGGATACCATGTGGAACTCCGTGACAGCCCTGGAATGCCACTGGTTATATGGAAGTCTGGCAGAGAGCAAACTGTGGTTGGGTTTGAGCACAAGAGAGTGAGAGTGGGAGTGGGAAAAGCTGAGCAGGAGTCATTATGTCTGGGATGAAATGGAAGAGCTGAGTAGGGAAGAAAGCAGCTGAGCAGCAGACTGGCCCTTAGTATTGAAAAATCAGGTGTAAAAATCACCACCACCAATAGTAACAACAATAATAAAAAAATGACAATATTAAAAACAGACAAAACCATAGTTAAATGTTAGTTTATTTTCTGAGATTGCCATAACTTCATCCCAAATAGGAACCTGAAATGCATTTTGGAAAAAAAATCTTAAAGTATATTAAATTCTAATTAATGATATTTATTATCATTAATAACTGATAATAAATCCAGTACACTGGAGTACTGGAGGACAATATGGTGGTATTGTGCAACTCATTTTTAAATGCATCACAAATAAGATAGATTGATAGAAGGACAGATATGTAGAGATAGTGATAAAGCTAGAACAGTGAAGTAGAATCTAGATTTTCTGAGAGAGAGGTTGACTGTAAAAAAAAATATTTCAACTTTTCTGTATGTCTAAAATTTTTCACAATAAAATGTTAGGAAAAAATACACTGTGGAGCAATTGCTTCAGTTTCCTTAAAAATAATCATGTTGAATCCTACAACCATCCGAGCAAAATGAAGTTCATTAGGAATAATTTTCCAGAGTATAATAATAAATCTCCACATTTATCCAGGGCTGTATAGTCTACCATACACAAAGTGGGATGATGAGAAAAAAAGCCTCTGGAGCCAGACTAGATGGTTTCTGACTGCTAACTGTGGACAAGCCATTGAAATTCTCCCTCCTCTTGTTCATTTTTAAAATCTATATAATAATGCTTCCTAGAGATGTTGCAATGATCAAATAAAGCAGTAAATTTAAAATGCTTAGAAAGTGCTAGGAAACTAATAAGCTGCATATTAATGCTAGTTATAATTCTTATTAGGTATTTCCATTTGCTTTTTGATATAAGAATAATTACTCTGCTTGGCAGCTGAAGAAACTGAATTTCAGTGTCTTGTCCAAGGCCATGTAGATTAGTCAGAGGTAATACAGGAACCGACTCAAGTCTTCTTTGCCTCTTTCAAAATATGCTTCTCCAGATCTCCCAACTCCTATCCACATGCTTGGCAAGCTCCAAGGGGGGGGCGGGTGATACTAAGTGCCCAGCAGAGTTCTTGGCACAAAGTAGGCACTTATAAAGTAGATGGGTGATAAATGTTCACCTACAGGACTTCCTGTGTCTGCCCCCTGCTAAGCACTATACATTATCTCAGAGTATCCTCAGAAAAGCTCTAAGAGTTTAGTTTTACTACTCTCACTTTCCAGATGAGAACAGAGGCTTTAGAAAGGGTGTATTGCCCAAGATCCCACAGAGAGCAAGTAGGAGCCACAGATCCATCTGGTCCCAAAGCCCAGGCCTTTTAAACAACCCTGCAACACTTTCCTGAATGAAGGGATGGCTGCTTCAAAGCTTCACAGAATGATAGAAATTAGGAGACATGAGCCATCCTACCCTTAATCTGCAGAGCTCCCCCTGAGTCCTTCTCATCATAGATGCATTATATTACTAGCAAATGTGAATGTTTTGATGAATTAGGCAAACACTCACATTGCCTCTGCATTGCAACATCTCCCCTTCAAAGGCCAGGGAATGTAGACTGTGCGTTCTTTGTCCAGCATGTCTGAATGCGTCAATGCTGTCTGGGAGGCACAGAGGTGGATGCTTTCCTAGCAGGGGTGAGGCCTCTCCTATGTTCAGCTTCTGTATTTGTAACTCTGCCATGTGCTGTATCACGGGGCCAAGGAATGAAGGGGCCTGTGGGCCCAGCCACCTCGGATTATGCAAGCCAAGAAAAATGTGCAAATCACACGAGAGAAGCAGGCAGGCCCCAAACATCTTTATTTGTTCACATCATGCCCTCCCTGATGCTTTGATTGCAGTCTTGCACTTCGAATTTCAAGATAAGTATCAGCAGCTGGACACCGGGTAAAGCAAAGGCACAGACTCTGTGTACATCCTGAAGTTTCGACAGCAGGGACTTGTGTCCAATGGCTTGGAGCACAGGACCCAGTGGGAAGGGAGGGGGGGCGGTGGTTCTGCCTTTGGCAACGTCAACCTCCTAAGAAACTTGTGGACATGTCTGCACAAGTCTGAACTTGTCTGACAAAGCCAAGCAGAGATTGCGGGATTTGCCAGATCCAGATATAAGTGGCCTGCCTTGCTTGGAACCGAAAAGGAACAGTCAGAGGAAGTGAAGGATTAGGATGAAGAAACAAAAGATTACAGGGCTGAAATCTGTGAAGAGAGCAGAGGTGACAGGGTGTACAATCACAGTGATGATGGTAACTACACTGCTGCCACTGAGTGGCTACCATTGACATGATGCCAGTTTAGGTTTTTTGCATCCCATTCCCATAGTGAAATCTCCCAGTAATCCTGAATTCAGACTGAATTTGCCCCATTTTATAAATAAAAATTTTTTAAAAAGGAAATTGGAGATTGAGTGGTAAAACAACTGTCTCGAGAATTTAGTAAGTAAGAAGAAACAGGGCTTCAACACCTGCCCGTCAGATCCAAAGACCCTAGAGTGTGACCTTAAGATGTACCCACCAGTGAAAGTGGATTTACCAAGAAGATTCCCAGAATTTAAAGGTCCCCATAGTTAGAATACATAATAGCCATTATACATCATTTTACAATCTTCAAAGGGGTTATATAATCTGCATGTGCTGGACACAAAAGCAATAAAGGTACCTAAAAGGGTTTTGCCTTCTAGAACAATAGAGTTTCATATACCAGCTTCTAAATTTCAGTTAGTAAATACATCCATTTTCCCCCTCTCCACTGGAAGGGGTGAAGTCTATTGGAGACAAACAAAAACTAAAATAAGAACGAGTGAGAGAGAGAGGTAACATTTTTCCTCAGTGGTTTAAATTGTATGAGCCGCCACCTTCTTAGCCAACTGTGAACAGAGAAGAAAATTTCTATCAGAAGATGGATTGAAAAAGCAGAGACAAAGGGTCTGACAGCAGATGCTGATAAATTAATTTATAAATGAGAACACATACATTGGGTTCAGTGAAGAGCTTCTTATTTTGAGGGATAATATCAAAAACACTTTAAAATTAATAATCCACCACACATTTTAAATATAATTATTACCATATGAACGTAGTCCTTTGTTTTCTACTTCATCTTTTCTTTCTTTCTTTTAGAGAGAGAGAGAAACATCTATTCATTGTCCCACTTGTTCATGCATTCATTGGTTGATTTTTTTATGTGCCCTGACCAGGGATGGAACCTGCAACCTTGGCATATTGGGATGACACTATAATCAACTGAGCCCCTGGCCAGGGCCTCATCTTTTCAATATAGTCATTCATTACCTCCCTCCCCTCAAAAGCATTTTCTTTAAATTAGGACTCAAATATGAGCTAGGAAACATCCTATGCATGATATGAGAAAGACTACTATTGCAATGTACTTGAAATCCAACTGGGAATATAAAACACATCTGTATATACACATGTTTAATTATATAAAATATATTGTTAAAAAGAATTATTTGCCTTAACTTTTTAATTAATTCTTATATGATGACACAGTTCTCTTAGCAAATTCATTTGAACATCTGTTTCCTCTGTAATTTAAAAATCAACAAGACTTTTCTTAACATTATTGTATCTATCCAATATTTAGATTACAATTTCTACTAGTGTCTGACATTTTGATAGCGGAATTGTGTCATTTGCGGAATTGTGTCAAAACTAAGGTTGGTGCCTAAGAAATGTTTGCTAATTTTAACTAAGTTGTTGAACCAAAATAAATACTCAACCTTAGTTCAAATGCATATCTCTACTGGCTTCTATCTGTTACTTTGCCCGTGCTGAGAGACAAAAAAATACCTTCCCTACTTAATAACTTTGTGACTTTAGGCAAGTTGTCCTGGAACTTTCAGATCTCAGTTTCTTTACTTGTTAAATGGGAATAATTGTTTTCACTCCTTCCCTTTCACGGGTGTTCTGAGGATCAACTAACATGTGAAAATTCTAGGAATCCTAGTCAATGTGCAACAGTTGTAAGAGGTTGTGAACAGTATCATTTACCCAGAGAGAAACACAGCCTAAAGTATTCTTCCACTGATTCACAGGCCTGCTATGATCTTTCAAAAATGGTTATTTTATTGGTAAAACCAGAAAATATTAAGAGGGGATGTTGAACACACATACACACTCACAACACACATATACATACACACAGGTACATACACCCACCCCCCCCCACACACACACACTTGTGCTTTTGAAAAGCCATTAGATATAGAAATCATAATATCAGTGCCCCTGATAGGGGTGAATCTAAACAATGATGGCTCTTACTGTTTGTTCAGGTTAGAAAAAATGTCCTTGAATGGTTTTATTCAGATACTACTTTTAAATGCTGAAGCAAACAATAATTAGCAAATGTCTACTACCTTTTAATGAAAATTTCTCCACCTCTGCAGTTTGGGTCTGGATAATTCCTTGCTGGGAGATAAAGAGAAGCTGCCCTGTGTGTTTCAGGATGTTGAGCAGCCTCCTGGCTTCTGCCTCCTAGATGCCAGTATCACCCATGATGACCAAAAATGCCTCTAAGGTTGCCCAAGGTTCCTGCCCAGGAGTGGGCGAGTTACGTCCAGCTGAGAACTACTGCTTTAAATAATATGAACCTACACATTCATGCAGTATTTTGCAAAATAGGTTGAATATTAAATTCTTTTAAAATTGGTTAAATATTAAATTCCCCACAACTAAGGCTTTGAGAAAGAAAATTACTTGCCCAAGATGGGGGTCCGGGAAGCCAGGATTCAAGCTCAGTCAGCTGGTGTCCCAAATTCCTCCACCATTCCTCCTGGCCCAGTATATTATGTACTCTCAGGCAGGGTCTTGGAAGAGCCACCCTATGCTAACCAAGCAGTCACTCCCTAGCTCATCACAGATCCATGGAGAAACTTCTGGAAGAGACAAGCATGGCAGACCCTCTTCCTCACTCTGACTCACTGGTTTAGTATTCATTCTTCCCTGAGGAATGAGACAGGGAGAGCCTGCCTTCCACTGAGCCTTGTTATTCTATTAGACAACTAGAGGCCTAGTGCATGAAAATTCATGCACTGAAGGGGGGTCCCTCAGCCCAGCCTGCCCTCTCTCACAGTCTGGGAGCCCTCAGGGGTGGGAGGCAACCTGGCGATCAGGAGAAGGTGACGCCCCCATCACACCTCTGCTGCTGCCATTGCCAGCAGCGCAAGCCTTGGCCAGCCCTGGTTACCTGAGCCTCAGGCGGTCCTGGGTGGCTGGGGGGCTGAGGGAACTAGGAACCGCCATCTTGTGGCTGTGTGCACCGCCATCTTTGAGGGTGTGGCAGTCAATTAGCATATTCCCTCCTTATTGGCTGTGGGCCCTGCTGTCTTTGAGGGCAGGACAGTCAATTAGCATATTCCCTCCTTATTGGCTGTGGGCACTGCCATATTTGAGGGCAGGGCAGTTAATTAGCATACTCCCTCCTTATTGGATATGGGCACTGCCATATTTGAGGGAGGGCAGTCAATTAGCATACTCCCTCTTTATTGGCTATCTTTTAGGATGGGGCAGTCAATTATCATATTCCCTCCTTATTGGCTGTGGGTGCCGCCATCTTTGCAATGGTGTGAGGGTCAATTAGCATATTCCCTCTTTATTAGATAGGACTAGAGGCCTGGTGCACGGGTTTGTGCACCAGTGGGGTCCCTCAGCCTGGCCTGCGGGGATCGGGCAGAAACTGGCTCTCCAAAATCCACCCAGGGGTTCTGGATTGTGAGAGGGCAGTTCTCGGGTGAGGCACCCCGGAATCAGGCACCCCTCCTCTCTTCTCCCAATATTATGTCACTTTCTCTCTGTATCTGTCTCACTTCTTTCATCTCACTTTACCTTAAGTTTGGTGGTAACTGAGGGCATTTAGCTGCAAAATGCAATTATTTAGCAAGCAGGATTTACTTAACCTGGAATCTAGTCAGCCTAGGGCAGGACCCTGCTCAATGTCAGGCTCTGCCCAGGCCCTTCCACCCAGGCAGAGTCCTGTGGTGGTGGGAACCTCCTTCTTCCCACCTGAGCTGCTCCTTCACCTCCTTCCCTCCCTGGAGGCTGCCGGCTGGCTGGCGCTACTGTGGAAGGAGGGAAGCCATCGCCAGTTTCCCAGCCAAGAGTAGTAGTGGGAAAATTCGCTGCCTTCACTGGAAATTGATGGCCAGATGTCAGGGCCACAGTCAGTAGGGCCTGAACACCTCATCTAGCTAATTGAGTCAAAGTTTTTGTAAGGGCCAGACTCAAGACCTCTGCAATGGGCTAGAGGCCAGGTGGGGAGCCAGAACCGAAGTGGGGAGCCAATGGGCTAGAGGCCTGATGCACGCATTCGTGCACCAGTGGGGTCCCTCAGCCTGGCCTGTGGGGATTGGGCCGAAACTAGCTCTTCGACATCCCTCAAGGAGTCCTGGATTGTGAGAGGGCAGTTCTCGGGTAACGAACCCTGGAATCAGGCTCCCTCCTCTCTGGTTCCAGATGCGTCACCCGAGAACCACAACTGCCAAGTCACCACAGCTCGGCAGCTCATGTGTTGAGCGTCTGCCCCCTGGTGGTCAGTGCGCATCATAGCTACCGGTCGGATGGTCAGACAGTCTGCTTGTCGCTTAGGCTTTTATATATATACTAGAGGCCCGCTGCGGCAGCCGCCTCTGCCTTGGCCCTCACAGCCCTGGCTTCATACAGAAGGTCATCCAGAAGGATGTCCGGTCTAATTAGCATATTATGCTTCTATTATAATAGATAGAATAGAGGCCTGGTGCAAGAATTCGTGCACCAGTGGGGTCCCTCAGCCTGGCCTGCGGGATCGGGCTGAAACTGGCTCTCCAACATCCCCCAAGGGGTCCCGGATTGCGAGAGGGTGCAGGCCAGGCTGAGGGACCCCACCGGTGCAAGATTGGGGCTGGGGAGGGACTATAGGCGGGCTCCAGGGCATGTCTGGCCTGCCTCCCCCAGTCCCGATCGGCCAGACCCCAGCAGCAAGCTAACCTACTGGTTGGAGCTTCTGTCCCCTGGTTGTCAGTGCACATCATAGCAACTGGTTGACCAGTCAACTGTCTGCCCCCTGGTGGTCAGTGCATGATACAGTGAGCAATTGAGCAGCCTTAACATATCATTAGCATATTACACTTTGATTGGTTGAACAGCCAACCGGAAACTGGACACTTAGCATATTAGGCTTTTATTATATAGGATTAGTGTTCAATGTGTGTTGTGAACCATCACTATTTCCATTTGGCCTGCAAGTCCCCCCTCTTTTGGACTAACTTTACCTTAGGATGTGCTTTCTTTTCTTGGCTTTTACTACCATATGATAAGTTCTAAAGGGGTTTTTGTTCCCTATGGGATCCTGAGTCTATTTTTCAATTGAACCAAAGCTAAAAGGTAGGTGACCAACTTTTTTTCAGTTGGCCTGGGACTTTCCTGATTTTAGCACTGAAGTCTCAATCCCAGGAACCCCTCAGTACTGAGGTAAAAATTACATCCCCCAGGTAATTGGTTGTTGCTCTCTAAAACTGGAAGAAGTTAAGACATGAAAATAGAGTTCTCAAGTTCAAATAGAACAATTGATTCCCTGACATTAGCCAAGAAAGAGCAATCTAGGAAGGGACACTTATTTTTAATGAAGTGCAATTAAATGCAGAGAGCAAGGGAGAGAAAGAGGGAGAGGGAGATCAAGCAGTGAGCCTTCCGCAGCAACCTCAAGATGATTCAGGAATGAATCAAGATGAGTCTGAAATGTTGACAGACGTGGATGGATAGATGAGAAATTTCTTAAATGTAGACTCTAATTTAGAGATAAACATTCATGTATTTTATTCTCATCAAATCCCAGAATATCCAAAAATAAGTATCAATATCTTCAGTTTATAGATAAGCAAATGAAGGTTCATTTGAATAAGTCCCTTAGGACACACAGTCCCTTTTAATGGCACAACTGGGATTTGAACCCAGATCTGTTTGATTCTAATATCTCCTTTTTTTCCTTTCACATCTTTCCTTCTCTCTCCAGAGCTGGCACTAGAAATTTCCATTATCTTAAGGTAATAGACAGCTATTAGTACTCCTTAAATTCCTCTGAGGAGGAAAAACAAGAGTCATTATTGGGTTCTCTATCTAATTCAATTCACATTCAATTAATATTTATTGAGGGTCTTTAGTGGACTTGAAACTGCACAGTATCCTTAATGAGGTTAAGTCTGAAAAGTTCCATCTTCCTTAGTATAAGAAACTTTGAAGTCCCCCCCCTCCCACACACACACCCCTTGCTTTTGAGAAATTCTCATTGCCTCAGTACACATCAAAGCACATTCAAGGGCAAAAGGGCTTCTTTCCCTTTATCTAAAATACCTATGGTATTTTATGGCGGGGTGATTAATGCACTATTAATCCATCCAGCTCTTAACACTACCAGACAGATGTGTGACGTGCTTAGAGAGCATCTGCTGAGTGTCCTGCTGCAACCAGGCATGGGTGCTTCTGTCTTTAAGAAGCAAGAGTCTCTTAGGAGAGTGGGAGCATTAGTGACTTTAATGAGAGCCGCAACTCCCTCTTTGCTGGCCATTTTTATACTTCAAATTTCCAAGAGCCTCTGGAGCACCAGAGAAGCAATAGCACTGGATTCGAATTTCCTTGATTTACAAATCCAGATTTCTCTCATCTGCTCCTTTATTGGTTACTTTGTCCATTCAGCAAATATAATGGAGCTACTGATGAGGGAAATGATGAGGAGTAAGGCACTGCCCTTGCTCCAATGGAGCTGACAAGCTGGTGAAGAGTAAAAGTGTGGACACAGGAGAGAAGGTGTAGCAGGAGTCTGTGCTGCACATGCACACAGGAAGAGCATCTAACCTACAAGGAGAGCCAGAGCAGGCATCCTGGAGAGGTGACACCCGAGGCAGTCTCCATACAGGTGAAGGATAAATAGGAATTGACGGGTGGGGTGGGGTGTGCATTGGGGATGGGGCATGGGCAGGTTGAAGGTCCAGCACAGGCCACCTTACAGAGTCGAGGGAAACTTGTGCCACTCAATAGAATCAGCAGAAATGTACTCTGCATAGAGAATAACGTGTATTACAGGAAAAAAGTGGCAAGGGGTGAGAATGAAGGGGCAAACAAAACTGGAATGTGAAATACACGTTTAACATTTAAGGAGGATGTGCCACTGAAGAGTTTAGGGAAGGGTTAGATCCGGTGCTCAGGTTGGCTTTGATAAATATGTCATTATGGAAGATGGATGTGTAAGAGGCAGCCTCAGAAGGTCCAGTTTAGATGAGAGGCAAAAAAGACCTTGGGCCAGGGCAACACTGGCAGAATGGAGAGAAGAAGGCATATATAAAAGGATTTCTTTTGAAGGAAAGAGACATTTTTTGGACAAAGAAACTGCGGTCAGTGGAGAAAAACTGACTTGCTGTCCATGGACCTCATAGGAGGGATGTCACATAGAAATGTAGTGCAGGGCAGAGGTTTAGGAGGGAGACAAGGATTCAGTCTCTGTGTGGCCACTGGCTAGATGTGTGACCTAAGATGAGTGACTGCAACTCTATGTGCCTCAGTTTCCTCACGCGTAAAATTAGGATCATAATGCATCTACACTCTAGTGTTGTTTCCAGGATTCAATGGAATGGTATATAAAGCATTTAGTCCAGTACCTGGCACATAGTAACTACCAAATAGATAATCATACTATCATCATCGTATCTTCTCCTTCCTTTCCTTACCTTGGCCTCCAACATGAGAAGTGGCAGTGTGGACACTGGTCTTTTATTTCCATTCTGTTGTGCAGGAAACTGGGGGGAGAGATGGGCTGGATTCCCTAATTTCTTAGCATTGGGCACATGTGGGACTGAACTAAATAGCTGGGCTACACTGAACCCAGTGTGTGCTCCCTCTACCCCTCTCTCTCCCCCTCTCCCAGCGAGAGAGGAGATGTGCCGAATTTCACACCCCAGGTGGGGCCTCCCCTCGGATGTTTTGGGATATCTTTGCTTACATACAGATAAAGCCAAAATTTGGCGTTGCCCCATTATGGTTTGCCTGGGTAAGACCAGGGACACATCTTGGTCTCTTTGAAGCTGGCTTTCGTTTTGACTAAAGAAAGAGTGGAGATAGTACCCAGGAGGACATGCGTGATGCCATATCATCCAGAAGATGCGTGAGTCGCCCCTCTGGGGGATGCCCTGGGATAAAGTAAAATCATGCAGAGGTAAGGCGGGCACAGGGAGGCAGGGCTCTGCCTTACCACGTCCTGTCTCTTAACAGAACTCTGTTCTTGGCAAGCTCTAAATAGTTATTGATGATTAATAATGGGGGATAGGCGTGTCAATTAAAATGCTGCTGCTGAGGCCACATGAAGTTCACATTAGTCGGGAATATACCTGAGAACATGCCTCTTACAAGGAGCCCAGACTATCATGTTAATCACGTGACCCACATTATTTTACTTAAACCTTGTTGGGAATTTAGGGAGTCTCCCAAGTTTTGAAGATGTGAAGCCCAGTGCACAAAGAAGATTGGAAGACAGAGAGCAAAATGTTGACTTTATTGCTGAAAGAGCTGTTTGAAAATGTGCAGTGGATTCTTCCAGAACTAGACAGAGGTGCACAGCTGGTCATAGCAGCCCTGGGCATCTCCAGGCCTCCGGGGCGTGACCAGGGCCTTACTGCCTAGTTTATTGCAGGTCAGAGGGCAAACCAGAGCTCAAGTTCTCAGACAGGAAGATCTTAAAGAGGAAAAAGATGGTGCTGAGCTATGAATGGATTCCTCATTTTGTCCCAATTAGATAAGTGAGTGGTGGACAGAACCTAGAGGTGCTTGCCTGTGGGTGTCCCTACACAGGGAAACACACAACTTTCCCCCAACAATATTCCCAACTACCATGAGAAAGAAGTGCCATTCATTTCACCTGTTTACAAATGAGAAAGCTGGAGCTCAGAGAACGAGGAACTTGCTCTAAGTCATATGACAAGGAAAGAGCCCTGGCTCAGCAGGTACCTCAGGTCTAAACAATACGCTGCATTACATCACTGCCTCTTTCTCGAAGGTGGTCACTTCAATTCCCTCTGTCAGTTAAAAGAAAATGCTTTAGAAGCATGCTGATTTATTAACTCAGTACCTTTATCCGAAGGGTCATTTTGCTGGCATGTGAATGGAGATTGATGAGGGCAGAGGATTTGGCAGGGCTCTGCTGTTTGAAGTGCAGGAGGAGTTTTCTTTGTAGCCTAGGAGGGATGGAAGATGTAAATTGTGAGAGCAGGGAGACTGGTTGACAACACTCCCCTGGAGAGGGTGTGCCCTTATTAAGTGTTACAGAACCAGATGATGTGGGTGAAAATGCCTTCACTCAAAGTCTTCTCCCACTGGCTACTGACTCACCTTAAACATAAAAGGGCTGCTTTGTTTAGAAAGGACAAGGAGAAAGCAGTATCATTTTTGATCACTTGGGGTCAGGAGTTAGAGCTAAACTGATCTGCTTGATATTTTCTATACTTTTCTGAAAAATACCCTCTGCCCATAAGAGAGCAGGAACATAAGGACCTCTGTTCACTGTTCGTGTCAACCGGTATTAGATCGGGCAGGATAGAACACAAGACAATGTTAGCCAGAAGGGGCTGGCACCTCCATCAAAAGGCTCAGCCGACCATAGGAAATTCATTTTACCTTTTGGAGTCTCTTTTCCCGAATTTAGAAAATCTGTTGATTTCTGCCTTACCCACGCACATTGGAAATTGTGCTGACAAAATAGTAGGTTAAACTCTAGAGCAGAGTAGCATTAAAAGCATACACCATGGAGGTGAGTAGACTTGGCGTTAAATCCTGGCCATATCACATACTGACACTGAGTGGTCACTTGGCCTTTTGGAACCTCCAATTCATTACATGGAAAACATGAATAATAATACTTGCCCTCTCACTTCTTCTGGGGATGCATATAAACAATGTAAATAAAGTACTTTGCACAGTGCATGACACATAATAAATGCTTGCTAAATGGTGGCTGATTTCGTTATTATGGTAATCTCAGACACTATTATTATCATCTGGTCCCAAGTAAATATGCATTTATGGAGTAGTGTAAACAGAGAGCCTTTATGAGAAGGAGCCTCATAAAACTCATTTTTAAAACATTTGAGATATTGAAGAGGACACCACCCATTACATTACACGTTAATCCTTCAATGAGGACCTGGGAAAGAAATTGATTTCAGCCTTAAAAATAGCAAATAACTGTTTTCTCTTGAGAAGTGTTGTTTGATTCTTACGACTGATTGCATTTTCCTCTTTTTCTTTTCAATGTTAAGAAGCTCATATTTAAAGAAGGGCAATATATTAACAAGTAAATGCCATTTTATTCAATGGCTCATTTTGTACTCTGGTGCCTCTTATATTCCACATTTTAATGTGCTTTACACAGAAATGCTCTGAAACATACTCTACCATGATCTTCACTTTACAGAAGGAAAAATGAGGCTTTGAATGATTTGCATCTACCTGATAATACTAGGCTTTCTTTCACTCCCTTCCTTCACTGTAATCCTCTCTGAATGATATAATGCACTGATGTGCTTGAACACTAGTGACACCAAACAGTATCAGATTTGTATCTACATATATCTTGAACACGACAGTATTATTCCCAAAGGACTCCTAGACATTCTATTGATACTCTAATTCAATATTGAGGACCAAACTTAGTATCCCTCACCTGGACACCATTCCTTTTCCTATAGGCCCCTTCTTACCTAATAGAATTAAATAAATAATACAATAAATTTTGGGGGCATTCATCATGTTCCTGGCATCATCCTATATCTATGAATCCTCAGTAATTATATCAGGTAAGTTTACCATTTTCTATTGCTGAGAACTATGTCCTTTGCTCAAGGCTACTCATCAAGTACTAATTGTAAACAATCTGATCCTATAGAAAATACATTGAAACAACAGCATTTCCCCAAGTCATGGGGTCTGCAAAACCTTATCTCTAAGTGTTTCTTCTTCTTTCATCGTCATGTGTAATTAGTCACCCAGACCTGTAATTCCACCCAGACCTGTAATTCATAATCCAGTGGTTCTCAAACTTGGCTGCGCAATGAAATCACTGGGGGAGCTTTATAAACTACTCTGTCCCCCGCCCCCCAAACTCTGATTTGATTGGCTTGGGCTGTGTCCTGGGTTATCAGAATTGTTTAAAGCTCCTCAGGTAATTTGATGGACAGTCAAGTTTAAGAACAACTGACTTTAACAGGACAAAGTTCCAGATCCCCTTCCTCTCTTTATTGTACCTGCTTTTCCCTGGGTTGGTCCCACACAGTCAGACTTCATTCCTTCAACCCTGCTGCAGCCTTGGCTGGAATGCAAAGGCTCCCCCTCTTGTAGGAATAAGTTTAGACGTCTCTCTGAGGTCTCCCTATCTGATTCCATCTGATAAAATCATTTACTCCCTGTTCTGTGCTCCTAAAGCACAAAGCTCTTAAGACATTTATAATTTTACTAGAGGCCTGTTGCACGAAGAGATTCGTGCAATAGGCCTTCTTTCCACTGGCTTCCAGCACTGGTTTTCCTCCGGCACCCGGGACCCAGGCTTTGGCTCTGGCCGGAGTCTGCCGTCTTTGCTGCAGACTCCAGCCAGAGTCTGCCGCCTTCGTCTTCGCTGCAGACTCCACCCGGAGTCTGCAGTGTTCGTCTTCACTGCAGCCTGAGTGCTGCTCCTGTAGATCCCTTTGCACCCCCCCAACCCCCCGCCCTCCCTCTCATAGCAGGCGTCCTGCCCTGCCCGGCCACTCAACACCTGGAGCAGCTGGGCAGCTGCCATCTTTGTCCTTCTAATTTGCATATTCCATCCTGATTGGCTGGTGGGTGTAGCGAAGTGATGGTCAATTTGCATATTTCTCTTTTATTAGTGTAGATGTTAATATCAGCTTTCTGAGACTGTGTGTTCATCAAGGACAGAAGATACTCCATTTACTTTACTTCCCTATGGATACCGCATATACTATACAGTACTCCCCCTCTTACCTCTCTAAATTATATTTCAAGACCCCCAGTGGGTGCCTGAAACCAGGGGGAGTACCAAACCTGTCAAGCACCCTGTAGTATATACTGATTGGAAGTTCAGAGAAGTGGTCCAGAATCCAGGGCAAAAAGAGCTGTTGATGTGCAGGTATTATTTGGAACAATGATAAGAAATGGGATCACCCAGGGAGTGAAAGGAGAGAAAGGGGGTGGTCCAAAGACTGAGTTCTGAGAAACTCCAATTTTGAGACATCAGATTGATGAGCAGAAGTCAGCTAAGAGACCAAGAAATACCTGGCAGTGAGGAGCCGGCAAAACCAGTGTGTATAATGTCTTAGGAGTCAAGTGAAGAAGGTGTTTCGAGGAGGAGGAAGGGATGAACTGTATATCATTTGTTGCTAAAAGATTAACCAAAATGAGCACTGAGAATTGACTGTTGGGTTAAGCCAGTGGTTGGCAAACTGCAGCTCGCAAGCCACATGTGGCTCTTTGGCCCCTTGAGTGTGGCTCGGCATTAGAACCACTTATTCAAAATAGACTCACCCAGGCCGAAAACCGACTTCTGCGCATGGGCCACAAAGTTTCAATCGCACTGTACGTGCGCACCTGTACGTGGTATTTTGTGGAAGAGCCACACTCAAGGGGCCAAAGAGTCGCATGTGGCTCATGAGCCGTGGTTTGCTAACCACTGGGCTAAGCCATGTGGGTGTCAATGATGACCCTGAGAAGAACAGTTTTGGTCAAGCCGGAGGAGAAAGCTTGATTGGAAAAGACAGAGGGAAAATGTATAAGAGTCTATTCACCAGCTGTGGGACATTGTACAAGTTACAGAACCTCAAATTCACCTGTTCCTTCCTTCCCTCCTTCCCTTATCTTTAAAGCAGTAAAATAGCCTGGCCAGTGTGGCTCCGCAGTTGAGCATCAGCAGTTGAGCATCAGCCTATGAACCAAAAGGTTGCCAGTTCAATTCCAGGTTAGGGCACATGCCCAGGTTGCGGGCTCAATCCTTAGTAGGGGGCATGCAGGAGGCAGCCGATCAGTGAGTGATTCTTTCTCATCATTGAGTTTCTATCTCTCCCTCTCCTTTCCTCTCTGAAATCAATAAAAAATATGTTTTAAAAAAAGTGGTAAAATAATTTCTATTTCATGAGGATTGTATGAAGTCATGTATGTAAATTATGGCAATATGTGGCATGTTCTCAAGAAAAGCTAGACCCTTCCTCCCCTTTTCGGACCCCATGTCTGTGCCCTCAGTGATGGGTATACCATCTGCACAATTCATAGTAAATACCCTAGATAGGGATTAATTAGGTCCATAGTTTTCCTTCTAGCCCAAGTACCTGGGTGCTGGTTTATATCAAACAGGAAAACATCCCTGTTATAGGTGAGGATGAATGCTGGAGACCACTGCTGGCTTTTCAGGAAAGAAGGCTTTGGCTTGGAACTCCATGGAGCTCCGGACTGTAAATAAAAACTGCAACGGCTCCTGCTTGAAGTGGGGATAGAAAGTCTGAGAGTAAGTGCACTCTGTCCAGGACAGCTCCGTGCAGAAATGATTTCCGGAGCAGAGTGCCAAAGTGCTTTCGTAAATGACTCTGGTTCATCCTCTTCCCTATCTCCTGCTCTGTACATGCAACATTTATAAAAATAAACATTTGCAGGAGGCATTTGGGAGGAGGCCAAGGTAGAGCACCCAGCAAAGGAAGCAGATACACCAGAGAACTTAGAACTCCCATGAAGAATATTAGTTTTCACAGGAGGGGACAGAAGGAACAGTGGGTGTTAGGGAGGTTGGTGGAAGGAGAAGGATGTGTGAGTTTCAGAGCTTCAGCTCTGTCTCCTTTCAGTTTCTCCTCTTATTCACTGTCTAGTACCTCACTGACTTCCTCCACTAGAATGCATGATTCTTGAGGGAAGGGCCACTTTTTACTCATTTTGGATTGGGATTATTTATCCAGAATGACACGTGTATCAAGCACCCACTTGGCGCTAGGAACTCTGCTCCTACAACCACATCTGTCATGCATTCAATGTTCCATACTTAAATAAGCATTAATTTGTCCTTAAAAGTTAGCACTGATTTGCTCCACTCATATTAGCAAAAAATGTCACCTCCTGTAGAACCCATCTCTGAACCCCTACCTTAGCCCGAATGAGGCTTTCTCCTAGGAGTATGCTTCATACCTCACCCTATCCCCTCATTTATAGCTCTGTAATAGAAGCTCACTGAGGGCAGAACTTTGATTTGCTCACCTATGTCCCACTGCCTAGGACAGTATGCAATTAATAGGAACAAATAATTAGCACTCATTTCATTAGTCAATTACTTTATGTCCGTCTCCATAACTAGACTATGATTTCTCAAAGAAATAGCTCCATTTTTTCTAGATTTCTCCATTTACTAGCACTTAGAAGGTTTCAGTAAATGTTAATGGCATAAACATTTAACCAAACCTCTCTCATATTTCTAGAGTCTTTGTTAAATTAGCTACTTTATTAACTAGTTAATAATAATTTTACTATGTATTATATAAAATATGAAATAAAACAGACAACAGTACTATAAGAAACCAGTGTAAATAAGGTAGGTATAACCATCATGTTTATCAGTCAGTAACAAATGCTTGCTACTATATTATCAACTCAAATTATTTATTGAGCATCTACTAAGTGTTAACACCCTGTGAAGCACTATAGAAAGAATGGAGGCCATGAGGTATAGTGTTTGCACTCAAAGAAGTCAAAGGTTAGTGGCAAGATAGGGTTCTAGTGGGGGGCTGTGGACGAACATAGTCCAACTCAGGCTGATGTCATCAGAGAAAAACTCCCAGAGGAAGGACTAGTAAAGCTAATGAATTAGAATACATGATTTAGAATACATAATGATTTAGAATACATCCTGTATTAAAGTAATGAGCAGATTGTGATTGGGCAAGGGGTAGAGAGTAAAGGGAGAAGGTAGAGAGAGGGAAGAGCATTTATTACAGAATATAAGCAAAAGAGTGTAAGCACATTTGGGAAATGATAGAAGTTCAAAATGATCAAAACCCTAGAATGCTGGAGGGCAGGAGAGAGCATAGCTTGTATTTTCTCACCTTCGATTTTCATAAACACACAGAGGCATGAATAAGAGACTAGTGACAGGATGCTCTGGTATATAGAAGAACTGGACCCAAATCCCAAATCTCCACACTCTATCTGGGTCACTCCTCTAGGAGTGGAAATTAGATATAACATCTCTTGTACCAATGACAATGAACTGGCAGTGGGCTTCAAGAGTCAGCATTTGCAGAAGGATTCTATGGTTCCCTCTGCCTCCATAGGAAAGAGAGTTAGGATGCACTCCTGCTGTCTGCCTCTAGTGGTGAATGAGGAGCGCAGCCCCACCTGCTATGTATCAGGCACTTCCTGCAACCGCATTGTGCAATTGCTCAGTTACATTGCCCGGACCTCTATTTCTGGGTGAGTTCTTTCTAAATGATCAGGGTTCTTCATTTACCTCTTTTTCTTGTTTGAGCATTTTCTCACTATGACACACACCAGAGGTTTTCCTAGAAATTCAGAAAACTGCTAGCATGAGCCAGTTACATTGATGATTGTGAAATTCTCCAAATTAAAAAAAAATTGTTCATTTGAGTCAGGCAAAGCAGAGGGAACTCTTGCTATTATCCCCCCTCCCTCACAACCCCCAGATTTGTGAACTAAAGGGAATTAGGATGATTCATAACAGATACCTCTACAATGACTACCACCTCAAGATGACTGCTATGGTTGCTTATTCGTTGCCATAGGATGTATTTTAATTAAGCTTTAAATATCAAAAAGTATATGGAAGCTAAGGTTTCAACCCTCCCATGGTAGGATATTTGTACTTCCATGAAGATACTTATCACATATTTCATTGTCATTTTGATTGAATATTTCACTTAGTAGGTAATAATTTAGTAAATATTTATCGAATGAATGAAGGCATGAATTACTTGATGGAACAGTTAAACAAATGAAGGCAGAATTAATGACTCTTATCTAGTTCTAAAGTGTTTTGAGGAGAGGAACCATGCATGTTTTATTTTTGTGTTGCCATGGAGTTTGTAATAGTATCTGATACATAATGGTTTCTCAGTAAATGCATACAGATTAATTGAAACATTCTCTCTCCGAGTATGTCTCTATATACTATGGAATATAGTCAATAAGTATAAAATACATGAAGTATGTAAACTATATATTATGTCACTATATATATGTGTGTGTGTGTGTGTACATATGTGTGTGTGTGTGTGTGTGTGTGTGTGTGTGTGTATACCATACTAGGGGCCCAGTGCACAAATTCATGCACCTTGAAAGGAATTGTGGGCCACAAGGCTGCAGTGAGCACAGGGGCAGGTCTCAGCCCATCCTCTATGCCTCCACCTGGCCTCTCCTGCTGCAGCCCCAGTCCTCTGTCTGCTCCCGCTGCTACCACCACTCCCACACACTGATGGCACCGGCATTGGTTGTGAGTGGTGGCTGCGGTGCTGGCAGCAAGTGCAAGCAA
Organism: Eptesicus fuscus; assembly: GCF_027574615.1. Classification (NCBI taxonomy): domain Eukaryota; kingdom Metazoa; phylum Chordata; class Mammalia; order Chiroptera; family Vespertilionidae; genus Eptesicus; species Eptesicus fuscus. The sequence goes on from NC_072487.1 coordinate 68,297,466, forward strand.
TGCCAGTGCCCCACTTGCAGTAGGTACAAGTGCCGGGCGGGAATGCAGTGCACAGGAGCAAAGAATTTTCAGTAACCATCAGAGGCTCACCCCGATGACAGTGACCAGCACCCCACCTTGGTCTGGCACCCCCTCTTACCTGCTCCACCATCCCGCCCTGGCTGACGTCCGCCATGTTCCATGCATGCCCCCTGGTGGTCAGCATACGTCAAAGCGACCGGTTGTTCGGTCTATTTGCATATTAGGGTTTTATATATATAGATACTATACCACTATACTCTAATATATATATATATATATATAATAGAAGCCCAGTGCACAAATTCAGCAATGGGTGTGGTCCCTAGGTCTGGATGGCGGGGGGGGGGGGGGGGGGAAGGGGGGCCCGCGCAGTGGCCGGCCCTCTCACCCAGTCCCGATTGGCCCAACCCCAGCAGCAAGCTAACCTACTGGTCGGAGCATCTGCCCCTTGTGGTCAGTGCACGTCATAGCAACTGGGAGAGCAGTTGACCTAATGGTCGACCAATAGGTTGGACACTTAGCATATTATGCTTTTATTATATAGGATTCTCCACAGAGCCTAACACAGAATGTGATACTCAGTAATAGTAGATGAAGCAATTTTATATCACCTTCAGGATTAAAATTTCTCCACAAGTGGTCCATGGACCACTTGTATTAGAATATAAAAATTAAGTAGGAATATGTCCCATTCTAAGACCAATCATGGCATTTTTTAACAAGTTCTACAGATTATTCTGATGCACACAATTTAGAGAACCACATTCTAAACTGAGAGTTACTTGTGGGCAGTTACTTGTTTGATTCTCTGGAATCAAATACAACCTAGTACCCAGCACATAATGGCTCTCACTCATTGACTTGGGAAGCTTTCCGGGGTAGTTTAATGCACCTTTGATTCCCTCAAGTGTAATGAGCATAATGCCACACATATAGTTGGCCTAACTTATTGAATAGAGGCGCTGTCAGGGGCAGTTTCTTATGGGCTGTGATGACTGCCAACCTGGTTTGGTATTTCAAACTCAGCTAATCAAGGAAACAGATGATCCCACAAGGGCAAAATTGTAAATCAGTTGTTTTCTCCAACATGCTTCTGAAAGTTAAGAGAGAGTGCCTCTGACTTGGTAAAGCTATGACTTGCCAGCACTCCCTGCTGTTTGAGACTAGATTTAAGGAGTAGGCTACTGGTATCATCATTGCAAATCTCTCAGCTCAACAATACTACCTAATAAATTGACTCAAAATAGACTCTGGGGCAGAGATTTGCATGTGGGGAGTTTAGTAGGAAGTGCTTTGGGGAGATTCACTTGTGGGGACTGAAGGTGCCAGCACTGGGCAGAGGGAGGAACTGGGCCTCAGCTGATCCCCCCAGAGGCTCTGAAGCTGGGAGGGCCCTGCAGAGTGGCTCCACATGAGGCAAAGAGCCAGGCCTTTGAACCTCAGATTGAAGAGTCATTGGAAATGGGCTGACCCATGACCTTGGCTGAGGTGTGTTCCTACCATGCAGGACAACTGGTAGCTGGAGAGCTGACAGTGACCAGCAAGCTCAACCTCTGGGCAAATGAGTCCTTTAGTCCTGAAAAAGGGTTTCTGCATAGAACATCACAGAATCCAAGACACCAATTATCTGTAACTATTATCTCCACAGAATTTAGGGGACGGAGATAGTGCAGTGTGTTGTAGTTAATCATAGGCTCTGGGGTTAGGATTCACAAATCTGTATCATGTCTCTTCTTTTCACTAGTTGTACAACTTGTATAAGTCACTTAACTTTTCTGAACCTCAGGTTTTCCTTTGTGAAATGGTGACTGACAATGCCTGGCTCCCAGAACATAATATATGCAAAGTACCTCTGCCTCCTCATCTTTTCCCTTAAAGGTAATTTACATCAGTTTGACATTCATTCATTCATCATGTTTTGGTTGGTTTGACTAATTATATATTATCTGAGTTGGAGTTGGGTACAGGTGCATCCCCTGTGCATGTTCTCAAAATTGGCACCTTTAAAAAATACATTTTAAAGGCAATATATTGACATGTTTTATAAGCATAATGAAAAGTAATTGAAGGAAGCAATATGGAATAAACAATTATTTCTTTAACAAATATTTGAGTAGTCTATACCCTGTGTGATTGAGATTTATTGGAAAACAAAGTGGATGGAGCTCTTCTTTCAGAGGGCATCTTCTGAAAGATACTGATGTATTTATTTAAACAATTTAAATAAATGAATAAATTAAGTGCTATGAGGGCAAACAAGGAAATTTTGAGGTAGGATGCAAGTTGCATTTAAAAATAAGATGGTCAGAGTGAGCTTCATTGAGACAATGACTTTTGAATAAGGGCTAAGTGTGGAAGCCAGCTTAGAAATAAAGAATTTCAAGTTGAGAAAACAGCTAGTGAAAAGGTCCTGAGGCAGAAGCATGCCTATCATATTTAAGGTGTAGCAAAGAGTCAGACTGTGAGACAAGTAGAGAAAGTAATCAAGGTGTGGAACCTCTCTACCAATCCACAATATAGGGCCTCCCCTCCCCATCCCCTTCTTGGAGCTCTGCTGGAATGGAATAGCCCCATGCTTTTTTAAATGTCCCTCATCACTTTCCAACTCTCCACATATACAGCAAATGACATATACCATGACATTATATTTATGCTATCTTCTTTTGCTACAGAAACAACAATAGAGAATTCAATCTAAAATAAAAATCACCAGGATAAACACACACACACACACACACACACACACACACACACACACACACACACACTCTCTCTCTCTCTCTCTCTCTCTCTCTCTCTCTCTCTAAGTTACAAACAAGCCTGGAAAGCCAACCTAAATGAGCTTCCACAAGAAAGCTCAAGGCTAGTTCTGCCTCTCATTTCAGCCTTTCAATGGATGTCACCAGGAAAAACTGAGCTCTCATATTTCCACAGCTGAAATATTTCACTCTGCAAAGGAATTTATAAAATGGAAAGAGAGAAGAATTCATGGCCTCTCAGACTTCTGTCCCTATGATCTGGCTTCCATTTGGATTGGAAATTTTGGTAGATGTTCCCATTGCTTGAAGTCACACTCATAACTCAGTTTGAACATCATGAAAGGATTTGATGATGGATCTCAGAATCTTATGCAGAAAGCTGTGCAAAGCTGTGCCTTTTATATTTCGTGGGATCTCTTTTCTGTGTAGTCATGAGTAAGGCAATTCTGGACCCTGTCCCCATGTCCAGCTGGAGCCACACAATTTATCAGTCCCTGATAAACACCATTGTATAATCTAGATCTTTGATGGTTGTGGTTTGGTGCATATAGCTCCTCTTGAAAAGCCCCTTTTTGCTCCCTTTGGTTTTTACCCAGTGTCTCTACTGTGGACAGAAAAGGGGCCACATACTAAACCTGACAAGCTCAGGGGAGGCCAGCATGATGGGCCCTACAAACTCAGAGACCAAAAGCAACCACATAGGATGGTCTGAACATAAAAATTCTGAACTAAAAGCGGGTCATGGTGGGCAATCACATCCTAGGACTGGAGCTTCCTTGATAAAGGTCAATCTTTACCTTAAGTGAGCCTGTCTATTGTCTTTTTCACATCTAAGATAACATATCTCTTGTGGGGTTAACCCCTCTGATGATTAAGGTTCTTGAATCATCATCCAGTTCTTCACTAAGAGAATCACTTTATATTAATAATTAAGAATTCAGCCTTGGACAAATACCTTAACTTCTCTAAACCCTAATTCTGGAAAGTAGGAGTGATGACAGTATTTTCTTAATAATATGTTGATTGTAGTTAATGAAATAATGCATATACTTGTTTTAGCATAATGTCTGGCACATAGCAAGTGCTTGGTAAAGTTAATTATTGCTGTCATCATGGTTTTTGTGAATATTATACAACTACTAGAGGCCCAGTGCATGGAATTCATGCACGGGTAGGGTTCTAGTGGCTGCCGGCTGCCGGCCTGGGCCTTCCTTCATTCTGCACCGCCCTCTGGTGGTCAGGACACATCATAGCAAGCAATCGAACTCTTGGTCTGTAGAACTCCCAATGGGACACTTTGAATATTAAGCTTTTATATATATAGATAAATACTATATAACTCTGTTTTTAAAGTTGGGCATTAAACATTAGCCAGTCAAGGGAAATAGCTCTGTGGGTCATTAAGATTGTAATTTTAACATGACTATCACATTATTAATATATTTTGCTTGCAGATCATCCTTTTTATTTTTTCAAAAAGAAGGCCATTTCAATGCATTATTCTGATCTGTGTGTTAAAAAGAGAATGGGGTGGAGATTGGCAGAGAGCTGAACCATCAGGCTGAACTGAGAATCCATTGCAATTAAAGTGCTGGTCTAAGAATAGAATTAAGGTATTTGGATTCTGATCAATATGTACTTAAAAGAGAGAGGACTTTCAAGTGGCATCTAAGAGAATTCTCTGCCAGCAACAACTCCACTACCATGCACACTGTTCCCTCCTTCCTGCTAGCAAAACACATGCATAAAAACCTCTGGATCCTGTTGCTATACTTGCTATTCCTAGTTTGTCATGCCCTCATTACAGCCTGATGCTTTTTTCCCACAAGGGTTAAAAAAAATAAGGCTTGAAATGTATATAGGTACTTTGTGGTAAGATAGAACCTCATGGAATTCATAGCCTTATAGTCTTGAATCTCAGCTCTGTCATTTACATTAGCTGTGTGACCTTGCAAAGAGTCTTAGTATCTCTTAATATTTTTCCTCAAATCTGATGTGATGATTAAATGAGACAACGGAATCTACTGTCTCTTGAGTACATACCATGCAGAAGGCCAAGAAGAGACACTTGAGAGATACAGAGAAATCTACAGCTGGAATCTGACCTTGGGAGGTCTTGTGGTGGAGTAAACAGCAGCACCAGGGATGCAAGCATTAGATGGTCAGATTCAGGGCAAGGATAGATAATTCAGACACATCAAAATTAAAGTCTGTTCTCAGCCACTAACAGTTACATGATCAGTGTCCCTCCATCTGCTAAAGTTTTCATATCCATAAAGTGTGTGTGGGGGGGATAAAAATTACCTACAGGACAGTTATAAGGAATAAATGAGATATGTATGTAAATCACACTAAATTGCTTTTTGCTCATAATGATTACTTAATAAGTGATAGATGTTTTATGTACTGTTAATAGTAGTGTGCTCATGGTTATCTGTTATTGAAGGGAGCAGGCAGGAAAAGATGCGTAGATTTTCTGCATAAGGAGCAACCTGAGCAAATGTGTTTGGGCTGGAACCCAAGATATAATGGGGGTGGGCCACTGAATAGGGGATGTGAGTTGATAGCGCTTTGTAAGTGGAAGAATCAGAAAGTTAGTGTGAGTCTGGACCTCACCTCTTGCCTCTACCCCCTATCTTACACTCCTGCACCAGTAAGGGCAAAACCAAAATTTGGAGAAGGTGCAGGTTTTGATTAACCTCAAGGCAGCCTTTTTACCTCCAATCCTATAGCCAGGACTGTGAGTGAATCCTCTATGAAAGAAGTTTCAAAAACCAGATAAGGTGGGAGAGAAGGGGGTTCAAATAAACTAGCACTGAATACCCCTTGGAAGGTTCCACTGGTTTCTTTCCCCCTTGGTGTGGGAACTGATGGGTTATAGGGTATAGCCCTCCATCAAATCAACAGTGTGGAGTAGAGCAGGATGCCATACCATCAAAACAGAGCTCGGAAAGTTTGCTCAATTCCTTGTTTATTTTAAATATTGGAAAACTGAGGACCAGGAAGGGGGCAACTTGGGTCCAATCATACAGCAAAAAGGCAGTAAAAACAACAGCAGATGAGAACCCAGGGTGTGTGGCTCCAAATTGAGTGCTGTTTTTCCCATATCACACCTCCACAGAGCATAATAATGGAGTATTGCAATAGAGTAGAACTTAGAAAAAGATGCCTTCAGAAACCCAAGCCTCCTCAATTGATAGATGGGAATTCTGAGCCCCAAAGGAAAACACACACACACACACACACACACACACACACACACACACAAAAACCGCCCCCCCCCCCGCAAAATAAGAACCCTGACTTATCTCAGGTAGCAGCAAATGGATGACTGAATGAGAATTCCAGTCTCTGCACTCAGTGTAATGCCCATGCCCACACTTCTGCAGAAAGCCCATGGCGTTGGGCATTGTGGAGGAAGTCTCCACTCCTCATGGTTTTCTGCCTATAGCTCAGGGGTCAGCCTGGGAAGTCTTCAGCTCACCTCTTGGGGTTGGCCATACCCCAGATTGACTTTATGTGTCTCCCAAGTGGCAATTCCCATGAAATATCTTACCAAAACATAGTGGAAAGGAATGAGGTCTTTTATTACATCTGTTTTAGGCTTATTACCTCCTGTCCTATCTTGGCCAGTTCAACATCTTCCTCAATGCCTTGGCTTTTAAACATAAGGTACAGGTGTTGAGCTTGGGTGTCCAGAGAGCTGCGGAACACTGACCCCAGGGTGAGCAATCACCCAGTTGCTTTATCACTGAGAGCGCATATCAGCTTTGGGTTCCTGGCCAGAGCTGCTAGGAGAGAAAAGGCATTCCACTCCTTGGCCAGGTAGAAGTGAATGAACCACAACAAACAGCAGCATCTGGAAGGGTGTAATCAGAATCGGCACAATTGCAGGGGAAATGCAGGGTGCTATATTAAATTATTCTGCAACCACAGCTCTATCATTAAAAGGAAAAGAAAGTAATCACACACAATGTTTCATATTTCAATTTTAAAAGGAGAGGCAATTTTTAATGTCAAACATAGTTCAGAGCAAGGCACAAAGTTGGGTTTGTAATTTATTTCCATGTGCTTATTTATTCATTTATAATTAGCCACATTGCAAAAAGGATTTGAAACAAAGGATTTGTAATTTTTTCTTTTTTAAGTTTTGGGAACTTTTGGTCAGGCCAAAATTTTTCACTGAGTGGCTTATCATTGTGCTGGAAATTTGGGGGGGGGTGCAAGTAAAAGAAAAGGTGTGATCCTTGGTTTCAAGGTCTCAAACAAACAAAACAAAGATGGAATAATAATAATGTAGATGTGCACAATGTAGTGATTTATAAAAATCTTATCACATGCTGTAACCTAAATAAATTATTTCAGGTAACACTGTGAGCAAATAGGATTTTCTCGAACTGATTCATGATTAAACTGATATTGGGAAATGAAAGGTGGTCTACTCAGGTTCACCTGGCTGGTAGCAAGTAGAACCAAAGCTGGAATCTCAGAATATTTAAATCTGAAACCAAGTCCTTGATTGACCATTGTGGGCATGAAGAAGGAAGAGAGAAAGGCTGAAATTGTTTAGGAAGGCTTTATGAAAAAGATAACAAATTTATGGACTGGGTATGATGAGTTTGGTTTCGGCGGAACTGAGAAAGACACAGCAATGCAATGTAGGACCTTCTATACCTTCACAAAATGTATGAACTCAGTTTATGCATAATTTAAATCTACATAGTGCTGAATGCATCTTAAAACTCAGACACCGCCCTGGCTTTCAGGCCAGAGTGGCCCTGCTGATGGCTCAACCACTGAGCCATGCCAGCTGGGCTATTATTATTATTATTTTAATGACAATTCATGTGGCTGTTTATTGAACAAGGGATTCTTGTGTGAATGGCCTTCAGTAGGTTAAGAAAACCTAATCAGGATGTTACCATTTGCCATCACTCTGAGGTCTGCATATTTCATGCACTGGGATGAAAATGAAACATTTCATTAGTAAACACCTGATTTTGTTAACATCACTTCAAATCTCCAGGCTTTAAGATGCATTTTTAAAGTATCATTTTCCATTTTCCCTGTGTTAAGTAGGACATTGAGCTCAGTGACCATTGAGTTTTTTATGACTTTATGGACCCTATGACTCCATAGCATTTCAAATGCTCTTTTGTTATTTTAAACGCAGTATTCGATGAAAGTCAGAGGATTGGTGGGGAGGGCCTGAAGAGTAGAGAAAAAGAGTGGGAGCCACAAGGGAGAGGTCAAGTGGCTCCAACTCTGTGTTGGAATCCTGTAAAAGCAGCCCTGGGTCCGAGTGAAACCTAAGGAGGGTTTAAATATAGCATGTGCACAAAGTTAGAGTGGAAGCATGTGCTTTGCCAGAGCACAGCAGTCTCCACATCCGGCCAGTGGTCTTGGGAGGTAGGGTCTTGTCAACCACCCTTAGGTGCTCACTGAGCCTTCTTTCCAGAGGCCCCTGGGAATCTTCCCCCGCACCCCTGAGGCCTCGACCATCCTGTCCCAACATGGAGCATCCCCTCAAAGTCCTGTCTCCCTGAAGTTAGAATGGGTACCACCCACACAGCCAGGCTCTGGGACTATGCCTCCTGCTTAGGAAACGCTGCTGGGACACACATTTGGCTCTGTGCACCTCTGGGGGTTGTGTCAGAGCCTTGGGAGGCAAGATGAAGCTTTTTAGCAATGGGATTATATTTGTGGCTCTTTCCCCAGCTTCTCAGCCAGTGGGATGGGATGGGAACAGGGACGGGGAAGATGTGTCTAAAGCCAAGATTACTGAACTGGGAGTCAGCAGAATTCATTATCTTAATGGGGGGAAAAATGGAAACCATCGAAGTACTCATTAACAAAGTGATTTATTTCATTCAGAAATATTTGTTATGTGCCAGGGACAGCTACAAGCCCTGGAAATACCTCAGTGAAACAAAATAGAAAAGTTACCCGTTCTTAAGAGTTTAGCTTCTAGTGGGAAACAGAGGATGAGAGTCTAAGGAGATGATTTATTTAAATGGCTCATTACTACTTCTGATACATAATAATAGCTCAATAAATGGGGGCTATTTAAAAATGCCTAGTAGTAGGTAAATCTATGATATCAGGATGCTTAGCCTGCATTATCCATCTCACTTTTGTAGGTACTTAACTATTTATTGAATGGCTGAATGAATAAATGAAAGATGGCCTTGGCCCATGATCCCGTGACCCAAGGCAGCATAATTGCAAAGGTCTAAACTGGATTTTTAAAAATATATATATTTTATTGATATTTTACAGAGAGGAAGAGAGAGGGAGAGAGAGTTAGAAACATCGATGAGAGAGAAACATCCATCAGCTGCCTCTTGCACATCCCCTACTGGGGATGTGCCCACAACCAAGGTACATGCCCTTGACCGGAATCAAACCTGGGACCCTTCAGTCCACAGGCCGACGCTCTATCCACTGAGCCAAACCGATTTCAGCTGAACTGGATTTTCTGATTTAGGTTCAAAAGTCTGATTTTTAAAATAGCTCATGGAAGTTAAAAATAGCCAACAATTGACTTCAGGGAATTAGCCTTTAAAAAAATATTTCTTTAGAACAGCGGTCGCCAACCTCGGACCTCATGGACCACCAGTTGGTGACCGCTGCTTTAAAAAGTGCCACATGTCCACTTTTTCCATCTCATCATAGGCATGACCATTTTTGCAGGTTTAGTAATGATCCTCCTTTTAAACTTTAGTCTCAGTGATGAGGCCCTTTTAGGAGAACCAAATGGCTTAATTTAACTCTTTAGCAAAAGAAAGTGGGGGGAAAGTTGAGCTTGATATATGGTCCAGAAACAGCTAATACTGCAGAAAAAACTAGGTTTGAGAGACTGTCAATAGTCTTAGAATTGGGAAGTAGGCATGTCAATAATTTAGGACTTTGCTTTTCCTTAATTATTTGGTTTAATAATTTCATCAGCCATTTTCTTTGTTTGATCTCTTTTAATTCATTTTGTGTTTCTTTCATATGTTATGACATTAAAAACCAAAATGTCAAAATGAACTACAGATGCCTTAGGCACAAGTTTTCCTTTTTTCATATTTTTCCTTGTTCTTGATTATGAAAGGAAGAGAGGCTCAATGGAGAAAATGTAAAAAATAAAGAAAATACTAAAAACAGTATAAAACATCTATATGCCATGAACCGGAACATACTATTATAAATATTGTGGCCTATTTCTTTCTAGTTTTTAATCTGTGTGGTTTTTTTATCTTTCATACTATTTGTATAAGTTTATATTCAGCATTTTTGTTTGTATTGCATTGCTTTTTTAAAATCTCAGATAAGGCATGTAATTGAGTCAATATGACTCTTTATTTCATGGTAATTATCAGTGATTCTTTCAAGGCTTCATAGTTGTGTTATTTTACTTTGTATTTTATGTTCCATTCATTTCCTCTCCCTCCCCATAGTCCCATCTTTCACCAAAGCATCCCGACTAGTGTATTTTATGTTTCCTTAGTTATATAGAAAATCGTAAAGTATTTTACATATGTATATATTTTAACAGAAAAAAATATATATTTCTGCTTATTTTACTTTATCTCTTAATTTACTCAATAAACACTGTGTTTTCAATGTCTAACCATTTTCTTCTATGTGCATCTAATTATTTCTTCTGACTGTAACTCTACTCTGTCATGAACATCATCTTCTTTTTAACCTGTCCAGTCTGCTGGTAATGGCTCTATTTTCCCATTACAACATTGTTATGCATAAAAGTGTCATGCCTTAACAGACACAAGCACAACTTTTTCTGGAGTAGTTACAAGAACAGGACTCCTGGGTCCCTGGACATATACATGTGCAATTTCACTTAGTCCTGCCAGATTTGCTCTGCAGAATGGCAGCATCTCAAGCTCCCACCTGCAGTGCAGGAGGGCAGTTCTCATTTCACCTCCCCCATCAGACACAGCAATATGCAATGCTTTCTGACTTTTAAAAACCTGCCAATTGCCCTAGGTGGTTTGCCTCAGTGGATAGAGCGCCACCCTGAGGACTGAAGGGTTCTGGGTTCGGTTCCAGTCAAGGGCACATGCCCAGGTTGCAGGCTCAATCCCCAGTAGGGGGCATGCAGGAGTGCAGAAGACAACAGATCCATGATTCTCTCTCATCATTGATGTTTCTATCTCCCTCTCACTTCCTCTCTGAAATCAATAAAAATAGGTATTTTTAAAAACACCTGCCAATCAACTAGGTATAAAATAGTATATGTTCTCTCTGCTTGCAATAATCTTCCCTAGACATTCACAAAGCTCACTCCCTCTGCTTTAAATCTTTGTTTATATGTCAACTTCTAAGTGAATCCTTCATGGAGACACTTTCAAGATTGTAACCCCCATATTGTCTATAGTTTTTCTACTTCTTATTGTTTATATGTTAATTTTGCAACTATTTCATATGTCCTTGAAAAAAAAAAGCATATTCTTGGTTGGTCATAAAATTCTGTATGTACCTATTGATTTGTACCTACCATTTTATCTTTGCAGTTTTAAAAATAGTTTTACTTTTTAAATCTACCTGATTAGAGGAATGTGTTAAAACCTCAACCTACAAATGGTTGTCATAATTATTTCTCTCTCTAGTTTTCCTAGTATTCCTTTATTAATTTTGAATCTATTTCATTAGGCCCATATATATTTATGAACATTGTACCTTTTTGATATATTTTTCTTTTAATTTTGCTGCTCCTTTACTCTTATGCCACTTTTACCTCAAAATATATTTATCTGTTATGAAAACTGTTACCCCAGCCTCCTATGGTATACATCTTCCACACAGACATGTTTCCATACCTTTGTGTATACTATGCATATTCCTTTGTTTTAAATTTTCCTCTGAAAGGTAACAAATTAGTGGACTGTGGCATAAAAAATACAATGTGAAAATCTCTGGCTTTTGAGAATTTAAGCCACACATTTAATGCATCATTGTTATATTGGTAAGAAGCCACTTATTTCGTTAATTTTATTTTGTATTCTTTGCCATACTTTCTATGTTTATTTCTCCTTTTCTGATGTCCAATGGACAGAGTATATTTTATTCTACTCTTCTGAAAATTATGTTTCTATTGCATTCCTTCAGAGAGTTAGAACCAATTCATTAAGAATAACCATTGTTCTGTTTTTATTTTCTCATCATTCTTAGGTCTCAGAATGGGTATATTTTCCTCTGATCAAGGTCCCTTCAAACCCTCAGTGTATTAAGTTTGCTCTGAATTCCTATATATTTTCTTATCTTTCCCTTTTTTTTAATGTGTAGGAGAATTATCACTAAGTTCACAAATCTTCTCAGATAATTATCTACTTTTGTTATATTAATTCCTATACAAATATCATCAAGTAGTATTTTTGTATTTAATCTTATGACACTTTGTATGCCTAGGATTGTTTATTTTAATTATGCATTTGAACTTGACACACAAGATCTTTTTAAATCTCTGAATATATTTTTCCACTCTCTTGAATCTAGTAATGCACACCAAGCGTTGATTTCCTATTCCCTTGCAAATTATGTATTTGTCCTGTAGATTTGGATTGAATTCTCCTTTTCTGGTCTTTAATTTTACTGTACTATGACTAGTTGTTTATTTCTTTGTTTCTTGTTTGGTTTGCTTTCTTTATCCACATTATTTAGACTTTTCTATCTGAAATGCTACTTTTTAAAAAAATGCTTTGGGGATATTTTCAACTGTTATTTCTTCAAATATGACCTCCTCTCCATTTTTTACTCTATTCTGATACTTTTGTTCCATGGATATTAATACTCCTGCTTTTCTCCCCATATATTTCTTAACTTAAAAAGCTTTTATCTTTTTATCTCTTTGATGCCTTCTAGGAATCTTCTTTGACCTGATTTTCCAGTCAACTACTTTATTCTCCACTGTATCCATTATGTCATTCACTCTTGAGGACTTGATTTCAATTATTTCACTTTGCCTACCTGATATCTCCATTTTTTATATTTATTTTTTTCCGAATAGACTTTATTACTCTGGGTATGGCTTTTTATGCTTTATGTCTTTCTTCTCAAGCAGATCCAAACTTCATTAAGGTAGAAGTCATGTTTTATTCACCTACTTCTACATCCCAGTGCCTGATAAATATAAGGAACTCAAATAATCTCTCTTAAATTAGCCAAGTTAATGAATGAAAGAAAAGCCACACTGTATCTGTTCAATAACTTTTCAAATGATCTAATTAATTCTTAGCATTTTCAAAGCTTATTTAGTGGTGAGTGGAAGGGTTTTCTCAAGTTTATTCTGCCAAAATTTTATTTGTTGCTGAGTCTCTAGTACCTAGAATAGTGCTTGGCCTACTACAGCAGTGGTTCAAAGACATTTTTTGAGTGATATGGAACTTAAAAGATAAGTTCCATTAAAAATAGTTCCATGGAACAGTAAGCTAAATGGTGGCCCTGAAAAGTAAAGTTCCGCCTTCTAAACCCTGGGACCTGGGAATATTACCTAATATGGTAAAATTAAAAATACAATCTTATATTGCAAAAGATGTGATGAAATGAAAGATTTGGGGAGGAGGACCTTGTCCTGGATTATTAGGGAGGGCCTTAAACCCAGTGACAAGGGAGTCAGAAGGAGATTAAGCAGAGACACACAGAGGAGGAGGCAACATGACCATGAAGCAGCGCACACCTAGGAACGCCAACAGCCACCAGAAGCTGGAAGAAGCTAGGAACAGAGTCTCTCCGAGCAGTTCTACAGGAAGGGTAGTCCTGCTGACACACAGATTTTGGACTTTTAGCTACCTGAACTGTGAGAATAATTGTTGTAAGCCACTAAGTTTGTGGTAATTTGTTACAGCAACTACAGGACACTAATAAATACGGTAAAATGTTTTGGGAACCTTTTACACAATGGTCTCTCACCCGCCCTTTTAAGATTTATAATACACTTTCATATATTAAAGGATCTATAAAGTCTAGTGCATTTATTTAGGTCAATGTTTCCAACACTTTTTTGAAATTGGAATTCTGTTCTCCCCTCAGTCTTTATAGCCTGTGTGACTATGGTTTTGCAGACTACACTTTGAAGAATACTAAATTGAATATTCTTCACCCTATGGACAGGTCAAAAATAGCTGCAAAATCATGACATACTTTTTAGCACTCTTAAAGCAATCAGTATATTGTTAGTGATACTTCTCATAACCATATTACAGAATGCATGTTTTTAACAGCAAAATGAACTTTGTAAGACATCATACATAGATTGGAATAAAATAAATTCTGAAAAATTTACATGAATTTTATTACTGCTATCTCTCATTTCATGAACATTAAAAACATTCTGTATAGCTTACTGCCATTTACCTAAAGACATTGGATTGTTACTCCAATAAGCAGATAACTGAAAATATGAACTAAGTCAGGGTATGTATTTAAAGAAGGACAAGAAATTCTAATCCCTAGTCTATTGCATTTTGGAAAGAAGACATATGTATAATCCAGAAATGGAAAGGGTGAAATGGGGCAGAGTTATGTTAAGCATCACTTAAATCTAAGCAATTATTAATTCACTTAACATTTTTTGGACAAATATTTGTCGAGATGCTCTTATAACAGGCATTGTGCTAGGTGCTGGTATCATAAACAATAGTGAAAAGAACTTAAACATTGTCTTGTATGCATGCATATAAGCCTAACCAGTGGTCCCAGACAACAGGGGGGTGGGGGCATACGTGGGGAGGGGTTTGGGATGGGGATAGGGGGATGAGGACAAATATGTGATACCTTAATCAATAAAGAAATTAAAAAAAATTGTCTAGTGAATACCAAACATTTATGTTTGGGAAAACTGGATTCAGGGATACAACAAAACATGCCAGTGGTCACACAGTGAGTTAACAGGATAACACGTTTGAACTGTAATATTAATTTAATAGTTCTACTGACATAATGCATATACAGTTTTATGTTGAGGATAAGAACAGATTTTAATGCTATCCTTGTTTTGTTTTTTTGTTTTTACCCAATCATTTATTGATACTTTTTTATTGCCCAGTAATGATTTATCTTGGTGAACAGTTCATGTGCATGTGAAAGGAATGTGTTTTCTGCTGTTGTTGGGTGGAGTGTCCTATAAATGCCAATTATAATAAGTTTGTTAATAGTGTTGTTTGGGTCTTCTACATTCTTACTGATTTTTCGTCTACATGTTCTATCAATTACTAAAAGAGGAATGTTGAAATATCCAACATGGATTTGTATGTTTCCCTCTTTATTCCTATTAGGTTTTGCTTATGGATTTTAAAACTCCACTATTATGTGCGTGCACATTTAAGATTAAAATTTTCAGGCAAATTAACTGGACCACCATTATCATTATGAAATGCCCTTCTTCATCTCTAAAAATACTCATTTGTTTGATGCCTATTTTGACCGATATTAGTATGGCCACTCAAGTTTCCTTATAAAATTAGATATTGTTTGCATTGTATATATATATTTTTTATACTTTTACTTTTTACTTGTACTTTTTAGGTTATATTTCTTATAAACTTCAAGGGTTTTGCTGTTGTCAGCAATTGATTGGGTCTTATTTTGATTCCCATGTGATAATCTCTGAATTTTTATTCGAGTTTTTTTTTAATCTTTGGGTCATTCACATTTAATGTTAACTATTGATATGGTTGGGTTTAAATCCACTGTGTGGAAATTTGTCTAATTTTCTCTTTATTCCTTTTTTTTTCCATTTTATGCCTTATCTTGTAGTAAATGAGTACTTTTTATTTCCAATATCAGCTATATCATATCACTCACTATATTCTTTTTAGTCCGTGCTCGGAGGTTATACTGTGCTTTTTTACTGTATTACAGTCTACCATCAGATGATATACCAATGCAAAGTACCTAATATCCCTTTCCCTGAGTTACCTGGCTAACTCCGAGAAATCTCAGTTCAGGGATTACCTCTTTCTCCTAGGATAATATAGATATTTCTCCTCTGATTATCCAAAGCTAATAATCCCACTTACATTATTTACTGGACATAACCTTAAGTAAATATTCAAACCTCTACATTCTTGATTCCTCTCACATATTTAAAACAAGCACAAATGAGCAATGCAAAGAAAAGGAACTTTCACCAGGAATCAAAGATCCAGCGCTAAAGCTAACCTCCTGTGGGATCTCAGGCAGGGCACTTACCTTTCTACAGATGACTGGGTTGGAAGATGGTTAGGACTCCTTCAAATTATATGATGCTACTAACCTATCAACTATAGGATGTAATACATTGGTGATTTTCATATTTCTCTTCAAAGAGTTTATTCCAACTTCAGGGTCCAGTACCATCCAAGTACAGACTCTCAGAAGGTCCCTGGCAAATCTGGGAATCCCACATACTGAGCAGCATGAAGGCTACCGAAGCTGATAACTCTTAGCCATTTGAGTGCTGACCACTTACCAGAGCAGCACTTGGGCACACAGAAGGCCCCTATATCCAAGGGGACACGTTCCAAGGTCCCCAGTGCATGCCTGAATCTGCAGATCTTACTGTATCCTGTAAGATACAGGAAGTCCTCCCTGATGTCCTTGATAGGTTCTTGGAAACTGCTACGTTAATTAAAACCACGTGTAACAAAACCAATGTTACCACAGGCTAATTGATATAAACAAGAGTTAAGCTCCTATGCCATAATTCTGCTCACAAAAACATCACCAAACTCCTAACTAGAGACCCAAATGCTGCTAATATTAAACTTTGAAATAAATGTGAGCTATGCATACATTTAAGAAAGATGAATAAAAAGAAGATAATTCTTTTTAATCCACTTATTCAGGGTCTTGGGAGAGGGCGGAGCTTCTCCCAGCAGCTCACCTGTACCAGGCGAGGCCCACCCTGGACAGGACGCCCTGCTCACACCCACACCTGCACTCACTCATGCTGGACAATTGAGCCACGCTCATTCCCTCATGTGCATGGCCTCGGCTTCCAATCCTCCCCACCCCCTCATCAAAGATATAAGGAAATGATGTTGACTAAAACGATGCTATTCAGAGTCCTGCTGTATTATGTTTTTTCCCTAGTCATTGCTACCAATGATGAAGTGTAACTTATAAATTAGGCACAGTAAAAGATTAACAAAATGAATTAATAAAATCTCGCAGGGAAGGCGAGGGAGGAAGGCGAGGGAGAGTGGGTGGGTAGGAGGGAGGGAGGTAATCAACCAAGACCGTTTATGCATATATGCATGGCCCATGGACACAGACAATAGGGGGGTGAAGACCTGCGGCGGGGGATGGGGGCCAGACGGAGGTGGTCAATGGGGGACAAGGGGGGAATATGTAATACTTTCAACAATAAATAATTATTTTTTAAAAAGAATAAAATAGAATTATAATATACTGTAATAAAAGTTTCGTGAATGTGGGCCCTCTCTCTCTGTCTCCCTCAAAATATCTCACTGTGCTCACCCTTCTTCCTACGATGTGAAAAGATAAAATGTCTAGGGCCATAACTTCCGCAGTGCGGTGCGGCAGCAGAGCGAGCGCGGGTTTCTTTTTCCTCCTCCAGTTTCAGAAATAAAAGTTGCAGCCTTACCGTGGGTCTCAGCAACCGCGCATCCGACTTTTCCTTCCTTTCAGTGGAGAACATGCACCTTTCCACGCCAAGGAAGCAGGTCGCGGCTCCTCCGTGGCCTGTCCGAACTGCCCGCGCCCCTGCTCTTGAGCTGTGGGGGCACTGTGAGGTGAAAAAAAGCACCCCGATACCTGAACAGTCTCTCTGGTAACGGAGTTGGCTACCAAGTGACCAAAGGCCTAGCGTGGGGGGTGTTGGGGCGTGTGGACATGCGGGCGAGGTGGGCGTGGGAGGCGAGGTGGGCGTGGGAGGCGTGGCGGCATGGGGGGCGTGGGGGCGTGGGGGCGTGGGGTCGTAGGGGGCGTGGCGGGCGTGGGGAGCGTGGGGGCGTAGGGGGCGTGGCGGGCGTGGGGAGCGTGGGGGCGTGGAGGCGTGGGGTCGTAGGGGGTGTGGGGTCGTAGGGGGCGTGGCGGGCGTGGGGAGCGTGGTGGGCGTGGGGTCGTAGGGGGCGTGGGGGCGTAGGGGGCGTGGCGGGCGTGGGGAGCGTGGGGGCGTGGGGGCGTGGGGGCGTGGGGAGCGTGGGGGCGTAGGGGGCGTGGCGGGCGTGGGGAGCGTGGGGGCGTGGAGGCGTGGGGTCGTAGGGGGCGTGGGGTCGTAGGGGGCGTGGGGGCGTAGGGGGCGTGGCGGGCGTGGGGAGCGTGGGGGCGTGGGGTCGTAGGGGGCGTGGCGGGCGTGGGGAGCGTGGGGGCGTAGGGGGCGTGGCGGGCGTGGGGAGCGTGGGGGCGTGGAGGCGTGGGGTCGTAGGGGGTGTGGGGTCGTAGGGGGCGTGGCGGGCGTGGGGAGCGTGGTGGGCGTGGGGGCGTGGGGTCGTAGGGGGCGTGGGGGCGTAGGGGGCGTGGCGGGCGTGGGGAGCGTGGGGGCGTGGCGGGCGTGGGGGCGTGGGGGCGTGGGGAGCGTGGGGTCGTAGGGGGCGTGGCGGGCGTGGGGAGCGTGGGGGCGTGGGGGCGTGGGGGCGTGGGGAGCGTGGGGGCGTGGGGGCGTGGGGTCGTAGGGGGTGTGGGGTCGTAGGGGGCGTGGCGGGCGTGGGGAGCGTGGTGGGCGTGGGGGCGTGGGGTCGTAGGGGGCGTGGGGGCATAGGGGGCGTGGCGGGCGTGGGGAGCGTGGCGGGCGTGGGGAGCGTGGCGGGCGTGGGGGAGTGGGAGCGTGGGGGCGTGGGGAGCGTGAGGACGCAGCAAGAAGGACTGAGTCACGTACAACGCGCACGAAGCTGGCCTGTGGATTTGCCGTGCGACTGGGAACCGGAAAGGCTGCAACTGAAAAGGTATGGAGTGTTTATTTCTGGAATTTTCCATGTGTTATTTTCAGACTATGGTTGCCTGCAGGTAACAGAAACCATGGAAAGTGAAACCGCGGAGAAGGAGGAGCTGCGGTCCATCGTTCCTGTCTTTCCGAAACACGCGGCAGGTGCGTCCATTGTTCAGTGTATCCAGGTCACACTCAGAGGCTGTTGTTTGTAACGCTCACATGGAAGGTGCTTACACCTTCAGATGAATAAGGCCCCGTTTCTTATTTTGTGTCCCATCTCCAGAAACCTAATTTTAAAAAAAATTACGACTGTCGCTGAACTAAAGCAGTTGGGGCCTGGATAACGCCGCAAGAAGTATTTCCCTGGACAGGGGAGCCAAAGGTGAACTTGTCCCTCAGGGAAAATTCCAAGAACGTGTGCTGGATATTGGGATTAAGCAGACTTGAATTCTGCATGACTGCCCTGTCATTCAATGGCTGGGAAATGTAGGGTCATCTCTATGCCTCAATTTCTACATCTATAATGTCTACCTTGTATGATTACTTGGAAGAGTTAAAGATAAATTCACAAGCTCTTGGGCAATTCTGTATTACTAGAGAACATAAGAGAAAGTCAGACTTCGATTTGGCACATTTAGCAAAATTTACAAACAACACAATTTCAGTTTTTATTCAGGGGATACGGATTATATTAAACGTTTATTTTATTTGAACATTTTAGATCTTACAGGGCTTTGAGAACTTCCATGTGAATGGAAATTTTCACTGTTCTGGAATGAAGAAGCAGAAGGAATTGGGTTTATTCTAATTTTGTTCCGCTATATTTTTGAGAACTTGAAGTGGGCCGGAGAGTTGTATTGATTAAACACACACACACACACACACACACACACACACACAACCTTGGTTTTAAAACAGGGATACTCATACCAATCTCATATAGTTGAGAGGAATAAATGAGCTAGATTAATATGATTACTGCTTTCCAGATAGCCCCATTATGCACAAAGGTGCTTGTCTTGGAAGTCACTGTGGGGCGTAAGAATCCGAAAGGGCTCTGTGGTCCAAATCCCTGATGTCAGATTCAGCCTCTGCTTCTCTGCCTGGTCTTCCCTGCATGATGAGGACCTGCCTTTCAAATTCTTGGTTTCTGTTTCCTTGTGTATAAACTGTGATACCCACACCTGCCTCCCAGGGCTATCAGGAGGAGGAAGCGAGAAGACAAGACATGACCTTGCTCTGTAACGGGCAGCATATTCTGCAAATGGATGGTGAAAGTGGGTTCTACGAAGAGCCGAGGGGCCCTCCTGGTAGGTGGGGAATGGCTTCCCCCTCCACTGAAGCCTTGAAGAGCCTGTTGTTGCAGGACTCAGCCACCAAAGGCACAGAGGAGGAGGAGCTCATTACTACGCAGCATTCACACCCTGTCTCCGGAGCTCTTGTGTTTTTCAGACTAATGATCTCACATGTGCAGTCAGTAACAAAGAAGAAACAAGCATTTGCTGCAAAGATGAGTTCCTTTGCAAAACGGAATGCAGCCCATTGGTTCGTCCTGGGTTGGGTGCAAACACCCTTCTCGCCCTGAGTCTCTGCTGTGTCAATTTGCACAAAAGAAAGGGCTAAATGAAATGAAATTTCTGCTGGGAGTCCTCAGCTATCCCTGACTTAAAAGAGGAAAAGCGGCAAACAAAAGGAAGGATGTAACAGGTCTGGACTCTGGGAATGCATCTATTTCCCTTTAATATTCACGAGGGTGGCATTCATTCACAATAAATATAGACACCCATTTCACGAAATGATAGTAACAGAATAAGAACATCCAGAAACTTGAGAATACAAATGATGTCCTAAGAACATAGAATGTCTGTTATGTGGGCTATATTCTGTCCTATCCATGAAAACTAATCTTCTTGCCTTTTGTTTCTGTTTGTGTGTTTACCCGAGATAGCTTTGTTTTGTAGAATGAGCTTTTCAAAGACAGGCCATGTCTTTTTCATGTCCTTGTTGCCATGCTTAGCACCGAAACGGCCACAAAGAAGTTGCACGTGGGCACCTGGGAGACCAAGCAGTTCTGGTCACCACGGTTCAGAGAGGACACTACTGGAGTAGATGGCGAAGGGGCTGGACACTGTGTCATGTGAGGACCCAGTAAAAGAATGGAAAGGGCTGTAACTTAGGGGAATGGAAGGTGAGGCAGGGGTGACAAGGCCACATGAGAACTGGTCAATGGAAGAAGCCCTTTGTGGCTTGAAAGACGAAACCTTGAGAGTTGCAGTTACAGGCAGGATTTTGTACCCACACCTGGAGATGTTTTAGTATCCCCTCCAATGTTGATGGTTCTATATAATGTGGGGATTTTTAATGTAGGGACTTAAACTTTTTTTGTTGAATCAGAAACTCAGATCTCTTCTTGAACGTTACATGTTCTTGTCTACTCTTAAACATCACTCCAGGAAATTCAGGGTCATGAGGGAGGCTGCTTGGCTTATATGAGCATTAAAATAAAAAACAGTGACAAAGCTGCATCTGGGCACATGATCTGTTTTTCCATTTTTTCCTACCGAGAATCACTGTTTTTTTCCTCTGAGGGTAGAGACTTTTTCTAAAACAGCATTGGCATTTTTTCCCCTGAAGTCCCAACCTCAGAACTTTCCAAAAAATACACATTCCAGATTCAGTCATCAGGGACCCCTCATTGGACAGCAGATGTTTTTGGTACAGAGGAACCCAAACAGAAGCAGTGTGGGAGACGGTCCAGTTGCTAACAAGGGGCATGAGAGGATGGTGTTAGGTTTTCTACATCTATAGGAGGTTAGGCTTTGAGGGAATTTTAGACTTTCCTGAGGTGCCTCAGAGAGCGATGGACCTGGGACAAGAGGTAGTCCCTGTGGACTGTATCAGTACTGTTAGAAGGTCCATCCTCAGGACTGGACTTTGCCATTGGACTTCACTTGGCTATCCTAAAACTCAGAAACAAAGCTTGACCCTGAATTTTGTGGGGAAACCAGAGATGGGGAGAAGGTTAATGAGAAAGGCATTAGAAACATCTGTGCTCACCCTGCATAATTTCCTAAGGTCAGTGAGCAAGTTAACAGTAAACCTGTGACAGCAGGACAGTGCCTCAGTGTCCCTCTGTCACCTCCCCAGGACCAAACCCAAGGCCAGATCCCCAGTAGGAACACAGACC
Source organism: Eptesicus fuscus (assembly GCF_027574615.1). Lineage (NCBI taxonomy): Eukaryota > Metazoa > Chordata > Mammalia > Chiroptera > Vespertilionidae > Eptesicus > Eptesicus fuscus. Next base: position 68,319,307 of record NC_072487.1, read on the forward strand.
AGCCCCTGGACCTGGTAGGGTCTCAGCGACTGCTTGTTAACTGAGAACGTGAGGAGTAAAGGAGGAAGTAATTTTCATACTATTAATTTTTAGAAATCTAGTCTTAATATGAAAACAACTAAAGGGGAAGAAAGATGACATGTAGTAGAAACCATAAATCATTACTCTCTAAACTAGCCCCAGGATCTTCTAGGGGGCAAGCAAAATCAGTACACTCTCTGCCCTCATGGTATTTGCATTCTAATTTCTTGTGTTCCCTTTAATAGAGGAAAATATAAAAAACACACATTGACATATTTCACACTATACTAAATTGAGGGACAAGTTCCATTACCTGGGTACCAAATACTGGCTATTTTCCTGTCTGATTAGTGCTTGGGACATTTATGTTCTACTTTGTCTCTAAGCCTCAGTGTAACCATCTGTAAAATGAGTAGATTGGCCTAGACATCTTCTTAATTCCCAGGTGTGGGATACCAGAGCCTCACCTGGGAGCTGGAAGGAGGTTTGCGGTATTTCAGTTTAATCTGCAATGCCACCTTGTGGTTACCAACAAGTACCGCACTAGGGACCAGAGGCTGCGTGATGGTCTGTAACACAGCAGCCAGGTCAGAAGGTAGCCCAAGAGAGTGCATGCTCATCCTTCCCTCCCTGGGGCTGGATACAGTGAACACTGGGCACAGGAGTTTTCTTTCAAGTCCACCTCCCACAGTCCTTGGAAGCCTCGTGCTGTGTAGAAACACCCAAGAGTGTTTGGGGCTGCCTGCAGGCTTGAAAAACATGTCTGCCCCCATCACTCCACACTTGCATGCCCTTTCTAAGTTTGCTGGACGGTGACAGATGGAAGGAGGCCAAAGCAAGACACTGGAGACAGAGATGGAAACAAGATGAGTCAGGTTTTCAGGCCAAACTCCTCTCACTCAGGCTATGGGAAAAATATGTCGTCGTTTCCAGGGTCCAAGAGGTCTGAACATTTTCAGGGTTCTGGTTCCATTTATTTCTTCTTAGAACCACTTTCTTTTTCTCATGAATACACCAAAAAGAGGAATGGCCATGTCCTGGGGAGACCATAGACCAGGTCTCCTGCCTCAGTTACATACTAGGCAGCCCGACATCCGTGATATTCTACCAAACACCTAGCTGCAGGTTAGAATTGACCATGTGAAGCTCTCAGTAGGGTGAGCGCACATGTATTTGCACTCTGATGGCAGAGAGACTAGGCTTACAGGAGAAAAGAGAGCCAATTTGAAATGATCTCATTCTGAAAACATCAAGAACTCTGGAAGTTCATTTTTTTGGGATGAGGAGCAACATGGCACAACAAAGCAACAATGACGATGACAAAAATGTCAACTAAGGAATCCTCACTTGGTGCTGGGCACTAGGCTAAAATTTAATATGCATTATTCATCCCCATAACAATGTTATAAAGTGAATAGTTTTATTCTAATTTTTATACTACAAAACAAGGCTTAGTAAAGAAAAAGTAACTTAGCTGGGAGACTTCCTAGCTAAGCAGAGATGCCACCAGGATTTCCACCTCTCTCTACCTCCCGGTCTCATGCTCTGACAACACTGAGAGGAACATGAGACCAACATACAGAGACTTTTCTGGTTCTCACTCTGTCACGCTGGGAGCTTGGACTGGTACTCAGCATCTCTAGCTTCTGGTTTCCTGAGACCTAGCAAGGAGATGATACAACAAAATCAGGCAAAAGGAAAAACTGCATCAGATCCTGCTATCAAGATCCTACTGCCTAGCCAGCATGGCTCAGTGGTTGAGTATCGACCTATGAACCAGAAGGTCATGGTTCCATTCCCTGTCAGGGCATATGCCCGGGTTGTGGGCTCTGTCCTCAGTGTGGGGCATGCTGGAGGCAGCCTGTCAGTGATTCTCATCATGGATGTTTCTATCTCTCTCCCTTCCTCTCTGAAACCAATAAAAATATATATTAATAATAAGAGCCTACTAAAATCTAGAACTGTTTTTTGTGATACGTTGGTGGGCCAGCACCATATAAGGACATTCAGGTCACCAGTTTGTTTTGTTAGTTACAATCTCTGTAAAATTTTTAATTTGAAAGACCCTCTATTTCCTCCTGGCTTCCATCTCGCCACTGTATCATGCTAGGTCCGTGGCCGGCCTGAATATGGTGGTCATGAGAGACTGTGACCTTGGTTTAAGCCTGAATAGGTTTAAGGTTGGTAATCAGAGTGTCGGATCTTGTAGGGGCTAAGCTCACTACCAAGCTGCGTCTGGGTGTGTTGTTGTTAAGGTATTGGTGTCTCAAGTTCTGTTTTCTCCTCTGGGTAGCTTAGGGGTAACCCAGGCTAAAATTACGATTATAGAAAATATTCTGGCCTAGATTTCAGAAGACCTGAATTCCACTCTAAATTGTGTGATTCTGGGCAAATTTAGGAATTTCTCTGAGCTTCAACTTCCTCATCTACAGGAAGAGTAAACCTTGCAAGTTCCTGAAAAACTGATCCTTCCATTCTAATTGGTTAAGCAGTGCTTTTTTATCTGACCTGCACCTTTGGGTTGTATTTTTAAATATCTAGGTTCTACATATAGGTATTTATTATTATCGTCAGTTCATGCATCTATATATTTTTAAAGCTCCCAAGGAGATTCTCCTGTGTAGGTAAAATTGAGAGCCACTGCACTAAAGAATGAATTTTGAAACAGATAGCCATTCTCATAATGGACACAGAGAGGTTAAAAAACTGCCCAAAGTTGTGTTGTTTTGTTTTAGGTAAGTGATATAAAATCAAACCTAGGACTAACTCCAAACCCAGGTTTTCTCCCATTATATACTCACCATGCCATAGCCCTTAACTCTATCCCCCTTTCCTTACTACAACAAAAATTAAAATACATGTTTAATGCTCAACAAATTCTTTCTTAAATGTGTAGTTTCTAGAAATAATTACAGTATGGCTTTCCCCAAGTTCTATAATTCCCAGAAAAAGCATACATGATGTTCTCTAGGTGAGTCTTTCTAGTCCATGGGGCCTCATGACCTTAGTCTGATGTGCTAGAGCTAGACATTCCTCAGTGTCTAGAGAGGAGCTAGAACTGGGTGGGAAGGATGAAGAGAAAACTTGCCAGGTTCCCACAGTTAGCTGATTCTAATATACACAGGGAAACATCAGGTAGCACTTATGAGATTTTTCTAATCAGTTAAAAAGCCCAGGTTATCACCGTCAAAGAAAAGAGCAATGGCTCAGAAGTCAGTTTCTGCCTACACCTGCAGTTTTCAGCAGCTCTGCTCCCCGCTCCAGGTTCCAAACCCATCCGTCAAGTCACACCAGCCCATTTGCAGAGGCTATCTGGCTTCCCAAGGACTCGTTTATTCATCACACTTATTAAGTAATAGAAAATGAGTTATAGTTGTTAGAGAATATAAAAATTATTTTTGTTCGGGTGTCCAAATGAGTCTCTTTGGCTAGAACATGAATAAGGAACCCTGGCTGACTTCTCCCTGCGCCCAGCCATTGTGCCAGGAGGTAGAGAGGGTTGGGCAGCCCTTTCTAGAAGATTAACTCTGCACTTAAGCGAATTAAGTTTCATTCCTTCAGATTTGTTTACTGAGTGTCAAATATATGCCTGGCCCTGTGCTCAGACAGGGTGACTTTGGAACAATACTTAATTGTTTTGAGCCTCTTTTTCCTCATTTGGAGATGGGCGCAATAATGTGTATATTACTGTGCTATAAATGACATAGGAAATAGTAAGGTTTTGTCAATTGTAAAACAACATTGGCAAAGCTTTATTTTCTTATTACCTTTTATTTTCTAGCATTACATTTAAGATGGGGTCCTTTTTAATGCACTGGACAATTACCTGTCTGATGCAACTTGAGGTTCCTAACTCACTTGCCAGGGTACCTCATTCCATTTTGATTGATGTTCGATTTTCCTGATTGAGGCAATTAAACTTCTGGGTTTTTTTTACACAATCCCTCAAAATCTTGACCCCTTCTCTTCACCTCCTTATGTTAATTCTCACTGCAACATTAATGAACCTTAGGGATATAAATCTTTCCAAGGTAGTGATTTATATTCCTAGGGAATTACAGATCTTACACTTGGATGATTCCTTAGAGTAAACTAGTGTAATTTTCCACCTAGTCTGGAAGGAACTTGGATTAGTTAGCTGGAGAAGAGGAGATCCAACGAATCCATTGGAATTATCTGAACATATTTCAAGTTTCAACATGGGAGACAGATCACACCTATTGTCTGAGATGAAAGGAAGGAAGACACAGATGGCAGATGGTAATAATTAGAACTCTGCCACATTGGCATGGGATGTCTGGGAATTCATTCAGTCCTCTGTCTCTGTAAATACCTAAGTAATAGCTATATTAAATAACGTTGGGCATGTTATATGCTGGGCTGAATTGATCCAATTGTAATTCATAGCGTTCAAGCTACAGGTGTGCTAGAAATCTTTGATTCGTCCCTCTAGATATACTTTCTACCCTTCTCCACCCTTCTCTGTGCTCCACATGTCTGATCTCTCTGGCTCCTTGTCTTTGAGCTTCAGGTGAGATTCATCCAGTGGGTAACACTTTCAGAAGATTAGAGGGAGGGAGAAGCATGAGATTAGAGAATTTATTTCACCAGCTCCCTACCTACAGGTTTGCCCTGGGCTGGCCATGATTTTGGATGATGGTCACAGCTCCTCTCAGTCAGCTTTCCCCCTCTGTATAGGTATGTGTGTTTCCAGGACCCCTTAGGCACTCCTTCCTCTCACCCCTTTGGTTGTAGGTGTGAGGCAGGCACCTTGCTGGCACCAGACCTAGAGGGCTGCACTAAAGCTTGGGATTTCCACCTTCACCACACCTTTACCTTGGTCCATAGTTCCTTCACCTTTTCTCCTCAGATTTCCACATCCTTCTTTCTTGTGGGACTCTGACTGGTAAAGTGGGGAAAAATAAAATGTGACAACATACAAGTACAGTACTTCTCCATTATTCATGGGGAATACTTTCCAAGACTCCCAGTAGATGCCTGAAAGCACAGATAGTACTGAACCCTATGTTTTCTTGTGTACGTACATACCTATGATAAAGTGCAATTTATAAATTAGGCACAGTAAGAAGATTAACAACTAATCATCAAATGGAACAATTATAACTATACTGTAATAAAAGTTATATGAATGTGTTCTCTCGCTCTCTCAATATCTGTGGTATGTACTCACCCTTCTTCTTATGATGACGATGTGAGATGATAAAATGCAAACCTTTTTCCTGGGTCTGTGTAACCATCCCTCACTGGCAGTAAGTAGCATGGTGTCACTCCTGCCTGGGGATCCCTTGCTGAAGTCCCTGTATAGGCTCAATGCTGTCTGGTACCATATGTTGCTCTGCAGTTGGAACCCATTTTCTGTTCATTTGTCCTCCACCCACACATTTAATGCCTTTTCCATCTTAAGTAACTACTTTTCAGACACTAAGGCTTTACAGTTTAAGGTGCGACACCAAAACTAGCATAAATTTCTTTTTCTTTCTTCAAAATCTCACAGATAAAAGATTTGTTCCTACCATAAATCTTAGCAATTTCGCATACAATTTTTTTGTTTCCTTAAATTGAGTACTTTTACCTTTTTACTTAAAGGAAGCACTGTGTGACTTCTCTGTGGCATATCTGAAGTGCCAGCATCACAACTCTTATGTTTTGGGGGCATTGTGAAGTAAATTTAGGGTGACTTGACCATCAGCACTGCCATACCTCCACATTGGATCTGATAACCCAAGGGGGAACTAACTACCAGGTGGAGCTTCTACAGCATGGAAACACTGGACAAAGGGGATGAGTTGGTTCCAGGTCTCTCGAGATTTCATCATGCTGCTCAGCACAACACATGATTTGAACTTCTGAGTTGTTTACTGCTGGAATTTTCCATGTAATATTTTCAGGTTGAAGTTGACCCTGGGTACCGAAACCACGGAACACAAAACTGCAGTATTGGGGACTGCTGTGTGAGAAATAAGGCCTCAGAAGATTCTCCTTATATGTTTTTCCTGATCCCCATAGATTATAGGTGAAACCTGGGGAGTGAAGTGACTCGGGAAGTTAGTGTCTGGGCCAGGATTCGGAATTTCTATTTCCTGACTTGAGCTCAGACCCCTCAAACCTTTTCCCTGTTGCTTCTGTGAATATTAAAGAGTTGGTTGAAGAGTAATTCATTTCCAGTCTGGCAAACGCTAGCAATGCCAGGTCATTAAGGTGGACACCCCTGTGATAAATCATGCTGACAGCATATGCCCTTAATGTGATGTGATGAAAATGCCCTTCAACTCTGAGGTCTTCCTTCCCGCAAACCCCAAACCCCATGAGGAAAACATCAGACAAACCCACATGGAGGGAAGTTCTACAAAATGCCCAACTAATATTCCTCAAAACTGTCAAGGTCATCATAAACAAGGAAAGTCTGAGAAATTGTCACAGGACAGAGTCATCTAAAGAGACCTGCCAACCGAACATGATGTGGTAACCTGGATGGGATTCTGGAACAGGAAAAGTATATTAAGGAAAATCAGTGAAATCCAAATAAAGTGCGCATTTCATTAATAGTAATGTGCTCATGTTAGCTCCTTAATTGTGACAAAGGTATCAGGTTAATGAAAGATGTTGATAGTAGGAGAAAATAGGTAAGAGATGTGCAGGAGCTCTCTGTCCTACCTTAAAAATTTTCACGTAAACCTAAACTATTATAAAATAATAATAAAAATGTTTTTTAAAAAAGAGAGTAAACTGCCACTGTCCTCTAAGAAAGGACCTGGGTGTGAAGTGCCTGAACTATACCCCCCCACCTCAATTCTGAAAAAAAATAAAAACTAGAAACTTACATGAAACACAAAAGAACATAAAAAAACTTTTCATGAGTTTACTGGCCACTTGTTTATCTTATTTAATATATTTTAACTCTTTCAATTGGTTTACTTCTCTTTTTATTATTGAGTTATATGAGTTTTTAATATAGTCTGGATAAAAGTCCTTTATCAGATAAAAACTTTGCAACTATTTTCTTCAAGTCTATAACTTGCATTTTCATCTTTATAATTTGTTTTGCAGTAAAACATTTAGTTTTCTGAAGTCTAATTTATTGTGTGTTTTTTTCTTTTATGGATTATGCTTTTGGTGTTATATCTAAGAACTCTTTACTCAATCTTAATGTCATGAAAATTGCCCAGGAGGTTTTCTTCTGAAAGTTTTATAATTTTAGCTCCTACATTTAGGTATGTGATCTATTTCAAGTTATTATTATTATTATTATTATTATTATTATTTGTATATGTGTGATGTGAGAGAAGGATTGGGCTGAAATTCATCATTTAATTGTTAGAGTTTATCCATTTTTTTTTCTTGAGTTAGTTTAGATCTATTGTGTTGTCATTGTGGTTCAGACCTAAATATCTTGGTTTCCATTGTGTATTCTTAACTGATAATTTAATTTGAATCTCCCCAAGAATGTTGGTTATCTTTTTGTTACTGATTTTTATTTTGTTTGCAGCATGGTCATCTATGATGGTCTTTTGATATCAGGTCTTTGGAATTTGCTCAGAATCCTTGTGTGGCCTAGTTTATAAAACATTCTTTATGGACATTTCATATAGCTTAGTCAGTCTCTTTACTTCTTTGCCTACCTGTTTCTGAGAGAAGTAAATTAAAATCTTTCACTGTAATTATAATATATAGTTCTCTCCTAATGATTATGATACTTCTTAGTTAATGTAATTTAAGGTTATGATGTTAAGGGCAAGCTCAGGAATCTTATCCTGGGGGATTATTATTTTATTGCTAATTAATGTGCTTTTCAATCCCTATATATGCAATTTGTCTTAAAGCTCTTTCTGTGCAAAACTAATTTTTTAATCCATCTTTCTTTTGGTTCTGTGTGTCCTGTGTATCTCATTCTGTCTTTTTATTTTTGACATTTCTGTAAATTTTTTTTTGTTTTACTCTCTTTAATATAACATTTAGCTGCCATTTTTAAATCCAGTCTGAGAATTTCTGTCTTTAATCAGATGAAATGAGTATTGTCACCTTACTGATGATTAGTGACTTCTTGAATTTATTTCTGTTGTTCTATTCTTTGTTCTATGTTTAATATGATTTTCCAATTTTTTCTCTTTATTTGGGTTAATGAAATTTTGTTTATTTTCTCTACCAGTTTTGAATGTATTATATGTATATAAAGTTATATATAGTATATGTATGTATACATATTTATACATATGTATATGTAGCATATCTGTTTTTTAGTGTTTATTTTTAAAATGTTAAGATGCATGTATAACAGTAAAGTCTAAGTTTTGTCAATAAATCTAAACTCCCACCAAACAATTCAAAGAGCCTAGAATATTTATCTTGTTCATATCATCAGCCCAACTTTTCACATTTTTGTTTTAGAAATACTTTCCACTTTATTTTTATTTACCTCAGTTCAGTTATTGTTTTTGTTTCTGTTTTTTTAAGGTTTCTAACAACATGTCTACTTTACTCATCGTTATTTTTGTGCATATCCAATTTCTCCTTGATAAAGTGTTCTCCTTTCTGACATACATTTGTTAACAACATTTTATATGATGATCTATAAGTCTTCAGTATTTTCTGAAAATTTATATTGTTTGTTATCAGTCTGGAATGGCATTGAGGTCTTATATAGTCATCACTTAAAATTATCCTTTGGCTTGTGGAATATGTTATTTCATTTTAGCTTCAGTTTTTGCTGATAAGAAGTCTACTGAATATCTAATTTCTAATTTTATTTTTGATATTAATTTTTTCCTTTATTTCCTTTTTAAGAATTTTACTATGTTTACAGTTTCACTATGTTGTATCTAAGTGTATGTGTGTTTTGACTTTTCCTTTTCAGTATTTCCTATATTTCTTTAAACTGATGTCTCATATCTCCAATTTTGAAACATTCAAAGCTATTATCTCTTTAATTTTGATTTGTCTTCTTTTTCTGGGACTTTTTTTCATTCATTCATTCATTCATTCATACTTTCAACAAATATTCCTAGGGTACTTTTTATGGGCCACATAATGTTTTAGGTAATTACTAATATATCACCAATATGAACTATTAAAACTTCTAATTTTCTGCTCCATGAGCCTTAACATCTTTCTTTTTTTTTTTTTTTACATCTCAGCCCTACAATCTAGGCAACTTCACCTTAAAAACACACACACACACACACACACAAAAAACTTAATTGTTAAAAGTATTACACATGTCCCCTTTTCCCCCCATTGACCCCTTTGTCACCACCCGCACCCCCACCCCAGGCCTTCACCACGCTATTTTCTATGTCCATGGGTTATGCATATATGCATACAAGTTCTTTGGTTGATCTCTTCCCACCTTTGCCGGGGCTGACCACCAGACCCTGAACGACGGGTGAATGATGACTCTAACAAACGTTTCTGTGAAAGAGAGGGCTAAGGCACTACTTGGCTAATCCCGCCAAGTAGCCCTGTTCGCCTGCCTCCTTTGGCTTTTGTTGTCATAACAGCTTGAACTAAAATTAACCTCTAGATACAATCAGCAAGGTAAGCATCCTTGAGAAAGTATATGCTTCTAGAAGGTCGGGTCTAAAGACTAAACATAGAGATTCTAATAAAACACCCCGGGGGATCGGACTTGTTTGGAAAAGTCAAGGTAGGGTCCCCTCAGAGGCCCCTGACCTTTCAGAGAATCCTCCTTATAGACAAACATTCCAACCAAGTCCCGTGCTTCCCCATACCCACCTACCCACCCTCCCCTACCTTCCCTCTGAGATTCTACAGTCTATTCCATGCTTCTATATCTCTGGATCTACTTGGTTCATCAGTTTATTTTGTTCATTAGATTCCACATATGAGTGAGATCATGGGATACTTGTCTTTCTCTAATTGGCTTATTTCATTTAGTATAATACTCTACAGGTTAACTTTACCTTTTTTTATCTTCCAGTTCTTTACTTCTCTCTTCAACTATGAGTAATCTACCATTTAGTCCAGAAAATGATTTTTTTATAATTTTTTAAAGTATAAGATTGTATACATTATTTTTCCTTTATATCTATTTTTTTTAGTTCTAATTCATTTTTTAGTAATTTCTTGTTTAATTTTGTTTTCTTCTATGTTCTCTTTAATCATTTAAAATATATTTATTTAATAGCCTCTTTCTTATGTTCTGTAATTTCAATCTCTTGGAGGTATCAATTTTCTGCTTTGTTGTTTCTGTTGATCTCCCATGTGGCAAATCATTTCCTCAAGTAATTTGTATTTTTGGGTTATGTGTTTCTTTTCCATGGTGGTCTTGCCTCTTTCCCCACCCTTATTCTATCCCCTCTGGATTTTGGAAGTGTCTCCACAGTGTGGTTTCTTTCATTTGTTTCTGCCAAAACCGTGGGGTTTACAATGGTCTTAGAGTGTGTTTTGCATTATTTTCCTCATTTGTGATCCCTACTCCATGTGCATAACATAAATTCGGACCTTCCATGCGTGTGTAGCACATGCTAGATTTTTCAATTTCTCACTGTAGATATATTTTCTTTTTCTCCTTGAGCACAGGCAGAAGCTTTCTTGCTATGTTATTGGACTTGAAGGAAGACTTCTGTTTTTCTTATTACAAGGATCCTGCAATCTTTCAGGGACCTGACTTTATGTATAGCACCTAGTTCCCAATTTTCCACAGTCGTAACTTTATACTCCTGCCATACAGAGGTCAATTATTATCTTGGTTACTGTTTTAAGACACCATTGCATCAACTTGAAAACACATTCATTTGGCTTATCTATCTCTTAATTCTCATGCTTCAGAATTTGTGTTTGCTTTCATTTTAGCTATGTATGACTATATTATTGTTACTATAATTGACACATCATTTCTCTGTGTTCAGAGTGAGAGTGGGACTCTGAAGGCTCATCCCATGATTTTGCCAGAGATGTGAAGTCAGGCCAGAAAGAAAAAATGTCTAATTGATGGTCTTTAGCATGCCTATCACAGAGCCAGGTCTCTGACTCTTGGCTTAGTCCATGTAATTTTACAAGAGTGGATGAGTATGCTTTAATTGATACTTCCTTCCCCCATAGCTTACCTGCATTCTTGCTTTTCAGCTATTCTGCCGTTGTCACTGCATTCTTTCCAAAGATCATTCGAAATAAACCTTTCTTAAGCCCATACTTTATGAAGTGCTGTGCATCATATTACATCTTTAAAGCAGTGGTCACATCTCTGCACAGTACTATACACAGTACAACAATAAATCCCCCACCTCAGTTCTGTGGTGGCGTGTAAAGAAGCCAGGAGAATGAACATGCAGAAGGCATAGACTGTTTGGTGTGTAACTTTATAACAGAACTGCATTGCTCAGTGTAGGAGCCACTATTGGAATGTTTGAAGTGTAGCTACTAAGACAGAGGAAATACATGTTAAATGCTTAGTTAATTTTAATTAACTTAAATTTAAAGTTATAAATGGATGCTCAATTCAATTATAGAGAATCTTTCAGGTATATTTGGAAGAACTTGATATGTGAATCTTCTTTTCTAACAACAAATTTGATGGAATCTAATATAGATCAGTTCTTTCTGATGATGACAACTTTAGTGTTCAAATTAAGATGAGCTCTAAGGGTGGGGTAACTAATTGCCTCAGTTTGACAAGGATGGGGGGTTTTCCAGGGTGAGAAATATCCAGGCCTAACACATAGACAGGCCCAGGGAATCCAGATGTTTTTGTCACCCTATTTAAAGGCAAACACAAATTGCTTTTTAAGCAAATACAAAGTATTTCATTTATATTTGTATGAAAATTACATGTTGAAATGATAATATTATTTTAGATGTAATGTGTTAATAACATGTATTATTAAAATTATTTCACCTGTTTATTTTTTGTTTTCACTTAATGTGGTTACTAAAAAAGTTAAAATGGCATATGTAGTGCACATTATATTTATATTGGACAAATGTGATGTAGAACATGGACCACTCAGTGATTTTATCATCTCTTTCTGTCTCTCTCTCTCTGTCTCACTCTTCTCTCCTCCCTCCTCCCTCTCTCTTTCCATCTCTTTACTCTGAGCACTCAAAGATTAATATCCAGAGTTATAAAATTGTTGAGTAGAGCATACAAATCTGAATTGATTTTATATTCCCAGTGTCTGGCATCTATTATTGTTCATAACTGTCATCTTTTGAGCAGTTATGTTCCAGCCACCATGCTTTCCTACGCTCTTAAACTCTATGTATTAAAATACAATTGGACCTTTAAAATACCCACTGACATAGCCCAATGGCATCTTCACTATATTTCCTTTTTACATGTAAGAAAATTAAGGCACACATAGGAAAGAAACTTTCTAGTGGTCATTTTTCTAATCATTGATAAAGCCTAGATCTCCAACCCTGAATGATAATTCTCACCAAGGTGACTGACACACTTCAATACAGGTGTGGTCACCTGGGCTCTGCATGGGCATTTATGGGACTGGAGTTGGGAGTGACACACAGGAGCAGAAGTAAGAACTAGGAGCATTGGGTCATCTGGACATGTGCTTCCAACCAATAAATGCCAATAATTAAAGTCTTTTTCTTTTAGTTTTGAGTTTTCTATTTGGTGTCTGTGGTGACCTAGCTTGTGTCTAGAGAAGACGTTGGTGTTTCTAACAGTTGGCTACCTCCTGCCTCAGGGTTTGTTGTGATCAAGAACAGAAACAGTTAATATGTTCCTGGTACATAATATATGCAAAAAAAAAAAACCTATGCTAACTATTGAGTATGCATTATGGATTATCTTATCTCATCTTGGCCTAAGACATCTGAGTAAAGATATTAATAGTTCCCTCTCATAGATCAGAACATCCAGGGCCAGTGAAGTTAAACAATGTGTTGAAGATTGTACCATTCTGGGTGGAGCCAGAATATTTACCCAGTTTCATCTATTTCCAGAACAGGAATTTTCTGCACTCTTATGTATTGGAAGATGTAGCTGATGCTCTCAGGATTTGGGGTCCAGTGAGTCCGAATCTTTTTTGACAGAGTCTAGCCCAATGTTAGCTTCATAAATTGTATCTCCTCGGGGGGATGTCACTAATGTTTGGAAGTTCACACTGTATTAATTTCCTATTAATGCTGTTACAAGTGACTACAAACTCGGTGGCTTAGAACAACACACATTTATTCTTTTACAAAGTCTGGAAGCAGTTCCACTGGGCCAAAACCAAGGTATCAGCATGATGTTTTTCCTGCGGGCAGCTCTTGGGGGAGAGTTCACTTTCTTAGTTATTCTACCTCTAGACCTGTGTTTCTTGCATTCCTTGGTTTATGCTCCTTCCTCCAGCTTCAAAGCCAGTAGCTTAGCATCTTCATATCTCTCTGCTTTCTCATCACATCACTTCCTCCTTCTCTGTCTCTGGTCAAATCTCCTTCTGCCTCTTTTTTGAGGACCATTGGGATTACATTTAGAGCCCACCAAGGGAATACAGAAATAATCTCTATTTCAAGATCCTTAACTTAATCACATATATAAAATCCTTGTTAGTGTATACAGTAACAGTCACAGGTTTTGGGGGTTAGTAGGACATGGACTTCTTGGGGGAGCCATTGTTCAGCCTTCCACATACACCTAAAAACAGTACCTATGATTTCCACAGTAGTTATAAAAGTGAGCACAGATGGGTTTTTTAGAAAATGCTAGATTCTAAGCAGCTGTACAGGAGTCTTTTTATTAACGGGTTCAAAATATTGCTAAACATGCCCTAGCCAGTTTTGCTCGGTGGTTAGAATGATGGACTGAAGGATCACGGGTTTGATTCCCAGTCAAGGGCATGTACCTCGGTTGTAGGCTTAATTCCCGACCCTTGTTGGGATGCCTGCGGGAGGCAACCAATTGATGTGTCTCACATCGATGTTTCTGTCTGTCTCTCCCGCTCCCTTCCACTCTTTTTAAAAATCAATGGGGGAAGAAAGAAAAAAGAAAAAAAAATCAATGGGGAAAAAATATCCTCGGCTGAGAATTAACCAAAATATATATATTGCTAAACACCTACGCAAAGTTCAGTTTCACAGGGAAACTAGAGATGTTGACAACCTTAATTCTGAATCTTACTGTTTTTTTTGTCAGCTCTCTTCAATATATACAGTGTGGGGCAAAGGTAGATTTACAGTTGTGAGTATGCAAAACAGTTTATTCTTGTATTATTATTTATTTATTGTATTATTTTCTATACGAACAACTGTAAACCTCCTTTTGCCCCATCCTCTATATCCAAAGACATTTGCGTTTTGGCTTTCTTCATTATAAAATGTTTGTAATAATGTGCTACTTCAGAGTGCATATGACATAATCCAATAAAAAAGAACGGATGAGACTAACATGACTTAATGGGACAGTCTCCTCCACTGGTAGTGGAGATAGTGTGCTTTTGTTCCAGTGGAAGCTTTGTGAGAAACCATGGAACACATCCAATTTGAGAGTTCTTTAGTAGGGAAGCTTCTGTACTTGTAACAGTACATGTGCAAGACTGTCACTGAAAAGATGCAGGCTGCTCATAATATGTGAGGTCTTGAAATGCAAATAAAAACTTTTTATGCTCACAGTCCACGGAGAAATGCATACTATTTCTTAAACCCTCCCTGCTGCCAAACAGGACTTTTATATGTTTCAGAATGTGTTTATGCTGTGCCTAAAGGGTCCTCACATATCTCTGAGATAGATAGAATAGCTATTATCCCAGTTTGTGGGGAGGGGAGGCTACTGAGAGAGAAGTTCAGGTTAGTTCTCACCCAAGGTTCCTGATCTCATTATACTCAGAGAGTGACTGGAACACAGAGATCTTGCAGCTTCCTAATTCTACATACTCTCTTTTATTATTATTATTATTATTATTATCATTATTATCATTATTATTATTATTTTGTTAACCCTGACCCGAGGATATTTTTCCATTGATTTTTAGGGAGAGTGGAAGAGAGAGGGAAAGAGAGAGAGAAACATCAATGTGAGAGAAACACAGCAATTGGTTGCCTCCTGCATGAGATCCAACCAGGGCCCGGGCCAGGGAAGGAGCCTGCAACCGAGGTATATGCTCTTGACCAGAATCGAACCTGGGACCCTTTGGTCTGCAGGCTGATGCTCTATCCACTGAGCTAAACCAACTAGGGCTACATACTTTCTTTTAAAACGACCCTCCTGATTAAGCCATACTGGTATGACTTTATTACATATTTTCTCTAGCATCACTTAAACATTTGGTTTACTTGTCTCAAAGGAATTGTATTACATATTTTCTCTAGCATCACGTAAACATTTGGTTTATCTCAAAGGAATTGAGAAGCTCTATGATTAGATAGATGTAGAAACAATGACAACTATATCAAGGTGCTCAATACAAATATTCACTTGGACTTTTAGTCCATACCTTATTATATTCAAGGGATTCAACTCCTTTAAGTCTTGACTCAAATATCACCTCATGAAATCTTACTTTGTTCATATTTTTTCCAAACTTATAGTACACTATGTGGTTTGTATATGTGATATATAAATTCGTTGTCTGTATCCCTATTCTAGAATGCAGGCTCCATGAAGGCAGTAACTTTTATATTTTTGGTTCAGTAATTTAATTCAAGTGCTTATAATTGAACTTGATCTATAACAAGTACGCAATAAAAATTTTTTGAATAATATGAATTCAATTCAAATTTTTATCCAAATAAATCTTTCTTTGATAGGAATAGTTATGAAAGTAGTCTCTTAAATTTTAGAGTATTTTACCTAAAAATACTCTATATTTATAGTATTTTAAATACTTGTGGCAACTTCCATTTGATTTATTCTTATTTTACAAATCAGAGAACTTGTCCAGAAGGACGTCCAGAAGGTCTCCAGAAGGTCTTCCGGTCTAATTTGCATATTACTCTTTTATTAGTATAGATACACACACTAGATCGTGCACTAGAGGCCTGGTGCACGAAAATCGTGCACTGGGCGGAGTGGGGTGGGGAACCCTCAGCCCGGCCTGTGTCCTCTCGCAGTCCCAAACCCCTCGGGAGATGTCCACCTGCCAGCTTAGGCCTGATCCTCCTTACTGCCTGCCTGCAGCAGAGGTGGGAGTGAGCCCGGCTTCTGGCTGAGTGGCACTTCCCCTTTGGAAGTGCACTGACAACCAGGGGGCAGCTCCTGCGTTGAGCGTCTGCCCCCTGATGGTCAGTGCATGTCATAGCAACTGGTCATTCCACGGTTTGGTCGTTTTGCATATTAGGGTTTTATTATATAGGATATGTGTGTGTGTGTGTGTGTATCCGACACACACAATACTATATTTGGATTTAAACATGAATGTTCCCTCCTTGTCCAACCCTACTTGAACAATGAATAAAACATTCACAGGAATAGAAATGCAGGATTCATGCTTTTATTTAAATCTAAGAGAGAAAAGGTAATAGTAACCCAGGGGACTGTGTTTTTTAAAAAATATATTTTTATTAATTTTAAAGAGGAAGGGAGTGGGAGAGAGAGATGGAAACACCAGTGATGAGGGAGAATCATTGATCAGCTGCCTCCTGCATGCCCCTTGCTGGGGATCGAGCCGGCAACCCAGGCATATGTCCTTGACCAGAATTGAACCCGGGACCCTTCATTCCACAACCCAAGGCTCTATCCACTAAGCCAAACCGGCTAGGGCAGCAGGGGATTGATTTTGACTGATAGTATAGGATGGTTATTTCTATTCATATATACCATGGAACAGTATGTGTTCATAAACTTTTCCTAAGCCACCCTCACCTCCAGGACTTTTCATTTATGCTTAACTGTTTAGATTCTTTTCGGGAGAATTATTTGAAATATATCAGAGATAATTCAGCCAGCCCTCATTTTTACCCCACTTGTACAGCAGGAATGAGAGGAAATATTAGATGCTCATTCTTATTTCTCAGGAAGAACAGAAGGAAATGCTCTATTTACCAATAGTATCCACATTGATTAATTTGCACTCATGTTGTGGTTTGGTCTGGAGAAAAGCATGTGGCCATATTTGCATAATTGTTTGCAAACTCATCCTACTCCTCAATGGGTGCATATTTATACCAGGGGCTGTATTCAGTCAAGATTAATGCTTTCCCGAGTGGGAGCAGGACTGCAGTCTTCCAGTAGGGCAGTTGCCTTCCTCAAGGGACATCAGAAACACCTAACTCCTTCGCTTGACTTCATTCCAAGTGAAGGCCATTATTGTGGCATATCATGGTTAATGAAGAGAACAGACATTTATTGAATGCCAAGGATTCAGTAAACTCACTTATATCCTACAAGAACTAAGCAAAAAAAGCAAAGCAGTTGTTATGTGTCTTATTGTACTCCTGAGGCAATTGTAGCTCAGAGAGGTTAAGTCATTTGTCAGTGTCAAACAGCTTCTAGGTATTGAACCAGGATTTGAGTTCGGATCAAACTCCCAAATATTTATGCTACATTTCAAAGCCAACCTGTTGCTTTTTTCTAAACCCATGCTTGCTTTCAGGAATGGGAGATAATATGAAGGGAGTATCCTATGCAGTCTCCGTGTAAGTGGATGTTTGCAGAATAAATATTAAAGAAACATAGCACTGAAAAGTTTTAAAGAAAGTTCAAATTTGGGGGGGGTGTCTATATTTATTAAGCATGGACAGTGCTTCCTATAATACACAGCAGCAAATTGTCATCTCTCAATGCAATTGTTGGGAGTATTTGAGTTCTTTGGGAGGAAAATACAAACACAAACAAAACTAAATAAATATAAAATACAAAAGAAGATGTTTTTATTCCACCCAAGACATATCATGCAAGAGAAACATTAGTCAGCTGGACCCCAGCTGCTGATGTTCATGTTAATATTCCAGAAATCTGCTAAGAATACTCTTTCTTTTTAGAGAAATCTTTGTTCAGATCATACTAAAGCTTATAAAGAAGGAAGGAGGAAGCGGTAAGGTTTTCATTTTCAAATCAAGCCTGAAAAGTGGCTTGATCCAGTGAGTGGAAGCCAGTGAATGTGATCATGTCACAATCCAAGAGGAGAGGAAGATGGCTGAGGCCACATTCCTTTTTTTACCCACACTCATTTTCCTGAGGATCATGGAGTTACTCAATTCAACCACGAGTAGGGGTAATGAAAACCCAGACCACAGGAAAACCATTATTGATTAGCTACTCCCTGCACCACCAACATCCCTGGCATCACCTATAAACCATATTAACACCTCACTCCAACATTCACACCTGTAAGCATGTAAACATGACAGAAAAGTAAGGCAGACAAATGAGATTTGTGAACATTGCTATAAACTAAATACAGGGTGGGCCAAAAGTAGGATTACAGTTTGTATGCAAATAATAAAATAATTAATAAATAATATTACAAGAATCAACTCTGTGTTTTATGTACTTACAGCTGTAAGGCTACTTTTGCCCCATCCTGGATACTAAGGTGATAAAGCAGTAATTTGGGGCAAGGGTAAAGGTTACTTTGGCTGGGCTTAGGGAAAGCCTCTCTCAATAGGTGATAACTGGACTTGAATGTTGATAAGAAATTAGTCATGAAATATTCTTGGAGAAGAATTTATAATAGAGGGCTTGACGTGTACAAAGTGTCTGAGATGAATATAAGTGTAATGTATGTGAAAAACAGAAATAAGGCCATTGCAAGAAAGGGAGAGAAGAGAGTAGGTAATTACTGAGAAGCATCATTGGAGACTGGTAAGTCATGGGGATGACTTAGGATTTACTCCAATTCCATTGGGCCATTGTTGAAGGGATTTAAACAAAGAAGACATAGTAATTTATACTTTTTATAAAAATTGCTAAGTGGTAAATGTAGTAAATTTTTGCAAGGGGAGAAACAGGGAAGGGGACAGTACTGCAACCAATAGAAAAAATAGACACTTATTTAGGAGACTTGGCCCATCATGTTGGGAGGAGTGACCAAGACAGCAGTCTGACTGAGGAGTGGAGGATTTATAGTACTTCGTTTTCAATAGAACATGTCAAATTAGCCTTACCGATGTATTATTACCTCTTTAATGTTATGAAACATATGTACCATGACACATTTGTGCCTTTTACCCAGGAATGATTCTGCATGGAATTACGTGTCCACACTAATGTGGCTGTAGTCTCCATGACTATGCACAGGAGATAGAAAATAGGAGAGTGAGAGATTTGAGAGAGTAAGATGTCAGGAGAAAATCTAGCCACTTCTTTTCTGTTTAGAAGGAATTCGGTCTGTTTGAGGACCTTAGAGAGTCACAGAAAAATGCTCAAAAGAAACTTAAGATGGAAATATAGGGAGGAAGGAATTAAGAAAAGGGGGGGAGAAGAAATGCAAGGAGGAAGGGAAAATGGGTAGAAATAATAAAGAAAAAAGGGACAAAAATTTATATGAAACCTCAATAGATTAGGGAATTCTTTCTAATCCTAGAATAATATACTTCAAGGGAACCCTGGATGTCAGAGTTTGGAATACTCATAACAAGAAAATCCATTTTCATTGTTATTTTTTTAACAAAGCTCTGTTAAGTGTGTTATGTGTCAAATGAGGAAACTGAGACTGAGAGATAATAAAACTTGTCTAAAGTCTGACAGCCATTAATTTGCACATTCAAGATTTCAATCCAGATCTAATTCCAAACTGTTTCTTTCATAATTAATTACTTTTGGGACTATTTTTGAATTGCACATAAATGGCATCATATAGTATGAACTCTTTTGTGCCTGGCACATTTCCTCAACATGAAATTAAACCATAGTTTTTCATGTTTCTTTTCATTGATATATAATATTTTATTGGTGGACATGAGATATTATCATTTTTTTATTATTTCAAGTATTGCTGCTATGAACTCTGGTGTGTGTGTGTGTCCTTTGGTGCACATTGTCACTTATTTCTGTTGGTATTTATTCAGCAGTAGGATTGCTGGGCCATAGAATATACATATAATCAGCTGTAGGAGATACTGCCAAAAAATGTTCCAAAGTGGTTATACAAAATCCCTTTAATTTTACAGATGGAAAGAATGAGACTTTGGAGAGGAAGGTCTACCCAAAACGGAGTGAGGTGAGCTTGGACTAGAACCCAGGTTGCCAATTTTCCAAAGCTCAGTGCTTTCCAGCACAATGGCCCACTCTCCTTCGCTATGCGGAACCACTCAAATAAGGACTTGCTCACCCATTTCTATCATGGGTCTCCTACGTAAAATGTTTCCTTCCTCTTCTCTAAAATCAAGGATAACATTCTGTAAGCAACAAAACAAAACAGTGTTGCTGCTTGTGGAAAGGCTGTCTAATGGGAAAAAACAGACCGTTACAGCCATAGGTCTTCAGTGTACCTTTGAGTCAGCTGGGATTCCTTCGTGAGTTTTGTTATAAAGATGAGTCATTGGCTTTTGACCACTCTTTAGAATAAGTATCATTGGAGTGGCAACCTTTTCCAAAATTTTTATTTTCCCCTACTTTCTTTTTCCCTGAGTAACATTATTTCTGTATTCACCTAGATGTGAGAGAAGCAGTCAATTCCACTAATTGCCATAACAAGCCAAACTTTTACTTAAGTACATTACAATATAATAAACATATATATTTCAAAGCCTTCCAGAAAGGAACAAAACATAGTGGACAATTTCATTTCCTGGTATTTTATTAATTATGGAGAAAAAAAGTGTGTGTGTGTTTGTGTGTGTGTATACTTGCATTTTAGAGACTGTTCTAGGGATTATTCACCATTAACAATCCATATAGACCATGTTGATTTTATGGACAAATAGGTAGAGAATTTTGTAGCATATTACCTCTGCTCAGTGTCACACTTTTTTTTTTACTGATTTTAGAGACAGAGAAATAAAGAGAGGGAGGGAGAGAAGGAGAGAGAGAGAGAAACAGAAACATTGATTTGTTGTTCCACTTATTTATGCATTCATTGGTTGGTTCTTGTACGTGCCCTGACTAGGGATCATACCCAAAACCTTGGCTTATGAGGATGAAACTCTAACCAATGAACTACCTGGTCAGGGCCCAATGTCTGATGTTTTTATTTTTCTTCATATGAAAAGTGTATGTATTGTTCTTCTTTTATTACAGTCACCATCAAACACCTTGTCAAGTTGTTCCCTCTCTTTCTGAATCTCTGATATTCCATCTGATCGTTAATGTACCTTTTATAGCTGAGATATTCTAGGAGAATAATTGTTATTTAGGAACACTCATCTAGCATTTACCATATTTATCCAGATGTTTCAGTCATCCATTCAACAAATAATTGTCGAGCCCCTACTATGTGTCAAAGTCCTAGAGGCATTGTTTTATTAGAATTGTGTGTGTGTGTGTGTGTGTGTGTGTGTGTTTGTGCGCGCGCGCGCATGCACACACGCTTGCTTTGAAGGATAACCTTGTCTGATGGAGGTCCATCACTTTGTCCATCTTTATTATGGCACCTAAGTAACTTTGGAAATGTTTTCTACATGTGTTAACTGCTTAGAGCAGTGGCCACCAACCACAGACCACTGGTGGTCTGTGAGGTCCGAAAGGTTGGTGACCACTGGCTTAGAGGGCTATAACTTCCAGACTCAGTGAGAAGAGTGGCCATTGATCAACATTATCTGTTAAGAGTAAGTGAGTGGATAGTAGTATTTACATCATGTCTAACTGAATTCTTGCAAAGAAGTATTCTAAAGATCACAGCAGATGGAGAGAGAAAAACCATGAGTGATCAGTTTAGCAACCGGGGATCATACTGCCTGTGTAGAGGAACTCAGGAAAATTCTCAGCATGTAAAGATACTGGGAGAGTCTCAAATGGATTTGGTACATGTTTACCATCACTCTTTTTTTTAATTTTATTTTTCCATTACAGTTGACATTCAATATATTTATATTAGTTTCAGATGTATAATGTAGTCGTTAGACAATGATATAATTTATGAAGTTACCCCCCCCTGATAATCTGAGTACCCACTGTTCACCATCACTTTCATTTCATTTCCACCCTATATCTCCCAAGTAAAAACAAACATAAATAAACAACAAGAAAACCACTTCAACAAATGCCTTACTGAGCAGCACATTGCAAACCAGACATGTGTCAGATTAAATAAAAAGGAATCTGATGCCTGTCTGGGAGACCTTAGGAGAGTCGCACCCCAACCCCTCCCTGGAATCAGTTCTTGGTTTTGCTACAAGAGAGATTGGAACTTGATGAGCTATAAAGATGCACAGAGAAACTTGTCTGCTTCTTTAAAACAGCCTTCCAAATAATTGGAAAGAAGGATTGACCTCACACACCTTAAGGTTGAGCAGAGTTCCTTTTTTCCAAGAGAGGAGCTGTAGAAGTCCTCCTGGCTCCTTTTGGGTGGGGTGGCTGGCCCTGTTCAGCAGATGGACCCAAATTGCACTCAGGGGTTGGTGAGTCATTTGCAACACACGTTAGTCATTCAGGTGCATTTGCATTGGACTCCGCAGCTGGGAACGGCCCCAGACCCAGAGTTTGTTTATTTCTATGGACGATGGATGTCCCAGAGCTTGTTGTGAAATAAGAAATTTATAAATTGTTATGTTCTGCTGACAGCCTTCTCCCTTCTCTTGATGATTAGCAGCCTCTCAGAGAGTCCCTTGCTCCATCCTAGAGGACTAAACAGCAACCATGTTGTCTTGACCTGGATTGGGAGCTTAGTATCGATTTTCTCATTTTACCTTCGTACCAACCCTGTGGGTTATAATCATCCTTATCTTGGAGATGTGAAACTAGAGGCCAACAAAGTGTAAGAGGATTGGCAGAGTTCCACAGTTAGGAAATGTGGAGCTAAGATTCAAACACAGAATTCTGCTTTTTTCAAGCCATGCTTTTTATACTGTATTTTACAATTTTCATCCTGGAAAAGATCACATATTCGTACATTATTTCATTTTGGTTTTCACAGTTACCTTCTGAAATTGAGAGGCAATATGAAATTACCCCTGAAGGCTGGAGCGATTGCTATGAGAATTAATGTTCACGTTTTCTTTTCACTCCGATCCTTTTTGTGGAGAAAGACCCCGGAATTCTTTATGTTTGTAACTTAGGGCCAAAAGTATAGCAGGGCTTCAAAAATGGTTGTGCAACTGAACTCAGTTCACTTTGTGTCCATCAAGAAGATCATTTTAGAGTTTTTGTTGGGGTAAATTTGAATTGTGGCCATGGATAGAAACAAGGATATGCCTGGGAGGTAATTCAAGGACAGAAGAAATGATAAAGGAAATATGAAGTAATGATAGCATTGCTGTAACATAATAAAAAAAAACATGCAATAACTCACATTTTCAATCTAATATTAGCAATTTAAAATATTGGGCTAATATGTGAGAATTAAGTTCAGTGGGAGACTTGCCAGGTTCTAGAAGCTGGGGAATCCTTACTCAACTCTCACAAATGACAACTTTGCAAACAATTAAATGCCGTTATCCCAAGATGGAAATATCTATGAATCTATCAGTCTGTCTGTCTGTCTATCATCTATCTACCTAACACTGAAGGTATCTACAATGTTTTCTAGCATTTTCCTGAGTGGAAAAAAAAGAAAAGGACGATTTGAGGACAAGAGAGTACTAGAACAAGGTTATATGTATTTGGAGACATGGAGTGTAACTTAGTGGCAGAAACTGCTACTGAAGAGGCCCCTGAAGGGAAACAGATGTCTTCATGATTCTGGATCACATGGACTCAAATGAGCTCTGAGGCAGAGCATCAGCACACATTTGCATTCTGAAAAAATGCCAAATTATAACGTCCTAATTCTCAAGTACCGTATTTTCTGGCATATAAGACGACTTTTTAACCCAGGAAAATATTCTATGCACCCAGTCGTCTTATACGCTGGAAAATACAGTATTTGTCCTTCATATTTCCCCCCCAAAAAAAATTATTTGGGCTATTCTTGGCTTTTTGCATTTCCATTTGAATTTTAGAGTTTGTTAATTTCCAAAAAAAAATCCCTACTAGGGTTTTGATTGGGATTCATGGATTCTATAGGTCAGTTTTGTAAGAATTATCTTCCTGTCAGTATTGAGCTGAATGATTAAGGGGCACCCTCTGCATGTTAAGAGCACTCTCTCTGTGCAGCCAACTCTTCTCCATTACTTTAGAGTGCGAATTATGGCCACTTTGATCTGGGATTCTCAGCTATCTTCAACTGTAGGAGTCTTTGTTTACTTTTGTATTATTTATTTTGTTTTATTTATTTACTAGAGGCCCGGTGCATGAAATTCATGCACTTTGGGGGGGGGGGCGGCGTCCCTCAGCCAGGCCTGTAACCTCTCACAGTCTGGGAGCCCCACAATCACCCCAAAGAGGTAGGCCCTGCCCACCCGTCGCAGCGCCACAGTGGGGTAGCCTGGGCCTCCCTCTTTGGGGCAATCATGGAGCCCCCTGATTGATTGATCGCCCCATCGCCTGTGACCTGGGCTTCCCTCTGCCAGGGCAATCATGGGGCAATGGCCGGGCCCACGACCAATTGCATCGCACCAGTTGGTGTCATAGCATGGTCATCTGGAAGGTCATCTGGATGGTCGTTCTGCTGTTTGGTTGTTCAGTTGATTTGCATATTATGCTTTCATTATTATAGATGGTTGACACTGTTACAGATATTCCCCATTTTATCCCTCTTTACACACCTCTACACAGCTCATGCCTCTGGTTCTATTTTGTTTGTCAGTTTATTTTGTTCCTTAGATTCCACATGTAAATGAGATTATAAGGCATTTGTCTTTCTCTTGTCTGGTTTAGTTCACTTAGCATAATATTATCCAGGTTCATCCATTCTGTCACAACAGTTAAGAGATCCTTCTTTTTATAGCTGCATAGTATTCCATTGTGTAAATGTACCACAGCTTTTTTATCTACTCCTCGACTGATGGGCACTTGAGCTGTTTCCAGCTATAGTAAATAATGCTAGGAGTCTTTCATGTTTCAAGCTGTGTTCCATTTTCTTGCTGCACGGTCTAAAAACTCTCTTAAGGTGGTAAGCTGTGACAATTACAGTATAGAGTTCACCTTATTTGTTTTATGTCCCTGAAGGACTCTTGTACTTTCTTGCCTGTTAAATCAAAACCATTGGTTCATATATTTTGTTTGTTTCTTTAGTTTCAGTAAGATAAGGTAAATATGATCTCTGCTATTCCTTCTTGGTGGGAAATGAGTCAGTTAATTATATTTTAATGGAATTTAATAAATAGTATACAAGTATTTTATTGTTATGTATATTAATACATATCAATTATACATATTTTATCTCCAATGTCTATTCCTTTTATAGAGACATATTTCATTCTGGTATTATTTTCTGTCTGCTTGAAGGATTTAAAACAAAAAATACATGCCTTCTAGAGGTAGTTGGCTAGAGATGAGTTATTTAAGCTATCATTTTGTCTGTAAATTTTTTTAGTTAGCTTTAAAATTTTAAATATATTTTTGCTGGTTATAAAATTCCAGGTTAAAGATGGACTTTTTAATCATTCAGTAACTTAATCATGTTGCTGTGCTCTTAGTTCCATTTCTCCCGAGGAGTAGTCAGTGTTATTCTTCTTATCTTTGACACACTGTGTCTGTGCTTTCACTCTATTGTTCTTAAGGTGCTTTTGACACGGGTTTAAGAAATTTGATTATGCTACGCCTTGATGTAGTTTTCCTCTACTTTCTGCTAGGAATTGGTTGTGCTCCTTGAATGTGTGGATTTAGTTTTCATCAAATGTGGATAATATTCAGTCATAATTTCTTCAAATACCTTTTTGTTATTCCTCTTCTTTAACCTCTTCTTTGGGAACTCCAATTATGTATATATCTTCCAGTTGTCCCGTAGATTGCTAATTATTTGATATGGTGGTATCTGTCATGTTTAGGCACGTGAAGTTTCTCCATTTGTAATTAGTAAGTAGCATGTGGAGAGTTACCATATTTTCCGGCGTATAAGACGACTGGGCATATAAGATTTTCCTGGGTTAAAAAGTCGTTTTATACGCCAGAAAATACAGTAGTCCAATATATCTAATCCATTATATCTAATACCATCAATATAGTCCAATATACCGTCTTTTTAACCCAGGAAAATCTTATATGCCCAGTCGTCTTGTACGCCAGAAAGTATGGTACTTTGAAACCAGTCAAATGTCCTGTTTCTCATTATCCCTAACTGTATTATTTATTAATGCAAAATAACACAATAATTATTAGAATAGTGTTTGCCAAAGGGTAATTTTATATTTACATCATTTCTTTTACATTTATTGAGCATAATTCCATATGATGGGAAGAACAATGACCCTTACAGGAAGGACATTTACATACTATGCCTCAGATTTCGTGAATATATAATGTTGCATGGCAAAGAAGGAATAAGATTGCAGATGGGATTATGGCTGCTCATCAGCTGACCTTAAAATAAGGAGTTTATCCTAAAATTTTTTTGGGGGGTCCAACATAAACCCAAAGGTGCTTTAAGTGGGAAACAAGGAGGTAAGAGTAGTGTCAGAGTGATGTGATGTGTGAAAGATGCTACTGGACATTGCTGACTCGAATGATGTTGGGTGGGGAAGTTCCAGCCTAGGAATGCAGATCTATAGCAGCTGGGAAAAGCAAGGGTATGGGTTCTCCCAGATAGCCTCCAGAAAAGAATGCACTCCTGACAACATCTTGATGTTGGCCCACCGAAACCCATTTCAGACTTCTGACCTCTAGAATTGTAATTTAAAAACAAGTTTGCGTGGTTTGTTTTTTTTAAATCTGGTAAATTTATGGTAATTTGTGATAGCAGCAATAGAAAATGAATACATTCTACCGTAAGGAAGAGGGTCCCTTTCCATTTATCTCATTCATTTATCCACTTGTCCATTTATTTTATTTTATGGCTTATGATTCAATACCATAATTTTCTACTTTGTTGCTTGACTCAGTCCAGATTTGGCCTTGGGAATTTCTTCAAATTGGCTCCTATATCCTTTCAACCTGTCTCCATTATTCTGATGGAACTCCCTCCCCCCTTCTAACCCCCAGTTCTTACTTTCACTTTGAACCCAATGTTACACTGACCTTCATGAAATAAACTTTAAATATTTAGTTGTGTCTCAGGATTACTGGTGAAATAGATACTGCTAAAAAATAGTATAGTCATCACTAAAAGATATTAAGCATCATGTAAATTCTCTCTATCTTTAAAAGCCTGATTTAAAATGCTTACAGCCATTCATCTGTGATGTTTGGAATGGACATCAAAAGCAATCAGATGAGTTTTTGAAATGCCCTTACTGTTCACAATTGGAACCAACATCTTGCACCATAATTTTGTCTCATAATGCCTTCATGTCAATATTTACTGATTGATGGCTTTATATATCCTAAGGGAAATCAGAATATAAGTGCCCAACATTGATTTAAAAACTCACCATGGCCAAAGTGTGAACTTTCAAAACTAATGAATGAGAAATTATTATCCACATGATCCAAAGTATTTTTGTCTTATTAAAATATATCTTCAAAATATTTAGTTAAATATGAATTTAAATTTTATTAATGACTTGACAAGGAGCTTGGATATTAGGAGACATTTGAAAATTGAAAAACAGTCTGTCCCTATGATTGCAATGTATGTACATAAGAATATGACATTTGATTATAGTAATGACTTCTCACAATACAAATGCTGTGCGGAACAGGACTTACATGCAAATGTGAGAAAGTTATATACTGACTAGAAGCCCGGTGCATGAAATTTGTGCATGGCGGGGGGTTGTCCCTCAGCCCAGCCTGTACCCTCTCCAATCTGGGACTCCTGGAGTGATGTCCGACTGCCCGTTTAGGCCCGATCCCACCAGGATCGGGCCTAAACGGGCAGTCGGACATCCCTCTCACAATCCAGGACTGCTGGCTCCCAACTGCTTGCCTGCCTGCCTTCCTGATTGCCCCTAACCGCTTCTTCCTGCCAGCCTGATCACTCCCTAACCACTCCGCTGCCAGCCTGGTTGATGCTTAACTGCTCCCCTGCCAGCCTGTTTGCCCCCAACTTCCCTCCTCTGCCAGCCTGGTCACCCCTAACTGCCCTCTCCTGCAGGGTTGATCACCTCCAACTGCCCTCCCTTGCAAGCCTGGTCCCTCTCAACTGCCCTCCCCTGCTGGCCATCTTGTAGTGGCCATCTTGTGTCCACATGGGGGCAGGATCTTTGACCACATGGGGGCAGCTATATTGTGTGTTGCAGTGATGATCAATCTGTATATTACTCTTTTTATTAGATAGGATAGAGGCCTGGTGCACGGGTGGGGGCCAGCTGGTTTGCCCTGAAGGGTGTCCCGGATCAGGGTGGGGTTCCCTTGGGGTGTGGGGCGGCCTGAGCGAGGGGCCTGTGGTGGTTTGCAGGCCGGCCACGCCCCCTGGCAACCCAAGCAGAGGCCCTGGTATCTGGAATTTATTTTCCTTCTACAATTGAAACTTTGTAGCCTGGAGCGGAGCCAAGCCTGCTGCTCCCTCTGGGGCGGCAGCCATTTCTGTGACAGTTAATTCACCTTCTACAATTGAAACTTTGTAGCCTTAAGCGGGTGAGCCTGGCCAGGGTGTGCGGAAAGCTTTGCTTCCCCTGTTGCCGCTGGCAACCCTGGCCTGCTCTCTCAAGCTCCATTCTGCCACCATTTGTTTGAATTTGTTTACCTTCTATAATTGAAACTTTGTAGCTTGAGTGGAGGCTTAGGCCTGCAATGGCTATCGGAAAGCTTGGCTTGCTCTGTTACCTGGGAAACCTTGCTCTCTGTTGCTGTAGCCATCTTGGATGGGGTTAATTTGCATACTCGCCCTGATTGGCTGGTGGGAGTGGCTTGGCTGGTGTGTGTGGCTTATGTAGCGGAGTGATGGTTAATTTGCATATTACCATTTTATTAGGATACCTCAGGAGCAGGACAGTGGCAAATTGTACTTTTGTAGGCTGCCTGCCTTAGTTTTATACACTTAAGTAGTATTAATTCCTAGGCTATAAAGTTGTAATTCTTTGAATATACCTTTGACAAAATAAGTAGCCCTCTAGGTTTTTCGAAAATTCCAGCCCCCAAAATCTAACTCAGTAAAGTGAGGTATTTAAATAAGAGATACTGGTACTTTATTGGGCGGGAGGGGGGGGGGAAGCCAGATAAAGCAAGCTCTTGAAAGCAAGTTCTTGAATAAAAGGAGGACACTAAACCTGCAGGGCGGGCTTACTCTGCCACTTGGTGAGTAAGGGATAGCTCCAGAAGTCGGACCCAAACCCACTGACTGCAACTTCAGTGTTTTTCACTCTGCCACAGCTGAAGAGAGAGTTGGGGCCATATAGAACTCAAGAGGAGAGCGCATTTGAGGTGCATCTTAAAGGAGAGGGTTTCTATGCCCGAGAAGGGCAGGTGGAAAAGAGAACTGAGGCACAGAGGCAGGAGCTTGGCCAGACATGGAAACTTTGGGCAGTTAATTCAGCCTGAGAAGAGTGATGGAAGAAGAGAAATGAGGGAAACTGGAATCGTAGGTCAAATCTAGCTTGTGAAAAGCCTGAGATGACATCCTCAGGGCGAGGGGATTATTGCTTGCTTTTCCAGAATTTATTACACCCTCCACAATGGTTCATGTGGTCTGGCTAGAAATTCCTCCAACTCACACTTCTGGGGTTGGCCCTCATTCACCTAGACCAGAGGTGGGGAACTTCCAGCCCCAGGGCCATGTAAGGCCTGAGAAATCATTTGGTCTGGCCCTGCCAAGGCATTAGGGGTGAGTTAATTAAATGTTTGACCAAATATAGCAGGCTAATTTTAAGTTGATAATTTTGTATGGCCCACAAATGATGTTATAAATATCCAAATGGCCCTTGGCAGAAGAAAAGTTCCCCATCCCTACTAAAGTAAGGAATTACATTAATCCCACATACACAGCATTCAACTCAGGAATGGCATTAAATACACACCTAAGGCAATCAACTCTGACACCTCTACAGATGTAGGGACTTCTTCCAAGTTGGTGCACAGCAATGAGAAGAAACCTCTGACTCCTATTTGTCTCTCTGTATCTGGATGGTGTGATGTGGAGATGGGATGCCTGAGACTGCTTTAAATATTTTCCAGAATAAGAGAAGCCAGCTAGAGAAAAAGACTCCTGTTTTGAGGAGAAACCAGAGAGTTAACCAGGAATCAGAGCTAAAGTCCCCATCCAGTTGTGCCTGAAGCCCTAATTACCTTTGGATTTTTCAGGTAGGTAAAGCAGTATTTTCTCATTACTGCTTCACTGGATATGAGTTTGTTATTGTTTCTTGCCATGAAAGGTGTCTGATAGACTTATAACTCAGGAAATAGGATATGTTTGAAGTTTTCCAATCATGGATCTAAGGCAATCAGTGTGGCTTGCTAGGGAGAACATGCTGATATCTTAGTGAGTGCTGGATTGGAGCAGAGAGAGAGAGCATTGGAGATGATATCACATTAGTATGGATGGGCGATAAATCCTAACTTCAGGAATGGTAGTATGAATATGGAAATGCAGAGAAACTGAGAAACATTATCAGAGTTTTAATTGAAGAGTTTCCTCAGTGTTGACAGTGAGGTGAGAAATAATAGTTAATGTAAAATTTATGCTCTGTTTATCCCCTCTCCATAAGTGGTAGAGGAAGCCAACACGAATTTCCAAATAAGCTACGCATAGGAATTGTTCTTAACATGGTCCTGGCATGGAAGTAAGAATACCCGACACTCCATTATTTTAGATTATCCACTGTCCAGTTCCTGGGGCCCAGCTTGGGGTATCAACCGTAGGAATGAAATGGCAGGGAAAGAAAAGGAAAGATGGAGAGGGAAGGAGAGAAGATGGATAGAGAGGGAATCCAGAGTTGGGTGGCTTCCAGAAATATGTTGTTTCCAAGTGACCGGAGTGGGTTGGGTGTGGGTGTGGGGGGTGGGGCAAAAATGTGGAAAAGATAATAAGAACATGGTGAATATGAGATAAAAATGGGTGGTAATAAGAACAATAACAGTGATCATAATACTAATAAAACAAATGATATGAGCTTCTAATTATTGAGAAGTTCAGCCACTGGGCAAACCATTTATATGCTCAACCTTATTTAACCTTTACATTCAACCTGTGAAATAGATGATGACAAAAAGCCTTGGAAAGGTAAGTAACTTACTCAAGACCAAACAGCTATGAAGAGTTGCAGCTTGTGCTGAACACAAATATGTCTAACCATACTGTTGTAGATACAGGGTTTGTTTTTACATACCAATCACATTCCCCTCCCTCCCTAGTAATTCTAACCAAAGGACACTCCTGCTTCAACCTGGAACATTTCACCCTTCCCCTACCTTACTCTAGCATTCTTCATCCATTCCTCTCTTTCCTCAGCTTGAATATCACTTCTCCTAGCATAATTTCCATGACTTCCTGGAACCATATAGCACCCCCTCCTATGGCATTCCCTTTCCCACCCCCATCATGGTATTAACTGCTGAACTCTGCTTTCTGTGTCAGACTGTGGCCTCCCTGAGGGCAGAGCCTTGCCTGTTTAGCTCACTGATTGGCACACAAATGCCCTGATCGTTCCCTATTGTGTTGAATGAACAAATGAGCTCAGCAGGAAGTGAGTTGAGAACAGAATGTTATATGTAATAAGGAATATGTGTGTATATTGGTGTGGGGAGCTTGTTTTCAGAAATAAGCTCTGGGGAACAGCAAGAATGTGCTGGGGCTTTCTTTCCTGCGTCCTGAAGACTGGTGGACAGGGAGATTTTTGCATTGGGTGGCAAGGTATGCTTATTTATCATTATGATTCCCACACCTTTCAAAGGCTGAGATTTAGCATGGCGATTCCAACTTCAGAGGGTCTCCAAAGAAATCCTGGGTGACCAGTGCAACAACTTTGGTGGTGAAAGGGAGTGAATAAAAGGAAGACAAAAGTGGTCAAGGAGAGAACAGGCCAGACAACCGAGTTCCTTTCCACAGGCATTCACATAATTAAAATGAAAACAATTACTCATATACATAGAGCAGGTCAGCACATTTTTTCACAGAACGAAGGAAATGCACAACTCCTAAGAGGCAGTGATATAAATATTTCAGCTGATAGTACATCCAGGACCAAGAAGGTAAAATAAACTAGATTTAAACAAACAATTTGACATAGAACTGCAAAAGGCATTGTGAAATTCTGCAAAATTGCAGATCCAGTTACCCTGGAATATACTTCTGCCTAGCAAAACCTTGACAATTATTCATGTTGGAGGACTAGGCAGAACTGCAGACAATGGGAAAACAAACACTCAATCTTCAGATTTCAGAATGCCACAATATCCAGAAAATGCCTATATTCGCCCCTCTTTTCCCTGAAACCTGGAACTGGCCACCTGATCTCTGTACTTCCCAATTATATTAATCTTGCCATTAACAGTAAAATGCGGCTTCATGGGTGAGAGGCTAGAAGGACTCACCAATTGCATTGAACTTTGTCTTCCTGCTGGTAAGAAGAGGGTCTCTGCATTTTTGGACCTCTTACTGAGTTTGCCTTCTGATTTTCTTTGTTGAGAAGTTACTATGTGGCAGGTCATGGGCCACTCCAAGTTTTTTTGTTTTGGTTCTTAATGAGATCCTGAGTTATGAAGTTGTGTTCTTCCCTGTGTACTAGCCAGGCATTCAGATTTTCATTCCGAAATCTAAGATCTGACTCCCTCCACTGCTTGCCACCCTTCTATGGCTTCCTGTTGTGATCAGGACAAAGTCCAAATTTCTAAGCCTGGCAAGAGAAGTTCCATCCTCCCTTAAGCCTTCCAACTCATTTTCCAGAACGATGTGGAGTTCTCAACTGGCTGGATTGTTGCTCACCTCTGGCATTGCTCTGACTGATTTCCCACCCATCACACCCTTAGCTTGCCAAGGAGGCAAAAACAGAGAAGAAGCTAGCATTGTTCTTAGGACAAAGGAGATGCTAAAAAATATCTGTAGATAGATGCTAAACTCCTGTTTATACTTATTGCAAATACATAGTAACCTATGTTTTCCTGTATCGCTACATGAAAGCTGTCAGAACATCAAGGGTCATATGATAATTACAGTTCAAATTCTTGGAGTTCCTTGGGCAGTAAACTAAACTCTGTGAATTTTGAAAAGACTCTTATCTCTCCTGCAAATTGAAACAGAGAGGTGTGTGTTCCTGGATTGCTTCTCAATAAAGTCTGTCCAAAAGTTATTTAGTGAGAGTTTCTAAGGACATATGCTCAAGCCCATTGGGATCTAGTGAATCCGAATCTTCATGGGCTGGACTTAAGTATTTGTATTTGGAGGTGACTGGTCAGCCCTGGCAGAAAGCCACTAACAGGAGTATCTCTAAGGCATCTGTGTGATGGGCACGGAAGTCCACTAAGTTGTAGAGCTGATGGATAAAATAAGCACTTTTTTAAAAAAAATAATAAGCCTGTGCTGCGGTATTTCTCAAAATTCCCAATTCATTCAGTATATTCATTTGGGAGGACCACTACTGTAAATTTCCACACTGAGCCCCGTCCATCCAGAGGCTGCAGAATGGTGACAGCTTTAGTCAACAACTCTGGTTAATGCCTCAAGTTTCTGCGTGCAGGTTGGAGTACCTGTTAAAATTCTGTCCTTAACTGATCGTCATTTCTTATTTGCTTCTCCGTCCCATAAATGTGGTGCTATTTCCCATAAGTTTCTGAGGTTGAAAAAAAATATTTCCAGGAAATGGGAACATGCTAAAAAAAGTAAAATGCTATTGTTAGGAAAATAGGTAAAAGGCAGATGAAAAATTATTGAGATTCTGGATCCTGTGGTTATTTGCTTTGTGTTTTGTGAAAAATCAGTTTACCTTTCTGTGGGCGTCAACTTTCCATCTGTGTACTGTATGGATTAGCATCGCCTGCACATTGTTAACTAAAGGATGAGGTTGGAGGTATTTATGAATTTAGTAAATTTTGTACATGATTTAATGAATAGTAATGCACGTGCTTCGCTCTTTGTTTCTCTTCTGTCCTACCTGCAAGGAAAGCTCCATAGGTAAAGCCAATTAAAGTTAAGGTCAATGGAGACAATGACCAATAAGTAAATAAGTTAAAATATCCCTCTTTCTATTATATTTTATGGCTTCATTGACCTACCTAACTGCTAATTCAGAAAAATTTAATACTTTGGGTACATTTGTAGCTATGCAATGCACAATGATGGGAAACTTCGGAAATTGTATGGCATAGTCATTTTAAGATACTAAATTATACAATTTAAACCAAAAGACATCTTTGATCCTGAAAGTATTTTATGGCTTTTTATTATCAATTTGTGTCACACCAACTATTGCAAGTTTTCATAGCCTTTGCTAAATTGGTGGTAACAGATCAGTGTCAATGGAATGAAGACTAAGTCAAAATATAAACCTTATTTTTATGATAATTCCACATTAAACTTGGGACATTCCCAATTCTTGGAAAAGCCTTAAAGACAGAGGGGGTCATGAGATGTTGCCTTCTTCTAGAATGAGGGAGCCTGGGATATGGAGAAAAACGCTGAAGCAGTTTCTGACTCCAAAGGACTATCTCCAAAAAATCAATGCCATTCTCTACATCTTTTCCCATCATAGCTAGTAATGTCTCTTAGAAAGGAAACATATAACATCTTTTAGTGATTCATTATGTCATAGGCAGAAGAAATAACTAATAAAACACCCCACCTCTACTCCTTTCTTCTAGATAGACTCTCTTAGAAACTTCAGTTCTTTCTTCCTGGATGAGTGTCTTTATGCAAAATATTTACCCTCTCTGAAGTTAAGGTTTTCTTATTTATAAAGTAGAGGCCTGGTGCACGGATCCATGCACTGGTGGGGTCACTTGGCCTGGCCTGTGGGGACTGGGCTGAAACTGGCAGTCGAACATCCCCTGAGGGGTCCTGGATTGCGAGAGGGCACAGGCCAGGCCGAGGGACCCCACTGGTGCATGAATTGTGCACCGGGCCTCTAGTATGCATATAAGATCTTTGACTAATCTCTTCCCGTCCTCCTCCCTCCCCCCTTCCCTCTGAGATTCATCAGTCTCTTCCTGTTTCTATGCCTGTGCATTGAGCGTCTGCCCCCTGATTGTCAGTGCACATCATAGCGAACGGTCGAACAATTGAACAGTTTCTTAGGCTTTTATATATATAGACTAGAGGCCTGGTGCATGAAATTTGTGCATGGAGGGGGTGTCCGTCAGCCTGGCCTGCACCTTCTCCAATCCAGGACCCCTCAGGATATGTCTGACTGCCGGTTTAGGCCAGATCTAGACCAGCGGTCAGACATCCCTCTAGCAGTCCAGGACTGCTGGCTCCTAATGCCCCTAACTGCTCCCCTGCCTGCCTGCCTGGTCTCCCCGAACTACCCTCCCTTGCTTGCCTGGTTACCCCTAACCCCCTGCCAGCCTGATCTCGCCCCTAACTGCTCTCCCCTGCCAGCCTGATTGTCCCTAACTGCCTCTGCCTCAGCCCCCACCACCGTGGCTTTGTCCGGGAAGAAGTCGGATGTCCAGAAGATGGCTGGTTGACCCGATCTAATTAGCATATTACCCTTTTATTAGTATAGATGGGGATGGCCATAACTACCTCAGATGGTATAGGGAATTTCATTTAGGGCAAAGTCAGGTCTTCTACAGATTCATCTCCAGCACTGAGTATAACATCTTACACATAGCAAGTGCCTAGTAAATGCTCTATTCTGACCACTCAGTTTCCCCATCCCGCTATCCTGTTGCATCTAGGAGCCAATATCAACTCTAAAATGTCATAAAGAACCAAGTGAGAGAATATGCACTTGTGAAATTTTTAAATTTCATGCCCAAATTGATTTTTCCTCCTGATTCTTCAAATTGTGTTACTCTCCTAGATAATTGCTCAAACCCCCCTCCCCCGACACACACACATATACAATTTGAACCCTCTCTCAGGTTGTTAGTACTTCCAACTGTTTCTCCTCATTTCATGTTCTCCATTGGACCTGAAAGAGTCTCCAATTCACTTATCATAGAATTTCTCAGGTCATTAGTCCCAGTTTGTGAAGGGTTTCCCACCCATTCTGGGGTTTGAGAAGCCACTGTTTACCTGGGATGACCTCATGTAGCTCCTATGAGACTCAGTCAGAAAGCTAGTGGGGGACAGACAGAAAACAGGTGGATTTCTTGGCTCCTCCAGGCTTGACCCCAGTGAGTATCCAGTCAAAGCACTTTCCAGCCACTTCATTAGCAACACTGTGAGTCATTTTCTCCCTAGGTATCAATAGTTAC
Source organism: Eptesicus fuscus (assembly GCF_027574615.1). NCBI lineage: Eukaryota > Metazoa > Chordata > Mammalia > Chiroptera > Vespertilionidae > Eptesicus > Eptesicus fuscus. Next base: position 68,355,608 of record NC_072487.1, read on the forward strand.
ATGAATAGAGTTGATCAATATTAAAGCTGTCATACAAAATTTACATTTTTTAAAATAGGGAAACTCATACTGGATGAGTAAGAATGAGACAAAGGACTTCTGTACCTTTCCAAGAAGCCAAAAATACTACTCTGCTCCAGAATACCAGACATACGACTCTTTAGTCTACCTTGAACCTGATCCAATTTCTCTATTTTGACACATTCTTTTCATTTTTTATTGTTTATGTATTTGCTCATTAAAAAAAATGGGGGAAAGGCAGACATCTATTTAAACAGATACTGTACCAGGCCCCAGGCATTTACAAATAAATAAGATATAATTCCTGTCTTCAAGGACAGACTTAGTAGAAAAAGACAGACATGCACACAAAAGAGCAACACAATGAAGTAACTGTACTAAGAGAAGTGTGTGCACCACAGGAAGGTAGTATTAAGACATGAGTCTTTGTTTCTTTTTTTTAATCCTCACCCGATGATATTTTTTCCTTAATTTTTTTAGAGAGAGTGGAAAAGAGAGAGTAACATTGACGTGAGAAAAACACATAGAATGGTTGCCTTCTGCATGAGCCCCAAACAAGGTCCTGCAACCGAGGTACCTGCCTTTGACAGGAATCAAACCCGGGACCCTTCAGTCTGCAGGCTGACGCTCTGTCCACTGAGCCAAACCAGCTAGGGTGAGTCTGCGATTCTTAGAGTAAATTGTAAGGAAGGGATTCTGATTCAGGTAATTTGATCAGCTTTCTGAAAATGCAATCCTATATAACAAAAGGCTAATATGCAAATTGACCAAATGGCAGAACCACTGGTTGCTATGACGCGCACTGACTACCAGGGGGAAGATGCTCAACGCAGGAGCTGCCCCCTAGTGGTCAGTGCACTCCCACAGGGGGAGCGCTGCTCAGCCTGAAGCCAGGTTCAGGGCTGGCAAGCGCAGCAGCAGTGGCGGGAGCCTCTCCTGCCTCTGTGGCAGCACTAAGGACGTCCAATTGCCGGCTTAAGCTGGCAGTTGGACATCTCCCGAGGGCTCCTGGACTGCGAGAGGGCACAGGCTTAGCTGAGGTACCCCCCCCCCCCCAAGTGCATGAATTCCGTACACCAAGCCTTTATTAACCAAATAATGGCGGGAATTGTGCTAGAGAAGTCGTCTGAGATGTCATTGTGGAATAGGGCACATTATGAAGCTTAGGCTTCATCTTCTAGGTAATGGACAGCTATTGGGAAAGAATTAAACAGAAGCTATTTGGATGCATACTCTGACAGCCGGTGAGGCATAGATTGGTGGGAAAGATACAGTAAACAATAGAAATAGGTAAGGAGTGGAAGCTATAGTTCAGGTCTGTGATGATGGGTATTTAAGCAGAGAAATGGCAGAAATGGCAATAGGAATGAAGAGATTGTGGTGTCTTTGAAAATCATTTAGGGGATGAAATGAATAGACTATGTTGATTAATATATATAAGAGGTGAGGCAAGGAAAAACAGAGTATGGATCCCATAGTTATTAAAATGTGGTTCTTAGATACATGCATGGCTTAGAGAGTCATATTAAGCTGCTTATAGTGTCTGAAAATATTCCCCAACAAACAAGGTGGTCTATTTTCTGACGTATAACCCGTATCTTGTCCTGCTTTTGTCATAAGTATCTCCCCAAAGTAAAATAAAATAAAATAAATCTCCGTTGTCAGATTTCTTCCATGTGAAAATCACTTCTTTGCCACTCCTTTGCTCTCAAAGTTAAGCCCAAACTCCTTAACATGGGTTAAACATTGCTTGATTTGGTGTCTGCTTGCCTTCCTAGCCTTCATTCCCCACTTCCAATTTCATTTCCCTGTACCTTATGGTCCAGTCTCCGTGAACATACCTCTCAGTTTACCTCTATATCATTGAAAGTGCAGTTTTCTTTGCCAGGAACCACCACCACCACCATCTCACTACACAAACACACATTATGGCCTGATAACCTCCTATTTATGTTCAAAGCCCAGTTAAAACGTCACATCCTTTGTGTATTCTCTCCATTGCCACCCACCCCTTAAATGCAAAGTTTATTCCACATCTTCTCTCCATAGGCCCTTTGCATCTACTCAGTTTCACTTGACACTCTTATTTCTGTTTAAAGATATTCATTAAGTCAAACACTATTGTTAACATAAAAAAAACATTCAAACCTGTAAATAATTTTTGTGAGTTTATTTGAGCCAAACTGTTGACAATTGCCAGGAAGTAAAATCTCAACATATCGAGATAGTGCTCCAGAGCAGTGGTCGCCAATCTTTCAGACCTCAGGGACTACCAGTAGTCTGCAGACCACTGGTTGGTGACTGCTGCACCAGAGAACGGCAGTTTTTCACTTGTTTTGTACATTAATCAAAGGAGGAGACATAAGTGGGTTACATAAAATCTGTTGGTGATAGATTAGAGAGGTGGGAGAAAGCAAAGGGGGGGACATCTGGGATTGGATAAAAAGATAGACATATACTTCTTTTACTTAGGTGGGTACAGGGTAGTTAACAGTTAACAATTAACATTATAACAATAACAATGAATGAAATTGTGGTGTCAGTCCTTGGGCCTAGGCCAATTTGGTTGCGCCCTAAGAGGTCTGAAAAAAGGGAAGTTAGAAGTTACCCAGACATTTCACAGGTATGTTATTTTAGATGCAAAAAGGCAGTAGGCTTAATAAAGATCGAAGTTGATCTTTGTCAGGGAAGATACTGGCCTAAGACATGACTACCCTCTATGAACTGCTTTTTAATTGAAGGTTTTTAATTTCAGACCATCTTTTGTGGTTACGTTAGGTCTCTTGTGTTTGCAAGGCCACCACGGAAGCCTTCCCTGAATTAGTCAGGTTAGCATGTGGCCCTTTTTTGTCCACATTATCCCAGTGACTAAGGCTAGCATCTTAGAACTTCCTCCCTAACAGTAAAGACAAATATTAAGTAATCACCAGTTGTGAGAGTTGTTAAGAAAAGTACTTTGTACTTTGAGAGTGTTGTCCTTAACTGTAACCAAGCTAGGGGTCATTTGAACATTCTTCTTATGAAGGATCAATTGAAATGCTAAGGGATAACATAGCCGCACCAAGGTCATGATTGAGATCTACTCATCTGAAGCAGTGGCACTGTGATTTATTATGAGAAATACATGCTAGGTCTGGACCCTATTCCCAGCACAGAGGTCCTAAAACTTTGGGAATTTCCTGAGATAAGAGCCATAAAGGTATTTTTGTTATGTTAATAAGGTGACTAGGGAAAGCCCTCAGAGAACCTAAGGGTGGAGGCTGGTTGAAAGGAAAACCAACCACGTGATTAGAGGGGTGGAAATTTTAGTACCTCCTGACCCCCAACCACCCTGCAGAGGAGAGGGGCAGGAGATTGAATCAATTGCCAATGGCTACTGATTTAATCAACCAGGACTGTCAAGGAATGGCCATAAAAACCCAAAGGACTGGGTTTGAAGAGTTCTCAGGTTGGTGGGCACGTGGAGATTGGGGGAGGGGGGTTGGAGGTCATGGGGATGCACCTCACTCTATCCCCAAACCTTGCCCTGTGTATCTTTTCCGTCTGGCTGTTCCTAAGGTCTAGCTTTTTTTTTAAAGTAATAAACTGGTATTCTGATAAGTAAAATGTTTCTCTGAGTTCTGTGAGGTGGGCTAGTAAATTAAGAGGGGATTATTGGAACCTCTGATTTATAGCCAGTCTGTCAGAAACACAGGTGATAACCTAGGCTTTTAGTTGGTGTGTGAAAGTGTGTGTGTGTGTGTGTGTGTGTGTGTGTGTGTGTGTGTGTTAGGGTGGGGGGAGGGGAGAGTGGAGACAGTAAGGGGATAGTCTTGTGGGACTGAGCTCTTAACATGTGGGATCTGAAGCTATCTCCTGGCAGATAGTGTCTGAATTGAATTAAATTGTAGGACATCCAGCTGGTATCTTAGAGAATGGGTTGGTGTGGGAAAAGCATCCACGTATTGGTGACCAGAAGTGTCAGAAGTGAGGAGTTTTATGTGACTAGTAAAGGAGTCTTTTGGGGAAGAAACACAGGAAAGAACTGGGTTTTCCCTACATAGGAAGGAAAAAATTTGAGGTTTCCCCTTTACAGAGCCCTAAAGCTAACTGGAAGTATCTGGAAAAATGGTAGGAACTGTGTGGACTGGAGATACCAGGTGAGCTGCCTCCCATTAGGTATTAGATTCACAGACATTCTCTCACAAATGTACCAAGGTCTGTTTTGTTTGTTTGTTTTTTTAAAGCCAAGAAACCTGTTTCTATTTTTTCAATGTGTAATATCATATTAAAATGAATGCACACTTAAAGAATATGTATATTTTTTATTGATTTCAGAGGAAGGGAGGAGAGAGAGATAGAAACATCAATGATGAGAGAGAATCATTGATCAGATGCCATGCCCTCCACTGGGGATCAAGTCCTGCAACCCTGGCATGAGCCCTGACTGGAATTTAACCATGACCTCCTGGTTCATAGGTTGACACTCAATTCTGAGCCACACTGACTGGGCAAGTGCAAACTTTTAAAAGCAATGTCTTTTCCTCAATCCCTTCTAGAGATTAAGATATAAACCCAGTGACTTTGTATTGATTTGCATTGAAAACTAGAACTGCCAAGGAGACAGTGCTAATCTCAAGCAGGATAGTGACTCTCAAACCTGTGGTCTTTTCCTCCATTTGGGAACTACTGACAGAGGTTGATGTCTCTGGCTAGCCAAGTTTTAACTGGAAGATTTACATGGGTTACATTCTGAAGGAGTGGTCCTCAGCTGAGAAAACTTGGGAGTCTCACTGTACAGAATCCTTTCAATGGGAGTATGTTGTTTAATGTGCTGTCTTCCTTGAAGGTTCTGGAATGGATAAGTTCCTCTCTCTAGTTTTCCATTCACAACCCACCTTTCTTCTGCTTTACCCACTCTTTCTCTGGCCTAAGAATCGTACTCTCCTGTTGTGATAGATTTTGTTGTTTATTGTTTGTTTTGGGGATCTAAACGTGTGCTCTAATTTAGTCTCATCTCGCTCGTGTTTTAATTGTTCTGTTAAAAATTACATATAATAACTAACAAATCCCTCAGTTAACAGATAATTTTATTCCCAGGCTGAACAATAACATGGATTTAATATGTTTTTACTGTTCGCACTTTTCCCTAATGTATGTGTTAATGTTGTCTAGTATTAAGGATGCATCTTGGATGTTTTCTATTTTTCAACTTCAGTTTGAGCACTGTTCATGGTTTTGGGCAGTCAGGGTTTGTTTGGATACTTCCAAATGTTTGCTGTTTCTTTGCATCATAGATCTCATTACAGGGTTATGTGTTTCCATAGTATATCCTCTATACATTTTTTATGGTAATTCATTTATAATCTATTCGCTTTTTATTTGTACAAAGTTGTCTTTATTTCAGCCTCATTCTTAAAAAATAGTTTTGCTGGCAGTACAATCCAACCAAGTTATTTTTCAGCACATTGGAAATATTTTTTTATCTTCTTTAATAACTCTAGCCCTAGTTGATTTTTATTTATTTGTTATTCTAATTTAACAGCCAGCACCAATACATTTTTTAAAATGTACTTAAAACTTTTTATTTTTTGATTGGGAAAAGCTTAAGATTTGGTTACATAATCTCTCTGACCTTGTTGGCTGTATCTATAAACTTGAGTTATTAGTATCTCTTTGATAAAGTTGTGAGAGTTAAATTAGGTGAGCTGTCATAGCTAAAGTGGGGAACTTTGTTAGTTCCTCAACGAATTGTGCTTACTATTTAATAGAGAACCTTGCATATTTCATAGTATTATTTCATAATGTCTCTGCAAGGGTGTGTTTATGCAATGGTGCTCAATAAACACTCCATGATTTAATATTCAAGGAATCTTGAATTAGTATAAAAATATAAGCAATTTCAACCCTGAAGTGGCTGGAACTTCCTAATGCACAGACACAGAGCAAGAAGACAGGCAAAAATGATCCATGGAATGCTCAGAGCACTGTAAAAACTTGGCGTTTTTGAGTAAGGACATCTGTCAGCTATTGGCTAACCTTTGGCATGAAAAATTACCCAGGAGTCCTCTCAAAAACACTACATGAATGCATTAGGTTGTGTTACAAATAGTAGATAAAATAAACAAGCTGGTATTTTTCTGAGGCCTTTTTTGTGTTTTGCTAAATCTCAACATGCCTTTATTATTTTTAAATTTAGCAAGTGTAACTCCTCTTGACTTTGGAGGATAATGATGCAATGGTTGTGATTAATGTTATAATTATAGCTTAAATTTCTACAATTTCTTATCCCCTAAAGGTTGCTTGATATTGTCTACAGATATTCTGACTACCACATACTTCAAAGAACTCTAAGGTAGAATCCAGCTGCTAATAACTGAGTTTTAATAGGGGCCAGGAATTTAGGGTCAATATATAATTACCTATGGACTCCCAGCCCAGTGCTTAAGTTTCAGGAAGGATAAGTCTCTGTGCTTGTAAAACATAGAACATATTTATATGTTGGAAAGAGTCCATGGGAAAAATGCCATTCCAATCCTTCGATGGGGAATCGAAAACTTCATGAAGAAAATGGGCTTTTCAAAGCTTTACAGTACATTAGTGGCAAAGCTGAGAGGTGGAGCCTCAGTAATCCTGTTGTCTTCCTGTTTGGGGTTCTTGATTACGCTGGACTCCACGGAGAGCACCCCTCTCAGTGACTCATGCTTTTCAAAGGTTGGTGCAAGGGATTAGAGAAGTCACTTATTCAGCTTACATTGACTGGTGCTTGCAATGTTAATCAGAAAATATGCCCTTACTGGGGATCAGAGATGAAGTGAACACAGACCCTGCCCTGGAGAATTGAAATAATAATCACTGAAATATGTGGAGTGGTTACTGTATGCTGAGCAGCATTCTAAATGCTTTACACACACACACGCACAGGCACGTGTGCACACACACAAACACACACGTGTATATATCCGTTTATGTTTACAACTACCTTGAAAAGGTGATGCACGTACTGAGTACTCTTGAGTACACAATGAATATTTTCAGACTTAAATAATGTTACACCATTTCGAGTGTACTTTTTATTTTTAGATAATTGTAGACTCATATGCACTTGTAAGAAATAATGCAGATTCCATTAACTATTCACATTGACTCCCTCAACGATAGCATTTTGCAATACCACAACCAAGAAACTGACGTTGATACAATCTACCTGTAGTGTTTAAATTTCCAAAGTTTTATACAAATTCGTTGTGTGCAAGTTTAGTTTCATGTAATTTTATCACATATGCAGGCATGTGCATTCACCACCAAAGTAATGAAATAGCAGTTTTCATCATCATAAGTGTCTTTTATACTGTACTATCATAAACATTTTCCCCTCCTTCCCTCCAACACCATCTTCATCCCTGATCCCTGGATATCAGTAACCAGTTCTTCATCTCTAATTTTGCCATTCACAAGTAGTAGATAGATGTAATTACACAGTATATAGCCTTTTGGGATTTGTTTTTCTTTACTTTGAAATTCATCTAAGTTATATCAGCAGTTATTTTTTTAATTGCTGAATAATATTCCATGGTATGATATACCACAGTTTGTTTAACCATTCTTCATGCAAGGACATCTGGATTGTTGTTATTTTTTGGCTCTTAAAAATAAAGCTGTTATGAATATTTGTGTATTTTCATATGAACATAAGTTTTCATTCTTAGTGATAAATGCCCAAAGATAAAATTGCTGGGTCAAATGATAATTGCATGTTTAGTGTAATAAGAAACTGTCAGACTTTTCCAAAGTGGCTGTATCATTTTAGATTCTCACCAGAAATGTAGGAGTGATCAGTTTCACCACATCCTCACCAACATTTGTTTTTTATTATCATGCTTTGATAATCACAGAACATATCACAGAGATACAGAACAGATAACTCCAAATACTCATTCAATAAGTATTTTTTGAGCCAAATACCTCTCTTTAGACTAAGATCCAGCAGCACATAAAACAAAAATCTCTGGCCTTGTGGAACAGATATTCTAGTGAGGAAGATGGGCAACTTACACAAGAAAGGCAAACAGTGAAACTATAATATTTCATAGTGACCAACTCTAAGGACAATAATCAAGTGGGTAAAGAGTGGAATGTTTTTGGATAGTGTTTAAAGGTTAGAAGGGGTTGGCTGTGAAGGTGACTGAGCAGAGGAAGTGAGGGGACTAGCCTTCTGAGCCTCTGAAGGAAGCACATTCCAGGTATGGGAGAAGCAAGTGCATAGCTCTGATGCTGGAGCTCACCTTGGTGAGTCGGCAGCCCCTTGAGGAGCCTCTAGGCTTGAGTGAGGTGATAGAGTGTGCACGGTGACATGGACAAATCACACAGTGCTGCGCAGGTTTGGGGAATGACTTTGTTTTTTTTCTGAATGAGACTGAGAGCCACCGATGGGTTTTGCATTCAGAAATGACTTCATATGACTGTGCTTTTATAGGATTATGGTACTGTTTTCAGCCAAGATTTTATAACCAAGAAGCAAAGAGTCTGGAAGACCTCAGACTCTGGTAGAGAAGAGACAAGTAGCATTAATTAATAATACTACATGGCAGTGAAAAGTTTATGAATAAGCTGAAAGAGAGAGAAGGAAGGAAACATTTCTACCTGCTCCTTAGCTTTCAGATAGAGACCAAAGCAGCCAGAGATCATCACAACTCCTCTCTCCTCAGCCCTTGCCAGCCTCCCACTGCTCTCTGCCTCTCCTCTACTCTTCTGTCTTTTCTTTAAGAAAACAGGGTTAAGGACAATCTGTAAATCTGTGCTCTAAAGGAGCCTTTTTCTTCTTAGAACTTTGTTAAAATGATAACATCCATGACCCTGGCCAGATGGCTCAGTTGGTTGGAGTGTCATCCTGTGCAACAAAAAGATTGTGGGTTTGATTTGGGGTCAGGGCACATACTTAGGTTGTGGGTTCGATCCCCAGTCAGGGTGCATACAGGAGGCAACTCAGTGTATGTCTTTCTCACACCAATGTTTCTCTCTCCCTCTCTCTCAAATCAATACACATATCCTTGTGTGAAGGTTATAAAAATGTTAACTGACTTCTCTGCCAACACTAGAAGCTCCAAGGACACCTCCTCTTTAAGCTAAACTTTTCTCCATCAGTTGTTTAATTCAAAAACCCCTTTGCAACCTACTCAGACAGAGACTACTGGATTGTGAAATGAATCAATAATTCCCTGCCTCACCTACCTTTCTGGGGAATAGTGAACATCAAAGGAGATAGCATATATGAAAATGCTACTAGATAATTACATTAAAAGTGATAATTTATCAGTATTTTTTAAATTATTTATTTTGCAACAATTTTAAACTTATAGAAAAGTTGCAAAAACAATATAAAGAGCTTCTGTATTTGTTTACATGGTTTATTAGTTTTCTTGGGATGCTGTAACAAAGGACCACAAACTGGGCAATTTAAACAACAGAAATGTGTTGGCTCACAGTTCTGGAGACTGAAATCAAACATGAAGTCTGACATCACGGTATATAAGCAGGATGGGTTCCTTCTGAGGGCTGTAAGGGTAAGATCGGCTCCAGGCCTCTCTCCTTGACTTGTAGATGGCAGTCTTCTTATGTATCTTCGCATTGTCTTCCTGCTATATGTGTGTCTGTATCAACATTTCCTCCTCTTATGAGGACATCAGTCCTACTGGATTAACACACTGATAACCTCACTTAACTTAGTTATTTCTGTGAAGACACTATCTCCAAATAAGGTCACACTCTGAATTGCTGGGGGTTAGGATTTCAACATATGAATTTACAGGGCAGGGTGTGGGGCACATAATTCAACCCACAGCACATGGATTCCCCACAATTACTCTCTCCTTTCTTCTCTCCTCTCTCTGCATTCATTGTCATTAGCTTTTTTTTCTGAACCATCTGAGAGCAGCAGTAGATATGATGTCACCATGACTCCTTAATTCTCCTATGTATATTTCCTGCAGGCAAAGGCACTCTTACATAACCATCAAGCAATCCTCCAAATCATAATGTCAACCTTGACTCAGCACTACCATTCAATCTACATACCCCATGCCAATTTCACCAACTGTTCCAGCAGTATCCTGTTTGCCCTTCTGGCTGAGGAGCCTTTTTAGGAATATGTTGCTTTTAGTAGGTGGATCTCATCACTCTCCTTCACTCTGGAACAGTAGCTTGGCCTTTCTCTGTTCTTGATGTTCTTAACAGTTTTTAGAGCCTAATTGTTTTGTTTTATAGGACAACCTTCAACCAGAGTCTGGCTGATGTTTCCTTATGACCTGACTCAGACTATACCTTCTTGATAGGAACACCACAGAAATTACATCCTTTTCTTCCTAGTGACTCACCTCAGGGGACATGATGCTGACTGATCCCATCACTGGTCATGTTCACCTCGATCCCCTGGTCACAGTGCTAACTGCCAGATTCCCTACAGTGAGGTCACTGTTCATCCATTGTAGCTGATGAGTATTTGGGGGGTAGATATTCAGAGATTATCCTGATAGTTTGTTTTTTTCCAGAACTCTTCCCACTGCCTTGGCATCCGTTGATAAACTGCCTACATCACCTCCAACTATGCTTGCCAATTGGTGATTTTTCTCTATCCATAATTTCTTCTACATTTATGAGTTAGCATCTTACTACAGGGAAAAAATATCCCTTCACTCTATTTATGTCTATTTGCTTTTTGGGGGTTTGTTAACAATATAGACTCATGATTGCTAATTAATTCAATGGGTTGTTATACTACCTTACTACTGCTATTCATTTTGATGCTTAAACGGTTCCATCTTTGGTGATTGGGAGCACCTTACTGGCTCATGTGCCTTTTTTTTGAGAGGTTTCATTATTCTTTGAGGTTTTCCCTACTTTATGGCAAAACAAGATAACCCTTACTCATCCTATACTTTCCCTTGCTTAGCTCTGGAATCCGCTATTTTGCTAAGAACTCATCATTCCTTTTAGTTGAGGAGAATATTTAAAAGCCAAGATCCTCTGGGGGTTCAGTGTGTTCATCTCTACTGCTCTGTCATTGCTATAGGAACTCCCAATGGACAGAGGTAGAAAATAATATACATTCATACACAAGAATATATATCTATATATCTATATATCTATATATCTATATATCTATATATCTATATATCTATATATCTATATATCTATATATCTATATATATATATTATACATATATATGTACATATACATATGTATACAGTATGTGACAATTCCTCTGGTGGTTTTGAAAGTCCACAGATTTGCTGTCACTCTTCCTATCAATAGATAAATATGGATATCCCTCCCTTGAATCTGGGTAAACTTGACACTCATATGTAATCAGATGAATATGGCAGAAATGATGTTACATGATCTCTGGGACCAGATTAGAAAAGGCAGTGCTGCCTTGGTGAGGTTCCTCAATTGGTTAGAGCAGTGATCGCCAACCTTTCAGACCTCACGGACTACCAGTGGTCCAGGGACCACCGCTTGGCAACCGCTGCTCCAAAGGTTTCCTTAAACCAGTGGTAGCCAACTTTTTGGACATTGTGGACCACTGGTTGGTGACCGCTGGGTTAGAGCATCATCCTGGAGCACCAAGGCTGTGGGTTCGATCCCCGGTCAGGGCACATACAAGAAGCAATCGATGAATCCATAAATAAGTGGAACAACAAATCCATGCTCTTTCTTTCTCTAAATCAATTAAAAAAGAAAACAAAAGGCTTTGTAGTTTTTACCTGGTTCACCAGCATACTTCCATAGGAGCCCAGGGCCAGCATGTAAGAAGTTCAGCTACCCTGGGGATTCTAGATAATTTCAGGCCCTGTGGTCAGGTCACCCCTAACCATCTAGTCTCTCCAGCTGAGGCCCCAGACAGCATGAGGCAGGGTCTGTCTCTGCCTTCTTGTGCTTGCCTAGATCACTGACCATAGGATATGCACCCATAAAAAAATGATGTTTTTAATGCAACTATATTTCCTGATGGTTTGTCATTTATAATAATAAAAGCATAAAAGCCTAATTAGACTGGACGTTCTTCCGGACGACTTTCCGGATAAAGCCGAGGCTGTGAGGGAAGCCCGGGTCCCGGGTGCCTGCTGGTGGCCAGAGGGAAGCCCAGGTCTCGGGTGCCTGCCAGTGCCAGGAGGGATGCCTGGGTCCCAGGTGCTAGAGGGACGCCGGTGCCAGCAGCTGGGGGAAGGAAGGCCTATTCTTGCACGAATTTCGTGCATTGGGCCTCTAGTATAGTAATAAATAACTGGAACAACCTCCCATTCCAATACCTCAGGGTTCTTTCTAGATTTCTCCCTTCTTATATTTATAAATTATCTGACCAATATTGAGACAACTAGCTCTTCTTATTCTCAGACTATTTACTCATTTGCTCAGTCATTCAATTTATTTGTTTAAGGTAAGCAATCTCCCAACCACACTGGCTTTGTCTCTGTCCACCTCCTGTCCCCTTGGCCACTGAGCACATCACCACCTTCATGCACTCCCTCTCCCCGCCCCCCCCCCCACAAGGCATACATCAGTATCTCTGGGAAGCCTGATAAAATGACTTCACTGTGTCCCCATCCCCAGCCTCACTATATGACGGTGGCTGCAGTCCATGTGATACCTCTGTGAAAGAAAAGGAAGGAAAGAGAGATTGGAAGAGGGATGGGAAATTCTATTTTTATTTTTATTTTATTAGAGCCATAAGGCATCTCAAGGTCCAGATTTTACAGCAGTTGGCAAATGAGAGCTATGTAGACATTGGTGTAGTGCCCACTCAGATCCAGTGCATAAGGGACATTTCACTGTAAAACCAATCACAGTGGGTTTCACTATAACATTTCCCTAGCTGGGTCCTCAACCCTCTGACCTTAGTTCCTTGCTTATCCAGGGGTCTATTTTTTAAAATTTTTACTGACATCCTGTCTCATTATAGCTGCCTTTCATTATCTCAGGGGTTTTCAGTTTGTGGGGCTGGTTTCAAACTGAGGGCAGAGAAGGCTGGTGAGGCGAACACAGCATGTTCTTCCTGGACACCCTCCAGTCATACCTGGACGAGACTGTAGGAGGGAATGGGGATTGCACAACAGTGAGTGGGAGAGAGATCCAGGGAATTCTTTTTATTACGCACAAAATGACCCTGTTTTTACAACCTTAAGAGCCACTCGTGTAATACATACGCACTTTGAAAAGGAGAGTGTTGTTTATCAAATGTGTAGTCTTTCTTCTTCAGTATAACAGAACTAGATCCAAATCCTGGTTTCCATTTCCTAGCTTGTAGTCTTAGTGGAATCATTTACTTAATTAATCTCCCGTTCCTTTTTGACAAAATAAGGATAGTAACTCTTACCTTACAGAATTGGCACCTAGAAAATTACAGAAGTATTCTTAAACTTTCTAGTGAGTTTCTTTACAAAGAAGAGATCTTCCTTAAACCATCCTCAAAAAATCATATGATCCCTGTAAGTTCTGGGTTGTGTGGACTCTTAGTTGGTGATCATGTGTATTTCCCACTGGATGTTGCATCTAGAGATACAGGTTCTATTTTTATATAATAAATAAACAAAATAAAACAAGTTATCAGTGCTTGTCTTTGTTGGAGACCCTTTCCAGTGGAGGCCTTCAGCTTCCCACATTTATCTTAAGAGACTGGGCTGTCTTAGATTCCAAGTCTGAATTCCCGTTAGAAACATCTGGTGAAATTTTCAAAATCACAGATCCCCCTGGTGTCATCTAGACTTAATGAATCAAAATATGCAGAGTTGAGGCCTCCTTATGTGTTTCCTTCTAAAGCTCTGATGTGATTTAGGATGTAGCCAGTGCAGCTAACCCCCACCTGATGATCCAGAGAATGATCTTGGGGAGACAACATGACATGGTAACTAAGGACTCTGATTCTGGGGACTGACAGACACAGGTTCAAATATAAGTCCCTGCATATCCATAGCTGGGTGATCATGGGAAAGCCATTCAAACATCTTCAAATCTTATCTGTAAAGTAGAGATAATACTATGATGCATGTGTAACTTTTGGGTTCGCTTAGAGTCCACACACCTGCACACTTGCAATGGATCAAATTGCTTCAAACTTCCAAACTGACCTGTAGAGGTCCAAGTCCTTCCCAAAGTTGGTAGGAATCCCTGGAAGATACTTCGTTTCTCTTGGGATTGATGTCCCACCTACCACCTGCTCCCCTCGCTGCATTGACTTAGGCACCATGTTGTCCTTTAGTTTACAAAGCAATAACAACGAAATCACCAACTCCAGCATGTGTAAGTTTGGGGGCCTTTACTGGAGCATTTGGGGGCTTCCCTGGAAGGCTGTGCAGAGACCTCTGTCATCATGAGGCTTCCTGTTTCTCTCTTTTCTTTTTCCTCCCATTCATCCTCTCCATCTTGCAAAGTCCTGGGCACCCAAAAAGCAGGGCATTGCCACTTTTCTCAGGTTTTAATACCAAACATGAATATCCAGAGCCATCCAAGTTTTCAAAAGAACAAAGCTCCTTGTATCTGACAGCTTCATCCTCCGTTGAGCATAGTTGTGGTTCAGTGGTAGCAGACACTCTTGGTTTGCTGTCTGCCTTTGTTTTGTTCTTGTTCCACATGTAAAGCTCTTAGCAGAGCTCTGGCAGCTGTGGCTTTCTGGTCATGTGTGACACAGTTACACAGATGCAGCCCAGCCACTGCCTCCTTCTGGAGATTCACCCCCTCCACATTCCCTCCACACCTGCACAGGCAACTCACAGTCCTTATGGAGAACCTGCTGGTACAATCACTTTCCTCAAATTCAATTTAATATGTAGATACAAGCATAACCAGAGAATGGTCTCTGAGTAGTAGGGATTCAAAAGTCAGATCTGATTCTAAAACAACAGTGAGCCTGGCTGGTGTGGCTCAGTGATTGACAGTTGACCTATGAACCCGGAGGTCACACTTTGATTCCCAGTCAGGGCACATGGCTGGGTTGTGGGCTGGATCCCCAGTTGGGGCATGCAGGAGGTAGCTGATCAGTAATTCTCTCTCATCATTGATGTTTCTATCTCTCTCCATCTTTCCCAACTCAGTAAAAATATATTTTAAAAAATAAAATAAAACAACAATGATTGGTAACATTGAGTGCCAACTAGGCACTTCCTGTACAATTTATTTTATTCTTGCAAGCTTCTCCATGTGTCTTAAGTGACTGAGTCAGGGTTTGAATTCAGGACATGTTGCTACAAAGCCTTGGCTTGTTCTTCTGCATCACACTGACTTACAAATAATTAACAGAGAGGTCTATACTTTGTCACATTGCACAGATATATTTTTTAAAAATATATTTTATTGATTTTTACAGGAAGGAAGGGAGAGGGATAGAGAGCTAGAAACGTCGATGAGAGAGAAACATCGACCAGCTGCCTCCTGCACATCCCCTACTGGGGATGTGCCCGCAACCAAGGTACATGCCCTTGACCGGAATCGAACCTGGGACCCTTCAGTCCGCAAGCCGACGCTCTATCCACTGAGCCAAACCGGTTTCGGCACATTGCACAGATATTAACTGACGTAAAAGAGTGTCATATATCGATAGACAGATCGAATGAAATAAGTGCCATTTAATGATAATAGTTTCTTTGCTCTGGTAGTTAATCAGAATTGAACTTTATCTGTAACTTCATACAGCGTGCCCTTGTCAAAAACATAGACAATTTTTAAAAATAAAATAAAAAGATGATCCAGTGTTTGCCTATATCTTAGTGACTGTTTAATAGAACTGATTAACTCTGTGGAGATTTACAGAAAAATGGAAGAAAAAATAACATCTTGGGCAAAATGTAGTTGATTCTCATATTTGAGGCTATGTGACTCAAGGAGATAGTTATAAATATTTGTGGCAATTCCTACCTTAATAATTCTTAATATGAGCTCATGATGACTAGCATTGTGCTTAAATACCTCACTTGTAAATTCAATTTGGAAAAATACTGGGTAGAGACAGGAATAAAATGGAGACAATACATAGAAAATATATATCATGAAGACTTAGGTCATAGATACGACTGACATTTATATATTACCTAACAGTCTATAAAAATACACATTTATTGGCTCATTCCCTCCTCATAACACGATGCATTAACATCATTTAATGGATGAGAGAACTTAGGCTCAGAGAACTATTTCTCATCATGACACATCAGTAAAGGACATACCCACATTTTATGTTCTTGGAATTATACTATTTCAGAAGGAAACAGATCAATAAGCACGTACAAGGTTTGGCTATAATCTGTGCACTCTTTAGTAGGCTAAACCTCAGGTTAATCAATAGCCTAAATAAGTAAGAACTGTAGTTCAATCACTCATTTGATTACTATTTATGTAGTTCCCACAATGTGCCAGGCAGTGGGTATTGAGGAAGGGGCAAGACCCAAGGTCCCAAGCTGCATGAAGCTGTCAGACAAGCAGGGAAGGTAGCAGTTAAGGAAGTACATGTAGGCACTGTCCAGTGTAGATACATTAGAAAGAATAGAAAACTCAGGTTTAGGTCTCAGTGGATGTCAGTTTCTTAGTGTTTTTATCAGAAAACTCCAGGATGAGAGGCATGGGTTACCCCAAGCTTCCCCAAGCCAGAGTCTATAGTGGTAGAATACACATCAGTGAAATGAGGAGTCCAGCCCCTCTTCTCCCACCCTGTGGTTTCCACAGTCTTGTGTCTGATAGTGGTACCTTTTGTTCAAACCCAGCGGACACTGATTTACCTGTGAAGGCTTACCAGAGACTACTATATAGACACCTGACAATTTACTGTTTTATTTATTTACTAGAGGCCCAGTGCATGGAGTTTGTGCACTGGTAGGGTCCCTAGCGGCTGCTGGCTGCCGACCACCGGCCGGGGCCTCCCTCCCTTCCCTCGGCCAGCCCCCGCCCCCTGGTTGAGCTCCAGGATGAACTCTCAGTGGAGGGGACAATTTGCATACTACACTTTTATTATATAGGGTTTATTTATTTTTAAACCAAGGAAAAGAAGCTTATTAGAGAATGCAGCCAACAATTTCTAGACACTTAGGGAAATCCATTTTCCTGTTTTCAGAAACATCAACATTTAGCACAGAAATGGTTTTCTGTTTTTCTTTTAATATTTTTTCTTTAATAAACAGTTATATGTTAAAATATATTCTTTGGTATTTAATGCATACAAGATAATATATGTGACCTTTATGCTATGAAGCATTATAATAATACACTTTTGAACTCAGCACCCAATTTACGACAAGAATATCACCCTTGATTCACATCTACCTGTGTGCTCTCATTGAATCCCACTGTTTCATTGTTTATATGAAAATATTTTTAAAAATAATATAAGATTTTTAACAAAACAACAGCATTACTATGGTCCTTCTCATCACTAGTCTTACTTCCCTGAGGCTCAGGATTTCAACATTTTCAAATATTTGTCTGGGTATTTGCTTCCATTTTTCTAAATTATGTGCTCTGTAGTTTTAGAGTTCATAGACTCTGAACTATGTGTGATGGAGATTTGCCTGCTCTCCTACAATGTGCACCATGGTCCATTGCATGTGCCAACACATATGCACACAAATTCTTTCTCTTAATTTTTCAAGATAGTTCCATCATACTTCTAATTAAATCAATGTTTAGTGTTTACATTATTAGACTGTCAATATTTTCAGAGCTGAGCATGAAATAGAGCATAATTCTTTCCTTTCTTTGTATAAATTTTCTTCTCTTTGGGTTTAAAATTGCCTTAATAATCCATTTGTTCAGGGACTATATTAAGCCTCCAAATATCCACCAGAACAGTATAACTTACTTTGTTTAAAAACGAAACAAAGAATCTATCATGTAACTATTTATTATCTGTGTATCTACCATCTATCATCTATAGGTGTGTGTGTGTGTGTGTGTGTGTGTGTGTGTGTGTGTGAGTGTGTATGTGTGTATTTCTTTTCCCCCTTACAGATTTCTTTCCTGGGACCCACTATCTTGGGCTCCATCTCAACTATTTACTAACTGCTCTCCAGATGTTTCAAACAGCTGTTACCATGGGCCTTCCCTTCATCATCATTCTGTATGGAAGCTACTATTGAAGCTACTATTTGCTGAATCCCAGCCTTTTCTTGTTTATATTTTGGTTCCATCTTTTATTGTGACACACGAGCTTCCTGTGTAAACTTAATTTTTGAGTATTTGCATATATCCACCAGTCTTTATTTTACTTTTACATTTGAATGAGGATGTATATATTAGATGTTAAAAATTCTTTATAATGTCTTTGACCAGTGTGGCCCAATTGGTTGAGCACAGTCCCATGAGCCAAAAGGTTGTGGGTTTGATTCCCAGTCAGGGCACATTCCCAGGTTGAGGACTCAATCCCAGTGTGGGGCATGCTGGAGGCAGCCAATCAATGATTCTCTTTCATCACTGATGTTTCTGTCTCTCCCTCCTTCTTCCTCTATGAAATCAATACATATGTATATACATTTTAAAAAGAATAAAATTCTGGGGTCAGGGAGGGGGGTTGGTGGTTGTTAATTATTGGATAGATCCGTGGTCGGCAAACTGCGGCTCATGAGCCACATGCGGCTCTTTGGCCCCTTGAGTGTGGCTCTTCCACAAAATACCACGGCCTGGGCGAGTCTATTTTGAAGAAGTGGCATTAGAAGAAGTTTAAGTTTAAAAAATTTGGCTCTCAAAAGAAATTTCAATCATTGTACTGTTGATATTTGGCTCTGTTGACTAATGAGTTTGCCGACCACTGGGATAGATAATCTCTCTGTATGGATCTAATAGTGACCTCATTGTTTCACTGGGATCCTTGAAAGTTACTACCTTCTGTTTATTCCTTTGGGCCATTCAGCCAGTCAGGATCCCCAGGGAGGATATTACACCCCTCCATCTCTAGTTTTAATTTTAGTTGACTAAAGAGGTACGGAGGGTATTGTCCCCATCCAGAATATTCACTTAATTTCCTCAACTTCACAGTGGCATCTCAACTCTACTCTCTGCTTTACTGGACTTCCCACTTTAAAGCATCCCTCATTCTACATCTCCACATAACAAAATTCTTGCCTCCTTCTAGGGCAGTGATGGTGAACCTATGACACGCGTGTCAGCATTGACACGTGTAGCCATTTCTGATGACAAGCGGCCGCATGCCGAGGATGAAACATTTGCTGCTCCTGAGGATGAAACATTTGCGACTAGAGTCTTGGAGTTAGTTTTTTCCTCAAAGTGACACACTATCCGAGTTATGCTCAATTTTTTGGCGAAGTTTGACACACCAACCTCAAAAGGTTGCCCATCACTGTTCTAGGGGCATGAAGGAACAATTGGCTGGCTACACAGGGCGCAGAAGAGCATCTGGGTGTCCAACTTCTTGCATAGGTTCTTCACCATTCTGGGCTTTGCACCCTATATTATCCTTCCAGGCTTCCTACTACCTCCAGTTTTTGAGCTTCATCAGGATTTTGGATTGTAGATAAGTTTGATTTTTATTATGCTCTCTTTGAAAAGCACTTCAGCTTCAGGATTTTCTAGTCTGTTAGCTCAGTTACTACTTATTCATCTGCTTTCTACCTTCCCAATATTTGTTAATGCCACTTTTCCAGGTGATCTCTCATCTGATTGTCTTCATTCTCATGCATTTATACATTTTAATGACAATATTATCATTTTCATGGTGATTCAGGAGAAAACATAAAAAAGCACATATACTAGATTAGCATTTTAACTGAAATTCTTCTGTAGTATATTCACATAATATGAATTTTTAAAATGCAAAGTATATGAATACAGGTTATTTGATGATTATGACAGTAGACTAAGAAAATATAAATGTATTCTCTCCAGAATTGTAATATGGACTAGAATTCCTAGAATCCATTTCTTTGCTGTTAGTTCTATGGGAACTAGTCTGTACAGGCATTTTAGGTTTTATACACTTTTTCAAAAACATAACTCAAGCACATTGAAGAAGGAACACATGCTTTTAAAAAAATGCTTATGAATGCTATACCAGTGGAAATTCAAGGACATATGAGAACACATGGAGAGGAGACCTTGGGAGCTAGAGAGGGGAGGCTATCCCAAGGAAATGACTTTTAGTTTAGACATGGAAGACAAAGTAAGAACTGGTCAGGATAACTGGGTTTGTGTGTGTGTGTGTGTGTGTATGTGCACATGCATGAATATGTGTAAGTTTCCTGGAGTTTAGTGCCCAGATGATTGGGGAATAAACATGCTTCAACCAAAGGCCAGTATATTTTGAATAATTTTGAAATGTTAAGTATAGATAGGAAGCAAAAGAAAACACTGAAGGCTCTAGACTGAAAAGATCAGATTTTAATTTTAGAAGTATATCTCTAGCTCTAGAATATAGCATAGGCTGTATAGGGGCAAAAATAGAGGTTTGAAGTTCAGATAGAAGGCTGCTATTGATACCCAAGCAGGAAAAGACTGTGCTTAAGGTGTGTTGGAGAGAAACTGATGGATTTAGAAGTGTTAGTTATGTGAATCAAAGCGCTTGTTGACAGATTTAGAGAGAAAAGTTGAGGATGACCATTCATTCCTTTGGCTTAGAAGACTGAGTGAAATTTGCTTTCAAAAGGGTACATTAGATTATAACTAATTTTGATATACCTACAGGTCATTCAAGTTGAAATTTTATGTAAGAAATTGGATGAAGCCATGGGTTCTTGGAGACTATATGTATATATGGAATTATCAGCATAAAGGGCTGTAATTGAATCCACAAGAGTAGATGAGATCACTCAAGAAGAGCATGACTTTTGAGAAGAATAGTCATGGAATCATCTCTGATAGGACCCCATAGAGGAAGGGAAACCTCTATGGGAGTTTGAAACAATGTTGCTAGAGAAGTGGAAGGAAAACAAGTCCAGTGAGTTGTCATTGAAGGAAAGGGAATAGAGTGTTTTAAGAAGAAAGGAATGGTTGATTAAGTAAATAATTGAAAGATGCCCAAAGATTCAGCAATCAAGAGGTCACTGATAATCTTAATCTTGTTGAGAGTTCCAGTGAAGTGTTGGGAGAAACCTAATTGGAGAGGTTTGACAAGGGACTCAGAAGTGAAGATATGTAGGAAGCCAGTATAGATAAGATTTTCAAGAAGCTTGACTATGGAGTGGGAAGAGAGAATGGGAAGAGAAAAGGGGAGGAAAGAAGGAGGAGAAAGGATTGATCTACATTGTTTGTAGGGAGAGAATTGAACATGATAAAAATGGTTGGAAAAATCCCATGGGAAGGAATAGATAGAGAATGAGACAGGGATGTGGATAAAGGGAGGAATTTGAGAAGTCAAGAAAGGATTGGTGTATGTAGCACAAATGTGGAGACTTTATTTTATTCATTCTGTAGATATTGTCAGTAAATATTCCTACTAGTCAAAGACCTCTTTTAAGAGGATTGACAAGATTATTGCAAAACCCAATAAATGGTAGTGAAGAGATATCTGCACACCTGTTATAGCAGCAGCACTCACAGTAGCCAAAATATGGAAACAACTGAAGTGTCCACTGTTTCATGAATGGATAAAGTAAATGATATATATATGTGTGTGTGTGTGTGTGTGTGTGTGTGTGTGTGTGTGTATTCATCCATAAAAAGGAGGAAATTCTAATATTTGTAATAAGGATATTATGCTAAGTTAAATAAGACAGATATAGAAAGACATATACTGTATGATCTCACTTATATATAGAATCTAAAAAAGATGAACTCACATAAATGGAGAATAGGATGATGATTGCCAGGACATGTGGCGATGGGGGAAATGGGAGAATGGGATATCTTAGGCAAAAAGTACAAACTTCCACTTCTAAGGTGAATAATTTCTGGGGACCTCATGTACAGCATGGTAACTAGAGTTAGTAATACTGTATTGCATACTTTAAATTTGCTAAGAAGGTAGATCTTAAGTGTTCTCACCATACTATAAAAAATAATAACTATGTGAGGTAATGGATATGTTAATTACCTTGATTGTGGTAATTATTTAATAATGTATAGGTATATCAAAACATCATGTTGTATACCTTAAATGATATAATTTTTATTTGTAAATTATACCATAAATAAAACTGGGGAACAAACTCTAGCATGCTATGGCTCTCTCCCCACTGAGAGAGAATCCCTGATGTGAGTCATTAATTTCCTCATTTGTTTATTCACATGTTTATTTTTTCACACCATCCTTTTTGTACAAGCATTCGGTGGTGTACTGAAGCTGGCTTGTATTGCTTCACAAGAGAGCATTTTAAATTTTCAGGAATTCTGTGAATCAGTTGACGTCATGTTGATAGTTTGATCATCACCATGGTCAAGAGTATTTATACCACAGAAATCGGCAAACACTGCAAGCTGAGCTTCTTTTTGGAGAGATAGTTGTTGAACATATACCAGCACACCACTGAAACTGAGTTGAGTCAGTATGAAATTAGGATGAATTTGACATTTTTTTGCACTTAAAAGGCTTGCATTCTGGTGAGGAAAATGAGAAACAGACCCAAATCAATATAAAACATGATGGAAAGCGATTCCTAATACAACAAATAACATTTATCAAACATTTGCTATGTGTGTGTGTGTATTGTTCTCAGTTCTCCTTAGGTAATATCCATCAAACTCTCAAAACTAAGTGGATGATGTTATTATCCTTGTGTATATAACAAAAAGGGAGGCACAAAGAGCGTAAATAATTTTTTTGAAATTATGTAGTGAGTAGGTAGCAGAGTCAGAATTCTAACTCAAGGTGCCAGACTCTGAAACCCCAGCCACAAGCATGTTTATCACATCTTTCATGCATGAGGGGGTGGTCAGCTTAAGCAGTGGGGATGTTCCTATATAGGGTAAAGAGGGGACATAGAGCTGATGAAAATGGCGGCCTTTTGCAAAGATTCATTTGTGATTCCACTGAGCAGACAAAACCCCCTTCCCCACCTGCACTTCCTACACAAGCACAGAGGGGTGAGCTGAGGTGAACCATGTCATTAGTTGCCTCAACTTCAATTGTCCTCTCTGGCTCGGAGCCAGGCCCCCTGCTTTAGTCCGGGTCGTTTTTCTCTGAGGTATGCACAAAGTAGAGGTCACTGGTGTCACATCTGTTCCTGCTTTGTGGGGCCATTGGAAAAAAAAAATCACTGATTTTATTTTCCAAGGGAGACTTTAAGAAACGCCGGATGCAGGGTGGCCAGGAGGGAAACCTGTGTTAGTCCTTAAAAGTGATCCTTTCAGCTTCAGCATTCACAAAGCATACCTCGGCCTATGTGTTCAGGCTCTAATGATTCCGCCCGACCCTGTTTGGGTTTAGAATTTCAGAAACGTCACAGGGCAACCTTCCTCCTCTGCAGAGGACATTGGGCCTCTGTGTCTGTGTTACACACCCCTATGTTGAACCTTCACAAGGAGGCTTGGCTCTTCTGTGGTTTTCTACCAGAGCAGCTCCTAGCTCTAAGGCAGCCTATCATTCATAAGTCCTGGTTTTCTAACTAAAAAAAAGAGCTTTCTTCTGCTAAGAGCCTGTATTTGAACCGAATAGTGTTTTTTAGGGAACCTTATTTCTATGATTCTGTAAATATATAATGTTATGTTCTATTTTCGGACACTCATGATACACAGCTGGGTATGGTTATAGGTAAATTCTGTGTCTACCTGGCAATTCATATTTGAATGTAAACTGAATAAAACCTGGACAATTTTCAGGGCAATGTACACCCAACTCCTTGACATGGGGCATCCTGTCTGGCTGTGAGTTGATTTCAGGAAACCTGGATATTCTTGACCTCTTCTCTTATGGTGGATTAGTAGTAATTCGATTAGTAATTACCTGTGTAAAAGCCTCGTGGAGGTGGAGAGCAAGGCCCCTTATCCTCAGGGGACTGAGGAGATAGGGAGATACTCAGCTGTGACGTGTCATAGTGTGATCTGTGTTTTCAGCAGACTCTCTGATGACTCTGTTAGATGGGAAGAGCCTGAAAGTAAAGATCAGAGAAAGGGTGAGGAAGCAGGACATAATTCACATTCATCACCAAATTAATTAGAAATGAGGGCATGTCTTCCTTCCAGTCAATCTTATCTGCTCTCCATAAAACAGGCTCTGGACTCTGAACTCCCTGTGGCGTAGATGTAGTGTTCCTGCCTCATTGCCCAGAGTAGCTAATTATTTTAATGCAATTATGTCTTGTCTCTCCAGCATTATTCTGGTCATTCTTTATAAATGCTTTGCAGTTATACATGTCCTGCTGTTTAAGCCAATGTTTTCTATTCAGTATGTATATTTAGTTGCTTTGACAAATAAAAAATGTGTATATTTAAGGTGTATAACATGATGTTTTGATATATGTATACATTGGGGAGTGATTACCACAATCAAGCTAATTAATATGTCTATCATCATCTATAGTTATCATGTTGATTTTGTGGAAAACATTTGAGATTTACCCTTAGCAAATTTCAAATATTCAGTATTATTAACTATAGTCACCATGCTGTCCATTAGACCTCCAGAATTTATTCATCTTATAACTGAAAGTTTATAACCTTTGATCACTATCTCCCCATGCCCCAGGCTATCATTCCACTTTCTATTATATAAACTCTACTTTTTAAAAAAAGATTCTACATATAAGTGAGATCCGTATTATGTGATCACACTATTACTGCTAATTCTCTGTCTCTCCATTTATTTGTTGAGACAGATCCTCACATTGGAGACAAAATGCCTGAGCTTTTACATCCACCTTTGTGACCAGTCTTGTAGGACTCATGACAAATCATTAACCAGTCTATACTAGCTTTCTTGTCTGTTAAATATAACTACTAAGTTAAATATGTGCTAAGGGTTTCAAACAGTGTCTGGTATGTTTTAGGCACTTAATACATATAATTTCCTTTCCCTTCCCAAATTTTCCTACCACCTTTTGGTCTGTCCTTTGCCACCTATATCATCATTCTTTGTATTTTGGCAGCTCTCATCCTTGCTTTCTTACAAGGAAACAAAATACATTAATACAAAGCAATTGTAATTTCATTTAAAAAAACAACATGCTCTTTCTTATAAACCAGAGGCACTTCATAATGTACACGTCATGACCTTTTTGGAAAATCTCATGAATTATCTTCCTGGAGGGAGGGGGACTTTGAGCGCTCGCTCGCTCTCTCTCTCTCCCTCTCTCTCTCTCTCTCCCTCTCTCTCTCTCTCTCTCTCTCTCTCTCTCTCTCTCTCTCTCTCTGTCTCTCTCTCTCTCTCTCTCTCTGTCGTTTGTAGGAGGTATATACACCGTAAAATGAGAGCTCCTCATTTAAAAGACACTATGGTTAATAGTCTCCATAATTCAGAAATTGAGTTGAGTGGGAATAATTTTTTGTGATTTGGCTCCTGAGTAAAGAATAGAATTGGCAGAGACCAGAGCAAATGAGTTTGGGAGCCATTGTAAGAGTCAGGGAAACTTGTCTGAAAATTTCACATCTCTTCTATATTAGGAGAGGCTAATGTTCCTGGAATAAAGAATGAAATCATGGGCACTCAGAACAGAGCTCCTAATTTTAAAGCTAATCCATGTTCTATTAGCTGCATATGTCAGTATGCTCTGATTCATAACTCCATGGGACCCAGAGCTGTCTGTTCCAGGGGACAGCAGAACTAGAGTAGAAAAAAAAGGATGTTTTCTTATGACTTTGGCCAGGCCTAGACACATGGTAATATTTGTTAACTTTTATATAACTCGCCATTATTTTAGCTATCTTATTCTCTACATATAAACCTGCTATTATCACCTAAATACAACACATCTTTCTTTCCTTTCTTAAACTATGATGAGAACTTCTCAGTTCCAATTGTCTCTCTATCTCCCTGCCTCCTAGCTTCACACTTTCTTATATATCCTCCATATAAATCTTTTTTAACTTAGGACCTTCGACACAGAGAACTGTTTATAGATTCCTGGGCCACAACACACACACACACACACACACACACACACACCAATTTAACATAAGGTTTTTACCTCAAGCCTAGGCATCTGCATTTATAATGAGTTGCCTCATTGATTCTGGGGCTCAATCATCTGAGTGAACATTCTCAAACATGACTACCACAGCCAGCATTTTTCATTTCTCAGAGAGTTTACTGAAGACTTATGAAAGGAAGGGAGAGTGATAGAGTATAGTTAACAGAATTTCACTTGAAATGAAGTTATTTCCTATATCTCCTCTCCCAAGAATTTTCTCCTCACCTTCAGTCCCACCTAAGTCACTCCCATCTCTTCCTCTAGTCTTTTCTCTGGTCTTCCTCTCACCTCACTTATGCAGAGTAGACTCTTCCTCATGCACCTGGCCAGGAACCAGGGCTGACTTCCACTATAAAGGGTATCCTTTAAATAGAAGGTTCTCTCCAAACTAGTTCATATATCAATTGCCAAGGAGCACATGTCTCTCCAACTCCTTACAAGACTATTATAGTTATGTCCTTCACTAGCCCCACACCTTAACCTAAGGATTAAGGATTATGGCCCTACCATAACCCAAATGATTGATTCCCACTGTGGCTACATGTTACAATTATCTGGAGAGTTTTAAAAAAAATACTCCACTTGTGCCACATCCCCAGGTATGGGAGTCGTATTTAGGACAAGCACTAGTGTGCTTGAGTTTAAGTTGCACTAGCTACTTTTTCCTTAGTATATTGGATGCCTGGGCTCCAATATAGACCATTAAATAAATGTCTGAGAATGGTTCCCAGCAATAGATATTTTTTTAAATGTTCCTCATGTGATGCTGATGTACAGACAAGGCCAGTGATGGGCAACCTTTTGAGCTTGGTGTGTCAAACTTCGCCAAAAACCTGAGCATAACTCGGGTAGTGTGTCACTTTGAGGAAAAAACTAACTCCAAGACTCTAGTCGCAAATGTTTCATCCTCAGGAGCAGCAAATATCCTCGGCATGCGGCCGTGTGTGTCATCAGAAATGGCTATGCGTGTCAGTACTGACATGCGTGTCATAGGTTCGCCATCACTGGACAAGGCCATACCTACCAATTTAAGAACATTCCAGACTCCTACACCTGGCCCTGGGTGCCTTTCATGATCCACCCTCCACTTTCATGCCCAGTGTTACGCCCTATTTGTTTTCATCACACTATGTATTAGTCATAACTCTAAGCAGTCTCCTTTTTAGAAACAAACCAAAAAGGAAAAACATGGATTCTTCAAGTAGTAATGAAAATGCTGCCACTTCCATCAAGTTGTGCCCAATTCCCACCATGGGAAAGCAGTCTCCTCTTCTGAACCCTCCAGCCTGTTTATTTGACCTCATCCCAACGAGCCTATTCTATCTCATGCGCAAGTTCATCTTCATGTGCCTTCCTCTTCATTAGCCCATCGCCAGTCTCTCTTATGAAGCATTAAAAGTAGCGTTTGTTCTATTTTAGTTGCTATATTAATACAACTTGTATTTGATGAATAGTCTTACTAATGGAAAATTTAAACATCCATCACACTACATTTATAACACTTAGCTCCCCATGCCTTACAGGAGACAGCAAAATTAAGTGTAAAAATGATAAAACCCAAAATAGGTGATTTTGCAATTGATGGACATCTTTATATTTTTAATTTTTTTAAAAAAATTATCTTTATTGTTGAACGTATTATAAATGTCCCCTTTGTTTTTTTTCCCCATTGACCCCCTCCTTTCCGCACCCACCCCTCCCAAATCTTCATCACACTATTGTCTGTGTCCATGGGCTATGCATATATGCATATAAGTTTTCCTGTTACTGTCTTTAAATTTTAGAGCTGGAAGGACCTTAGAGATCACTTATTTCCATCACTTTATCATACAAATCAATAGAACAAAGACCAGTGAGGGAAAGAAATTTACTAAGCTCAGACAGGCAGTTAATAGACATCTGGGATGAACATGGCAAGCTCTCTGGTCCTCTCTCTATAAGGTCAAATGATTCCCATTAAAAATACCCATCAACACAAAGTGTGGAATGCAAACATCTGAAAGGGAGCAGGGTGGTCCCTGAGATACTTTCAGGGGACTGTGAAGTCCAAACTGTTTTCTTAGTAATACTGAAACATTACCTGCTCTTTTCACTGAGTTGACATTTTCACTGATTGTACAGAGGCAGCAAGGAGCAAAACTGCTGGTGCCTAACCATCCATCAAGGCCATGCCAGTGAACTTTACCAGGAGTCATGGTGTTCTTCATAGCCATGTACTCATGGCAAAATAAGATGCCAGTTTCCTCCCCAAAGTTCTGTGATGAACCAGTACACTGGTCGCTTATATTACATCTTGATGCCCGAGTAAACATCTTTATAATAGGCTGTGTGAGGGAAGGGGAAGTAAGCAGAAAGCAGTTGTGCTGCATCCCTAGGTATAGGAGTCGTCTAGCTACTTTTTCCATGGAACACCATTTTTACTTGAAAGAATGACTACAAATGTCTGATTACTCAGATTTGTGTATTTAGTAGACACTTTGTCAAAAGCAAACAAAGTGAGACTGTCACTTCTTGGAAAACGCATGATAATACTTATTGTGAATGATGATACAATTTGAGTTTTCAAGCCAAAATTAGAATTTTATAAACATTTTGTATCAGTGTAATTAAAGTCTAACTCCACCCCCTCTCTCTTTCTCTGTGGTCCCACATTTGGCCAAGCTAATAAGAAAGCCCAGGGCTCTCCCCTTGAGTGTCAGCAGAGAAGTTCAAACTACACAGGCCCTGGCCATGCACTAGAATACTCACTGCTCTAGGATCTCAACTATAATAGAAACCAAAGCCACCCTCCCCTTGTTTTACTTCAGTCATTTCAGACCAGGGTGGGTGCAAGCCCTGTTCTTTCCCAAAAACCTCACTCAATACGTAAGTAATGAATATTTTTATACCCTCAACAACAAAAAACATCCATAGATAATAGTTATTTTATAGCCCAAGAAAGTTTACTTTGAAAGAACTTGGTTGTATCATTCTCTTCCATATGTGGCTAGGGAAAAGTCAGTTTTCTTACAGGGAACAGGTCCTTTGACCCTGGTATACTATCATGGAACATCCCCATGCACTTTACATGTAATCCTGCCATTGATATAAATGAATTCACCACAAACATATCTGAATACCTCAAGTAAGAATGAGTTTAATCCAACTAAAGCCCAGTGTATGAGGCAGAGGCTTTTATTGAGAGATCATAACAGATAATGCATCACAAACCCAACATGTGTCAGAAAGGATTTAGTTTAATCCAACTTAACCTGATTTTTAAAAACCCTTTCTTAGAACCCAGATGAGTATGGGTTTTCACTTGTTGTGATCTAAGAACATGTTAGCATGGAGAAAATAAGATCAGTTAGTGCTCTCTATGTACCAAGCATTATGCTCAACGCTTTAAGGACAACTGAGATGTTTATGCCATTGTATTTGCTATCTTAAAACTTCTGATCTGGCTTGGGAAGACCAATACAAATGTCTAATTGCTCTAAAATAAGGCCAACTGAGAAGTATATGAATAAATTATTTATGGGTGTGGTGAAGGAAAACCTTTTTTATTTAAAATCAACAGTGCCTTCTTAAGAAGTAGGGCCTGCCAGAGGGGAGGCATTTGAACTGTTTGGAGCATCTTATTGGGTTTAGTAACTTGAAGATGGCCTGGAGTTGAGTTCAGGGTAGGGACCATGAAGATCCAATTCACTCAGTCTTCCTTGAGAGCAGTGTTCTCACCTAAAGCTCTTTACTTCACAATTCTCTTTTATATGAGCTTTATCAGAGGTCATAGAACCTGCTCTTTATTTTCCTTTAAGTATTTAGTTGTCATATGAACCAAGAAGGGCACGTGGAAGCATTATTTCAGGCCTTGGACAAAGCATTAATATTTGCAGATGAGATTGGCTCTATATTATGGACTCCATGGGCCAGATTTTTGCTTGAAATGCCCTTTGCCTAAAGGAATTTTCAGGTATACTAACAATGTCTCTTACAAGGAAAGGACTTTCTTCCTCTCATGCCATATGTCCTTTCTGACACATGTTGGGTTTGTGATGCATTATCTGCTATGATCTCTCAATAAAAGCCTCTGCCTCATACACTGGGCTTTAGTTATGGCTGAAGCACTATGGAAATTGTGTTTTTTCCCTTCCCATTATCATTTATCTTTTCTGTTACTATCTTAAAGAAGTGCTAACGTGAGTTTTAGCAGCGAAAGGCCGTTTTTCTTATCTGGGTCTGGATGTCGGCATGCTAATGTGAGATATTAGGGTGACACTACATTATCCCATTTATTTTTTTTAAATGACACATAAAAGGTATTTCACATGGTGGCACCAACCAAATCATATCTGACCCACCTTACTAGTGACATTTATGGGGAAACAGGGCTGTTGTTGGCTGGGTGCAGAGAGGAAAGTGTCTTTGTCATATAATTGATATTTCCAAATCCTATAAACATCATGCTCTCTGGAGAGCTATATTTTAGAGTCTAGTGAGCTCATGTTTTGTTCACAAATTTTTGGGACTTTTCAAAATGATTTGGAGTTCTGATTGTGAGGCAGGCTTCTGAATACCAAATATGCAGGAACGGATGTTTGATTTTCTGTGTCTTTGTGAATGCAACTTCAGATGCCAAGATTTGATTTGGATATATAGAAAGATAGTTCCAACTCCTCAAATGATATAGCATAATGATTCTTAATCTCCAGCTTGCATAAGAATCATGCAAAGAGCTTATTGAAACTCGGATTCCTGGACCCTCAACCAACAAGATTCTCATCCAGTGGATCTGGCAGAGGGGGGCTGAGAATTTGTATTTCTTGGAGCCTGTAGATGATGTGAATGTGTTAGTTCACATACCCAAACAATGGCATAGTCTGTTTAAGCTAGGTGACAAAATACAAGGTGACCCTTCTTTCGATGCACGTTATTTTCCTAATTTCCACCAGAGCTACAACCCTTTTGCAAGGGTTGTTTTTTGTTGTTGTTGTTGTTTTATTTTTCAGTTGCTCAAACTAGTCAGTCAAAGCCTCTAGAGTTTTGCATCTGGTTTATTGTCTGGCATATCTTTCATTATCTGTTGGTGTAGCTCATTTTTCAAGCCTCCTTTTAAAGTATATTTCCTATGAGAAGGCTTTCCTCACTTCTTTTTTTTTTTTAAATATATTTTATTGATTTTTTACAGAGAGGAAGAGAGAGGGATAGAGAGCTAGAAACATCGATGAGAGAGAAACATCGACCAGCCGCCTCTTGCACACCCCCCACTGGGGATGTGCCCGCAACCAAGGCACATGCCCTTGACCGGAATCGAACCCGGAACCCCTGAGTCCGTAGGCCGACGCTCTATCCACTGAGCCAAACCAGTTCCGGCTTTCCTCACTTCTTTGTATTACTTTGTATTGCTGAGTTCCTGTGGTATCCTGGACTTTCTCTATAGTCAACACCTTTTCATATTATTTTTTAAAAATTAAGTCTAACCACTTAGATTGTAATCTTCATGAAGTCATAGGCTTTTTCTAGCAAGTTCACTATTATGTCTTCAAAACCAAGCAATCAGAGTAGCGCATGATAGTTGCACTATAACTATTTCAGCTAGATGCATGAAATAGCTCATATAAAGGATATAGGAGGATAGTTGATGAAGTTCTGGGAGGAAAAAAAACAATGGTGTAAGGACATAGCCATACAACCCTTCAGAAATTATTTGGTTCCACTGATGCATGGAATTGGTGAGAATTTGAGAGCCAGAGATTAAACTAGGACTGGTCTAATATGTTCCAACTATTGGGCACTCCATTCTTGTCTCTGTTCTCTGGCCCCAACTTTATTAAATTTGAACATCCTTCAAGAGAAGAGAAGAATTATGTGCTCAAATATAAACAATTGATTCCAGGTGACATAGAGGTTATTGAACACCGGTATTCTTCCAACTTTTCCACCTCAATAGAGTATAAAGTGAAGGCATATTGCTATTATTACCTGAAATTGGCTAGCTCATTGCTCCTTCTAACCAGACCTCAGTTCACTACCCTCCTCCCAAGTCCTGTGTTATTTCTGAGTGTCATTGGTTGAGTGCCCTGATAGCCAAATTGGAAATTTGCATGCAGGTGGTTTCATGGGGAGTGCTCTCAGAAACACCTATACAGGAGTGAGGGGCACACAGCTGGATAGAGAAAGAAATGAGACTGCAGCTTGGTAACATACTAGTAGAACATAGGAGGTCAACTGGACTCAATTTTCTGAAAGTGGTGAGAAATAGAGGGACAAGTCACCTCCCTTGATAAGGTACTCTATTTTTACTTATTAACCAAATGTTCAAAAGGTAGCCCCAAATAATGCTGCTTTGGAATAGATTCCTACAAATTAACAAGATTCTGGGAATGAAGGTGCCAAAGGGTAAAATATATTGAATACTATAGTATAGATCACACATGCGTTCTCATTTATGTATCATCATAATTTTATGGGGTTGATTTTACAAGTTATATAGGAAATAATACCTCTTAATAGCTAGGTAAAAAATTGAGATGAATAAAGGTCATGCATTTTTCAAGACTCTCACACATCTACCAAGTGGAGTAGCTACAAACTGAACCTAGGTTTGTCTAATTGTATTATAGCCCATGATTTTAACTGAAATCAGTGGCCAGAATTGTGTAGAGACTTGAAACCCTGCTATATCAAAAGCAGTAAAAGAATTGAGGAATGTTTAACAAGGAGAGGTTCAAGCTTATGAGGAAGGGGAGAAATGATGGATGTTTTAAAATCTTGTAAGACTATCATCTGTATAAAGAAGGTCATTATTGAAGGGGACCAGGACTGCAGCAGGGCAACTGGTGCTGAATATTAGGATTGGCATTCTGACTAATGGAATTGTTGAAACATTTGGCAGGGGTGCCTGTGGGAGCAATATCGCATAATTAGGAAGCCCTTGTTTTCATGCACAGGAAACACAACTGGAAAGGGATCATAATCATCTGCTCAAAGAACTTACGGTTTGATATGGGGAAACAGGCAATAAGGTGTCTCATTATTGTAGACACTCAAGCTGGACACTTATGTGGTGTCCCTGTTGGTGAGAAAACTAAGTATCCAGTGAGAATGGTCAAACCCAGCACTTCCAAACTATATTCTGCAAAGTCCAAGCATTTTCTAGTATGCCAGTGGGTGGCCAGAAGGAAATGGTTCTGTAGTCAAATGAATTTGGGAAACAATTAAAATCAAATTTCTTTTCTGGGGGACTTCTCAGAACTTTGGAAATGGTCATTGTGGATCTCTAAGAAATTAATAGAGTAGACACTAATTCATAAATTTTTATTTGATCAGGAAGTTCTTCTCTCATGGAAACTTACCAATACCCAGTTGGGGGGTTGTTGTCACCAACATGATGATCGCTGAAGTTCTGTCTCATTCTGAAATTTTGTAATTCGTCAAGCACCAAACAAGCTAAGGAACTTATAATTTAGTACTAATCTTGGAACAAAGTTTCTGTGTTTTCTTAAACAATTTCCCGAGTTTCAGTGTAGTGTCCCTGGCTGAAAAAAAAAATGATTGCTGAGACTTTTCACCACTAATATTTTGTGGTTTTATGGAGGCTCAAGGGCATCAAAGAGGAGTTTCACCTAGTAGACAATTTGCCACGGCTTGCCTCTTCTGATGCTAGCAAGTCTCCAGCCTGGTGGCTTTGAGTGTGTGCATATTGTGTTCTGGTTCCTATTCTGCTAGATAGCTGCTTGAGGACAGGAAGCCAAAAGGACCTTCCACCCTCAAAGTTTCCAGATTAGTTTTGCAGACCTCAGCAGTGTAGACTGCTTGAAGATACTGCGGAGATGTGCAGCTCTGCAGTTGACCCCTCTTAAACAGTACATAATTCTGAAAAACTTGGAGCTCCTCCATAAAGCCACATTTCAGTTGCACATTTTAGGCATGAGATTTCAGCCAACAGCTATAGTATAACACTGCTGAGGATTTTTTTTCTTGCAAAAATATGCATTTGAAGAAAACTTGAGAACCTAAAATTATAGGAATTAAATGCACCTTCTATGTTAACCAAAGTGCTACAGATCAAATGATAAATCATAGAAATGTAGAGTTTGATATCCCCCAAGAGATTTCCCAGTCCCAAGTCCCCTATAAGACTTTGATCTTCCCGTTTTCTCTGTGAAGTCATTGGTTAGCTCCTTGATCACACTTAGTTTGAAGCCATGCGGTTTCTGAGGCGGATCAATGAAAATCATACATCTCTTATCAGCAGTATGGCTGTTCTCTTAAAAGTATGTCTTCTGTTATATCCACCTGCATTTCCTGCTCAGAATTCTGAAGTAACAAAGGGAGAAAAATCTGTTCTCTCTTCTTTAGAGTGATCTTGAGTTTTGGAGACAAAACACATCTCGGAACATAGTTTCGATCTTTCAACATAAATAATCCCTTATTCCTTTATTGGCAATAATGTGAACAACCAAAATAAAGCAGAGTCTTTGACTTCAGAAAGTCCCACATTTCCAGAACAGAGTCTTCTCCTTACAAGCTTATGACCTTGAACTCTCTACTTAATGACAGTGAATCCCAGCTTCCTCATCCTATCTAATAATAGATAAATATGCAAATTTATCATACCTCCGGCACACCCACAAGCCAAGCCCACCATCCAATCAGAGCGAGTATGCAAATTAACCCAAACCAAGATGGCTACAGCCACAGAGAGCAAGATTTCCTAGGTAACAGAGGAAGCCAAGCTTTCCGCCTGCCCTTGCCAGACCTAAGCCTCCACTCAAGCTACAAAGTTTCAATTATAGAAGGTAAACAAATTCAAACAAATGGCGGCAGAATGGAGCTTGAGAGAGCAGGCCAGGGTTGCCGCCGGCAACAGGGGAAGCAAAGCTTTCTGCACACCCTGGCCGGGCCCACCCACTTAAGGCAACAAAGTTTCAATTATAACCCCAACAGAAATGGCTGCCGGCCTCGGAGGGAGCTCCAGGCTTGGCTCTGCTCCAGGCTACAAAGTTTCAATTGTAGAAGGAAAATAAATTCCAGATACCAAAGCCTCCACTTGGGTTGCCAGGGGGCATGGCTGGCCTGCAAACCACCACAGGCCCCTTGCTCAGGCCGCCCCACACCCCAAGGGAACTCCCACCTGATCCGGGACGCCCTTCAGGGCAAACCAGCTGGCCCCCACCCGTGCACCAGGCCTCTATCCTATCTAATAAGAGAGTAAAATGCAGATTGATCATCACTGCAACACACAATATAGCTGCCCCCATGTGGTCAAAGATCCTGCCCCCATGTGGACACAAGATGGCCACCACAAGATGGCCAGCAGGAGAGGGCAATTGGGAGGCACCCGGCCTGCAAGGGAGGGCAGTTGAGAGGGACCAAACCTGCAAGGGAGGGCAGTTGGAGGTGATCAACCCTGTAGGAGAGGGCAGTTAGGGGTGACCAGGCTGGCAGAGGAGGGAAGTTGGGGGCAAACAGGCTGGCAGCAGAGTGGTTAGGGAATGATCAGGCTGGAAGGCAGAAGCGGTTAGGGGCAATCAGGAAGGCAGGCAGGCAAGCAGTTGGGAGCCAGCAGTCCTGGATTGTGAGAGGGATGTCCGACTGCGCGTTTAGGCCCGATCCCACCGTGATCAGGCCTAAACGGGCAGTCGGACATCCCTCAAGGGGTCCCATATTGGAGAGGGTACAGGCTGGGCTGAGGGACAACCCTCCTCCGTGCACGAATTTCGTGCACCCGGCCTCTAGTTTTAAAATAATAGGCAAAGATAGCTACATCATAGAATTGTTGTCAGGAATAAATGTGGCAGAGCACATCAGCCTTCTCCACAGTAAGCAATCAGTACCCTCCACTTCTCCCTACTCTGCATTGGCTTTGCTTCCCTCTTTATACAAACTCAATATGATGTGACATGACTTGCACATGCAATGCTTCTTACTGTCTGTCTCTCAGACCCAGCCCAGGGTCTCGAGGTAGACATCATTCCAGATAAATTTCATAGCTGGAGTCTCACCTCCATGATTTTTGCCATTATACTTCTGTTAAATAAAACCACTCTGTAGTGTTAAAACATCTCATTTCTCTTCATATGTTGCAATGCGGACCAAAGAAAGAGGGCCTTGAATGTCTTTCAATACAATATTAATATTGGTGAGAGTGCCTTTGAGAAGTCATACAGCCAGTGTGCTTGGACAATAACTAATTTCCTTAAGGATTATTTTATTATGCACTCAGTGTTCTGAAATGCCAGTATCTGCAGATGCAGTGTGATTACTTTGCCTTTTTCATTTCAATTATTCTTTAGGAAGAGTGATCATTTTTCATTATGGAGAAAAGAACTTGTATGCTCTGGACTAACACAATAAAACAAAACAAAACGGCATCTCTCCTTGAGGTCTGATGTCAGATTAATCATGCTGGAAGCAGTGCAGTTTACTGGCCTGGGATGCAGGCGCCTGGTTCTGGTCCTTGCTCTCCACTGAATTGACATGGGACTTTGGCAAACGAAAGCTTGGCCTTTTGTGATCCTCAATATCTCTCATCTGATCATTAAGGAACAGGACTACGTGATGTTTAAGGCCAAAATTACTTCTGTATTTCTAGTGTTTACAATAGGATAGGACCTAATCGGTGGAGCTACACCCAGTGGTCAGTTCTAAGAGCTTCCCATGTAAGGAAATAGAAAACACCCATTCAATCCTAGAGAAAGTATGGAAACTTCAGGTGGGGGCCTGAGGCCATAGAGGCAAATGTTACCTCTTTTTCATCCAAGAGAGGGAAAAACAACTTACCCAAGATCTGTGTAAAATAAATTACCTGCCAATCAAGGACCTCTTGCCTCCCTGCCTTTTTGTTCTATGCCTATGCCTAGCTGGAAACCACTTAGATATGGTCTTCCTCATTTTTCTTGTCTCCTCTGTCTACACTTCTTGCATCAGTAGGTAATAAAGATGTAGGAAATGCTAGCATGGCATCAACAACAGGTCATCTTAAGTTGTTATGCCTAAAATTGTTCTATAATATTATGAAAATGCTCTTTCCAGACAGAGTTTTCTGAATTGTGTGGTATAAACTACAAATCCACACTTTGAATTTCTCTTAACAAAACCTGTTTAATAAGAAAGATGGAATAGTGTTGTATAATGAAAGAAACATAAGAGTAAAGGGAATTCAGAGCTTGATTATTGATTCTGAAGGTTAGGAGTTCAGTGACCTTGAGGAAAAAAATTCACTGCAAAAGCTTCAGTTTCCTGATATAAAAGGATAAAATTCCCATCTCAGAGAGTTATTGTAAGCCTCAAATTATATGGGATATTAAAATTTGTTGCCTAGTGCCCAGCATACAGAAGATCTCAATAAATGCCTAATAGGTATAGTTAGATTTGAACCCAAGCAAAATTTTATAAGCACTACTCCCCAAGCCCTTCAGTGAAGTTTATTTGAACCGTCTTTAGGTAGAGCTCCTAATTCCAAAGATGTATCTGAAAGTAATCTTTAAATAACTTGAATTTATATTTGAAAAGGTGAATTATCACCAGGTTGCAAATCAAGTTCATCCACTTTTCCTATTGTAAGGTTTTTTCATATGATAGTTAAAATGCATTACACACACACACACACACACACACACACACATACATACATTAGAGGCCCAGTGCATGATTAAATCATGCACGTGTAGGGTCCCCTAGACCTAACCTGCCATCCAGGCCATATCCACTGCCCCGCAAAGCCTAGCACACTCCGTGGACACTGCTAGCAGCCTGCTCCCCGCTTTTGATGGCAGGGGGTCCGCTGGTGCTGGAGCAGACACACAGCTTCCCGCTTTCGATTGCGGGGGAGCTGGCTGTCTGTCCACTGGTGCACCAGGCCTTTCGAAAGCCTCCGGCGCAGACAGCCAGCCAGCTCCCCCCTTTGGCTTTCAATTGTGGGGGAGCTGGCTGTCTGTCCGCTGGTGCCGGAGCAGACAGGCAGCCAGCTCCCCCGCTTTCGCTCCCCGCTTTTGATGGTCTGCAGCAGGACGTGGGCTCCCTGCCCCAGAGGCCCCTTCTGTGCTGCAGCACAGCCATGGCGCAGACCCTGAGCTGGCACCACTGCTGGTGATACGAGCTCAGCGTCCCGCCGGCCCAATCAGCCACTCCGGCCACCCTGAGTCCCGCCCCCTGCACCTCCGGCTGGCCCAATCGTGGGCGTAGCGGAGTGATGGTAATTCACA